>NC_072384.2:70264738-70564738 GCF_028885625.2 Pongo pygmaeus | reverse complement strand
ACTATAACCTCCGCCTCCCGGGTTCAAGCGATTCTCCTGCCTCACCTTCCCGAGTAGCTGGGATTACAGGCACTTGCCACCATGCCCAGCTACTTTTTGTATTTTTAATAGAGACAGGGTTTCACCATGTTGGTCAGGCTGGTCTCAAACTTCTGATCTCAGGTGATCCACCCACCTTGGCTTCCCAAAGTGCTGGCATTATAGGCGTGAGCCACTGTGCCTGGCCTAGTACTTCATTTTTAAACCTTTAGCCTGAAAACTAAGTAGGTTAAGGAATATATACAGATGGTGAGTGTTACAAGAGAGACAATTATCATCTAGACAGAAACAAGATGGTGACGATGCATACCATGGTGCTGTAAGATCACTCACTGACATCACTGATGGGCCAAACTACTGACATGGCCTATTAAAAGTCAGCCCTCCCAAAGGTTAAGGTATGCTGATCATTAACTGTATGGACTTGTAGGACGCTGCTGCTTCATTTTCAGACAGAAAATCTGAGTGCAGACACTTGGAATATCTGCTACCTTAGACATCTCCAGCTAAAATTTCCCATAGTTTTGAGTATAAAAACATTTGTAAATAATGGAGAATATTCACGTTTGTTGTTTTTTTTTTTTTAACAAAAGAATACTGGCTGGGCGAGGTGGCTCATGCCTGTAATCCCAGCACACTGGGAGGCCAAAGCAGGAAGACTGCTTGAGCCCAAGAGTTCAAGACCAGCCTGGGCAACATGGTGAAACCCCTTCTCTACAAAAAATACAAAAAATTAGCCAGGTGTGGTGGTGTGTGCATGTAGTCCCAGCTACTTGGGAGGATGAGGTGAGAGGATGGCTTGATCCTGCGAGGTAGAGATTGCAGTGAGCCAAGATCGGCACCACTGCACTCCAGCCTGGGTGATAAAGCAAGACTCTGTCTCAAAAAAACTAAACAAAACAAAAAATACAAGCCCAGCCAGCTGAGCAGGGGTGATGTTTTATGGCCTAATTTCTGGGCTTGGGCTATGCACAATAGGCTCCACTACCTCCCCAGGGGCAGCGGCTCCAAATATGAAGAGAACGGTGGGGAATTCATTCGCCTCCACTAGGCAGCCTGCACACTTTCATTAAAGTCAGTGCAGCAGGGCCACTCTACTGTGCTTTACTGCTACTCTGGCTTTTCTGAGGCTAAGCCATCAGGGTGCAGGCGGAGGAGGAGGAGGAGGATGGGGAGGGGGAAGGGGAGGTGGAGGAGATGCAGTGGGGACTCAGAGACATTCTTTTTTCCTCTTAAGCTTTTTTTTTTTTTGAGATGAAGTCTTGCTCTGTCACCCAGGTTGGAGTGCAGTAGTATGATCTCAGCTCATTGCAACCTCCACCTCCTGGGTTCAAGCGATTCTTCTGTCTCAGCCTCCTGTGTAGCTGGGACTACAGGCACCTGCTACCATGCCCGGCTAATGTTTATATTTTTTCAGTAGACATGGGGTTTTGCCATGTTGGCCAGGCTGGTCTTGAACTCCTAACCTCAGGTGATCCACCCACTTCGGCCTCCCAAAGTGCTGGGATTACAGGCGTGATCCTCTTAAGCTTTTTAAACAAAAAAGATGAATATTTATTTGAAGTAGCTGAAATCTGTTAAACTGATTTGCTGTCTCCAGAAAAAACTGAAGAGGATGGGCATTCCTGAATAAAACTTTTATTAGAGAGAGTCCTAGGAGGGTGAGATCTGCAACATACCTGGGTTTACAAGTTCTGGTAAGCCAACCCCTGGCATGATGTGTGGTGCTGGGAGGTTGAGGTTGAGGTTGGGGAGGTTGGGCAGTCCTGCTGGTAAAGGCATCAGACCTGAAGAGAAGGCAGAAAAGAAAAAAAGGGAAATCACTTGACCTGGGGAAGAAATAAATCCTTGTGTATTAAAAACAATCCCAGCCACCTCTAAGTGACAGTACCAGAAGTCCACCTAAAATGTGGCAGTTGCGTATCATAATCATATTAATGACAAAATTTCACTTAATTGAAATATATTTATCTACCTAAGTGATTAGATAGATTAGGTGGCTAACTGGGTGAAGATGAAAATAAATAACTAATACTCTTAACACTCTGGAATAAGAATGATGATGGCCTGAGTGCCTTGGAGAAAAGGCTGATTTGTTTCAGTAGCTATGGCAGATAATGAAACTGAATTTTTCTTTGATGGTTGAGGTTTAACAGTCTCTATGACTTCTAAAATTTCTTATTCTGAAAAATAATTGCAGACTTCAGTTGCAAAAGTAGTAAAAAGAATCCACCTTTCACCCAAATTCCCACATGTCCACATATCAGCACACTTGCTTCATCATTCTGTGTGTGCACACATTTGGTTCACGGCTTAATATGCTTGGATAATGACATTTTTAGCCACACATTAAAAGCCCTCACAATGAAAGTATATTTGATCACTAAAATAGTATTTGATTATTATTGGCTGGATAAAGGGACTTGGTCTTCACTGGGAATATGAAGAGAAAAACACAAAAATTTAATTTAATGTTAGAGCTACTGAAGACCAAATAAGAAGCCTTCTCTTCAGGCTCACATGAACAACTGTCAGGAAGTCCTCATTAAGGAGACAGTGGAGAATGGACTTCTGCAGATTCCTTATTCCTGGCCGATGCTGCACTGTAGAGCTGCAGGGGCAGTAGGTGGCCGCTGGCTGGGGGTAAGGAGCACTAGGCTCGGCAGCTAGCTAGCTGGTAAATGACATCTCTGGTTCCTTGTTTACTAAGGAGAGTTGCCCTAGCTCTCATTTATCACAAACTTATTGCAGAGATAAATTGAGATTAAAAGACATAAAAAGTTACCACATAGGTATAATATTTTTCATTGTTTTTAAGATGCAAATATCAGTAATGCTGTTATTAGCCACATCTCTAGTCCCCTGGTGATTACCTGGTAATGTAGTAGCTGGGTTCATTGGTGGCACAGAAGTGAGGGACTGGTTTACTTGTGGTGGCAATAACGGTACTGTTGGTACACCTAAAAAGAAAGCACGATCTTTTCATTTCTAACAAATTTAGTCGACAAGAAATGAACAGAACACTTAGGACAATCTGCAGTCCCTCCTTGCCCCATGGTCAGGTATTCATTTGGTCCTGATTTCCAGCTGCAACTGACTGTCCATCACCCTTTACGGCAGATTCACTAACTCTGCCCACGGCTCTCAACAAAGGCTGTTACCAGAGCCTGTGACAAGAGGGCAGGAGGCCATGCAGTCCCACCCCAGCCCAGCTCACTGGACAAGAGGTTTACACCTGACCCAAGCAGGGCTGGATTAGAAAACTGTCTTAGAAATTTGTATATGGGACACAAGGATTCTAGTCAATCTCAACTGGGCTCCTAAACTAAGATGCCACGTAAGCCGGGGGTTGCAGGGGGACCACGTGCCCTGTGAAACAGTGAATGCTAGTCTGTGAAACAAGAGAATAACATAGGTGGCCTGAAAGAGACAAAAGAGCACATGAACCTCCTGGATGGAGAGAATGACTTGGCTTCCTGAATGTCCATTTCCTTTTGACCTTAGGTTCTTGACAGTCCTTCGAAGCCTAACACAAATGTGTATTAACATTAGCTTGAGGAGGTTATGTTCCTCATGTACAAGTAAGCCTCAGGATACCACCTAATCACGTTTACCACCTACCCCAGTGGGAGGTTTTGCTGATGTCGAAACAATAAATGAAAGCACACCTTTCACTTATTTAGCACTCATTTTCATTTATCTAGCATACAGATTCCAGATTTTGTCTTACAGATCTGCTTACATATGGTAGCGGGAATAAATTGTGCCTAAAAGTATGAACCAACCATGCAGGCAGTCTATTATTTATTCATTTATCTACTTTTCTGCGGAATTCAGAGGCAAGCAAAAATAAGAAAAGTCTAACTGAAGCACTGGCAAATGCTCTACTGGATCCCAGACTGCATAATTTCACTGAAATAAAAGAAGCTGTTCTCTACTCTGTACCAAAATGTTAGCGAGTGTGTGCTTTGTTAATGGTCACACACAATAGCAATGCTATAATTTTTTTATATTTGTTTTGAAATCTCGGTTTTAAGAAAACAAAAGCAGCTTGGATTGGTTAAGCCAATTTCTTCTATTTCCCAATAAAGTCTTTCACATAAGTTTCTTTTCATTCTTAAAGGATAGATACATTCACAAGTCTCAAAAATAACTGACTAAATCTAAGCCAGGAAGACTAAATCTAAGCCAGGAATTCTAAATCTAGGGCCCACAAGTGGGCTTCAGGGGGTCTGTGAAACTCCTAAAATTGTATACAACAATTTTTGGAAGGCAGGTTCTTTGCTTTCATCAGATTCTCAAAGGAGTTGAATGGATAGTTGAGTGTGGTCATTCATTCAAGTTTTTTGGGGGGCACCTACTGTATGTTACACATTGTTCTAGGCACTGAGGCACTTTACAACATGAAGAAAACAGAAATCAGAACCTTCAGGAAATTTACGTTCTAATGAGGGGCAGAAAAAGGAAAGGAGAAAGATCAAATAAGTAAAATACATAGCATGTAAAATGGTGATGCACTTGGGCCAGGCACGGTGGCTCATGCCTGCAATCCCAGCACTTTGGGAAGCTGAGGCAGGTGGATCACCTGAGGTCAGGGGTTCAAGACCAGCTTGGAAAACATGGTGAAACCCTGTCTCTACTAAAAATACAAAATTAACTGCGCATGGTGGTGAGCACCCATAATCCCAGCTACTTAGGAGGCTGAGGCAGGAGAATGACTTGAACCCGGGAGGTGGAGGTTGCAGTGAGCCAAGATCAAGCCACTGCACTCCAGGCTGAGTGACAGAGCAAGACTCTGTCTCAGAAAAAAAAAAAAGGAAAAAGGTGATACACTGCAGAAAAATCAAGCAGGTCACAATGATCGATGCCACTTCAAAATCTTTTCTAAAAATTTTATAATCCAAAAATCTTCAAATCCACAAAAAAGTTTAAAAATACATATACTTTTATTTCTCTACAGTTACTTTTATGTCTCTACAGTTACATTACATGGGCTACTACATTACACTATGTTACAATGTATAGGCTACTTTGCAAGCAATATAATGAAAAGTGAAGACTGAAAAATGCCCATCAAAAAGTTGTTTCTCACGTGTTGTGATGCTAGAACATTTTAGTCTTTTTAAATTTATTTACTCAAAAGTGATGATGCCAATTTCTTTCAGTCTCTTTTGGGCAATCAGTGCTTTATTTACATTTGTCTATAACAGTCAAGAAGCCATTTCTCTGCAGTGCCGTAAGCCAGGGATCTCTGTGCATGTGTTTATCAGACAACACAAGTGTAACTACAAAGTAATGAGGAAAGATTTAAAATGTCAAAGAGAAACTGGGGCTTGAAAAGACATGTCAACTATTGCCTAAAATCAGAAGCGCATCTGGGGCCGGGCATGATGGCTCATGCCTGTAATCCCAGCACTTTGGGAGGCTGAGGCGGGTGAATCACCTGAGGTCAAGGAGTTTGAGACCAGCCTGGCCAACATGGTAAAACCCCGTCTCTACTAAAAATACAAAAAATTAGCCGGGCATGGTGGCGTGCACCTGTAGTCCCAGCTACTTGGGAGGCTGGGGCAGGAAAATCGCTTGAACCCGGGAGGCGGAGGTTGCAGTGAGCTGAGATCACGCCATTGCACTCCAGCCTGGGCAACAAGAGCGAAACTCTGCCTCAAAAAAAGGGCTGGGCACAGCGGCTCATGCCTGTAATCCCAGCACTTTGTGAGGCAGAGGCGGGCGGGTCACTTGAGGTCAGGAGTTTGAGACCAGCCTGGCCAACATGGCAAAACCCCATCTCTGCTAAAAATACAAAAATTAGTTGGGCGCGGTGGCACGTGCCTGTAATCAATCACAGCTACTTGGGTAGGCTGAGGCAGGAGAACTGCTTGAACCCAGGAGCCAGAGGTTGCAGTGGGCAGAGATAGTGTCACTGTACTCTAGTCTTGCTGGGCAACAGAGTGAGACTCTGTTTAAAAAATAAAGAAAGAAAGAAGAGCATCCTGGAACACGCTTACTCTAAAACAAATACGAACAATTCAGACTCAGAATGGGCTGCTGCCTTGGGAAGTACACTACCCTACCCTTACTAAGTCTATTCAGGAATAAACTAGAGAATTATGTGATGAGATGTAGGCAAAAAATCGTAGTATCATAAAAAGGACTCATACCGCTTGAATGAAATAAACTTTAAGTTCCCTTCCAACTCTATGACTAGAGACTGATGACATTAATATTTAATTTCATCTAGGAAGCATTCTAAAACTGGATTGTGGTGATGACTGCACAATTCTATGAATTTACTAAAAATCATTTAGTTGTTTACTTATTGTGAGTTAATTTATGGTATGCAAATTATTTATCGATAAAGCTGGAAAAAAAAACCAGCAAAGAAGGCAAAGGGAAGTATATCCCAATATTGATAATTGATAAAGTTGGGTGATGGGGTTCATTATACAATTCCAGCTCTTTTGTGTATGTTTGAAATTTTAAATTTCATCTAGAGAAATAAAACCAGGACTAAAGAGCTGGGATGAGAACGTAGGAGACCAATTCTAGACACCAAACTGTCAACCTTACTACTGCATCTTGGTAGGCTGTTTTAAGTCCATTACAGAACAAAGTGGGATATAAACAAATTGTGAATATAAATATTTAAGACAGTCCAGAAATAAAAGGTATTAATGAGGCTAGGAGCCATGGCTCGCACCTGTAATCCCAACAATTTGGGAGGCCAAGGCAGGATGATCACTTGAGGCCAGGAGTTAGGGACCGGCCTGGGCAACAGAGAGACCCCATCCCTACAAAAACATAAAAACTAAAACTTCAGAAAAACTGATAATGGGTACAGGGTTTCTTTTGGTGTGATAAAATATTCTGAAATTGATTGAGGTTATTGGTTGTACAACTCTACAAATACACTAAAAAAACACTGGATTGTATACTTTAAGCAGGTGAATTATATGGTAATATGCATTTTATCTCGAGAAAGCTTTAAAAAAAAAAAAAACAAAACTCAAAACAAACAAAAAGGACTATATCAGGTAGAACAAGGGATGAAGAAAAGGAAGGAGGCTGCGTGCAGTGGCTCACGCCTGTAATCCCAGCACTTTGGAAGGCCGAGGAGGGCAGATCACTTGAGGTCAGGAGTTCAAGACCAGCCTGGTCAACATGACGAAACGCTGTCTCTACTAAAAATACAAAAATTGGCCGTCGTATGGTGGCACGTGCCTGTAATCCCTGCCACTCAGGAGGCTGAGGCATGAGAATCACTTGAACCCAGGAGGCAGAGGTTGCAGTGAGCCAAGACCATGCCATTGTACTCCAGCCTGGGCAAAAAGAGTGAAACTCTGTTTCAAAAAAAAAAAAAAGAAAAGGAAGGAGACAGACACATGTCCCCTAAGCAAGACTGAGCTCCTCAGAAAGGAGTTCCTACTCACTTTTGCATCCCCAGTGCCTACTACTTCAGAAACACGCAAACGTGTTGAGTAACCAGAGCAGTTAAACAGAATTTCAACTCAGAGTCCTGGCTTTACAAGCTGTAGAATCTAAGGAAAGCTCAGGGTCTAAAATATGCAGGGAAGAAGTTTAAACCCCGTGTGTATCCACATGGTGATTTAGAACAAGCTTTCATAGCCAGGACCTGTCAACACAGAGTACATATGCAGTTTTCAAGGTACACTGGCATTAATTTTTTAAATTCTTTTTTTTTTGAGACAGAGTCTCACTCTGTGGACCAGGTGGAATGCAGTGGCACAATCACAGCTCACTGCCGCCACAACCTCTGAGGCTCAAGCAATCCTCCCATCTCAGGCTCTCGAGGAGCTGGGACTATAGGTGCACACCACCACACCTGGCTAATTAAAAAAATTTTTTTTTTTTAGAGACGTGGTTCCACTATATTGCCCATGCTGGTCTAGAACTCCTGAGCTCAAGCAATCCTGCCTTGGCCTCCCAAAGTGCTGGGATTACAGGTGTGAGCCACTGTGTCTGGTCAATTTTTAAAATTATATACAATAATATTACATAAAATAGACTGAAAACAGAATATATTTTTCTGCACACCTGTACTGAGAACACTACTGACAGCTGGTGGAGTTGAGCTAACAGAAAGTCCAGCCAGACTCTGTTCAATTCCTGTAGTTCCTGGTGGTGACAAAGACGGGGGATTAACTGAGGACAGCTGGACCTTCCAAAAAAAGAAAAAAAACCACAAAGATTACTTAAGTTTATTTAAAAGAAAATATAAATATTGGCTGTTACCTGCCCTGCAGATACATATTTGGTTCACACATGAGCTGTCACAAGCTTCATCTGGCACGTCTGCCTCCAGACACTCCCTCCTAATTTTGGTACATGTCACAGACCATGCACTGTAAGCATCTCTCTGTCCTGTCACTTCTAGTCTTGAGACACATGGCTTCTACCCCGAGTTGCACATGCTGTTCTTCATACTTCCACACTAGAAGAGATTCTACTCTCTCCTCTTTCCTCACCACCTGGAAATCATTTTATTCAACCTTTAAACCACCACTGCTTTCCTGAATTCCCAGCTGGTTTATTTGTTTTAACTTTCATTGCTCAGGAAAGAAATCAGCTGGAAGTCTTAATACATGACAGACTCCTCAAGATTCCCAACCTCATGAGTGCATTTAATATTTTCTCATCAGTGAATAAATGTGGCAGCCAGATCTCCACTTTTCAGGGGAAGAAAAAAAGGAGTCTATACGGACTCTACAGATGGGTGGTTTCATTTCTGAATAACCCACCTTCTGCAGCTCCAGTGCCCTTCAGTACATTCCAAGACAACCTGTATTCTGGCCCTTTGCCTAGCTGCTAGTCACTCTCATCTTCTCAGACTACCCAAAGAGGTTCAACTGGGAAAGCCCTGATTAGGGCCAGTGGATATGGCGGTTGGGGTCTGAACATGTAACTATATTGGCTCTGGCCATGAGACAATGTTGGAGGTGAAACTTCCCAGCAGCTCTTCTTTCCTTCCTCTAGAATTGAAGATGGCCAAACTGTGTAGACAAAACCACAGTGGCAGCAGCCTTGTCTTTACAACAGCAGCATCTTCTTTTTGGGTATTTGGTTTTTATTTAGTTGTGCAGACAAGAGTTAACTGCCCTGAGATACCTCCTTAAGAAACATTCAAAAACCCTATAAGCCTGCTCAAATATCTCATTCCTTAAAAAGTCTTACTTTGATCCTGTAATAGCCCTTTCACTCCCCTCATGACCCCCACACACACAGCTCTCCTTGTTTTCTCAATCGTTTCTTGAAACAATAAGCAACAGCCAGCACCACCTTTTCACCTATTCACTCTGCTGACCTGCAATTTGTGTTTGTCCCCTGGCAAGTCTCTGAAGTTGTCTCGCCCAGGACATGGTTTTTTTCACTCCTTTCACCTGACTTCTCTGCAGTACCTGACATGGCTGACTGTGTTCGATTTCTTGAAGCTTGGTTTTCCCTCTGGCCTCCTGCTGAGCTTCCTCTGCTAGATCTCTGCCCATCCAGATTTTCAAGATGGCGACCCACCCAGACCCAATCCCTAGCAGTACAGGTTTCCCAACAGCCACTGGGTTACATTACCCTCTCTTTGCTGATGATTCCCAAATCTGCATCTCTAGCCCTGTCCTTTTTCCTAAAATCCAGACTCATATATCTAACCTCTATCTAGGTATTTTACAGGAACTTCAAATTTAACACAATCAATACTTAATTCATCATCTACCCTATTTTCATAGTGCTACTGCCATATACACTAAACACGTGACTTGTTTTGGTAAAAACTTTGATATACTCAGGTAGGAACGTGATCTTACCTCTGTAAACCCATCTTTAAGAGGTGTAATAGGTGTACCAGCCATTTGTCCTGGAAGAGAAATTTTCTTTCCTTCCTCAAATGGGCGTGTAGGTATTCGATGCAAATAACCATATCCAATGCCACATCCTAGGCTATAAAAACATTTTTTTCTTAACATTGTTATCAATCACAGCTTGTATTTCTTTGAGGTGTTGTTTTTTTTTTTGGGGGGGGGGGGTTGCCCAAGAGCATAGATTCAAGTTGCCCTGAACATGCACTCCCTTCTTTGAGATTTTAAAAGATAAAACCAAACAAATTTCTATTCTTTTAGATAATGTCATCTAAGCAGAGGTCTCCCAGACCACCCCACAGAAAATAGCACCCTTCCCTCCACTGTGGATACCACCCTTACTCCTTTATTTTTCAAGCATTCATCACCATCCAACACACTGCATATTTATTTACTGTCTCCCCCAACAAAATGTTAAGGTCCTGAAGGGCAGAGACCTTGTCTGTTTACTGCCTTCATAGCTGCTGGCACATGGCAGACATTTGATGATTATTTACTAAATGAATGACATCTATACAGCCTTTCCACTGAAGAGCTCTAAGCACTTCTGTATGAATGACATCATTTACACATTCCATAGTTCTCTTTTAGAACCTGACACAAATCAGTCATGTATGTTCAACCCAGATCTCTTCTATTTCATCCTCCCACTGCCACCAGAGGAATTTTTCTAGTAAGATGTGATCACATTGCTTCTTTCTAGTCTGATGTCTTCTCAACATTCCTTTCTCTTTCCTCCCTTTGGGGAATTACTTCTCTGCTGTTGTGTGCAGTGCTGGTAGGACTGTCAATCAGAGTGTCTGCCCTGCCCAAACCAAGGGCATGGCTCATGGTCAAAGCCAGGCCAATTTCTCTTGCCCATGGCTGCAAACCTTGGGAGTCAGAGAAAAAACAAAAATGAGTTTAGTAGAACGAATGCTGATGACATTGCCAAATACTTCTTCCTATCTAAATCCCTAGAAGTTTTCTGAGTCCTGTCCTTTCTACATCTAGTTCTTCAGCTGTTTCCTTGATTATATGAGCTAATCCATATCATTTAGTATGTTATCTGCTTATGATGGTGACAGCTGGTTTTTACCATTTGAACCCAAAACCCCCTACTGATACAATTATCACAGCCTCAACTGCTCAAAATATATCAGAAGTCCTGACCGTGGTATTTAAGGCTCTCCACAATCAGGTGCCAACTTATGTTTCCAACATGATGTCTTTTATTTCCCAAACAACTTGACAATTTCAGAGTAGGCCATGCATGAATACCTCTGTGCCTTTCTCCTGCCACATCATCTATTATCTCCACTGCCGCCAAAAGCTGGGTGAGCAGGCAGTGGCCAACTTCAGCTCTTTTTAATTTTATTTATTTATTTATTAGACAATTTATTATTCTGTTGCCCAGGCTGTAGTGCAGTGGCATGATCTTGGCTCACTGCGACCTCTGGCTCCTGGGCTCAAGCAATCCTCCTGCCGCAGCCTCCTGAGTAGCTGGAACTACAGGCACATGCCACCACGTCTGGCTAATTTTTGTATTTTTTGTAGAGACAAGGGTTTATCAGGTTGCCCAGGCTGGTACTGAACTCCTGAGTTCAAGTGATCCACCCGCCTCAGCCTCCCAAAGCGGTAGTATTACAGGCGTGAGCCACCGTGCCAGGCCTAGCTCCTCCTTAACCAGTCTGATATGCACAATGATGCTTCATCTCACAATTATTTGTTCCTTCTTCCCTTACAATCAAAACTGCAATTCAGCCAGGCATGGAAGATCACACCTATAATCTCAGGACTTTGGGAGGCCAAGGTTGGAAGATTGCTTGAAGTGAAGAGTTCAAGACTAGCCTGGGAAACAAAGCAAGGCCCCATCTCTAAAAAAGAGTTTCTAAATTAGCCGAGTACAGTGTGTACACCTGTAGTCCCAGGTACTCAGAAAGCTGAGGCGGGAGGACAGCTTGAGCCCAGGAGTTAAAGGCTGCAGTGAACTATGATTGTGCTCCAGCCCAGAGAGCAAGACCCTGTCTCCAAACAAACAAACAAAACCCCGCAATTCTCACTGGACTGGATCTCACATAGATTTAGAGAAATAAAGATTAAATAATTTATATTGATCAATTATGGCCTTTCAGAGGTAGCTACATTTGAAAATAAGGTGCTTATTGATCAAAGTAATTAAGTGGTAATAGACAATGCACTTGAGGCAACAGCAAGACCCTAGGCAAACTTAAAGACAGCCTAAGAATGAAATTAAGAGAAATAAGATTTAATAAATGAAATGTGGTCAGCCTCTGAGGAAGGAATAAAAACAGAAGCACAAAAAGACCAAATGCATGGTCAGAGGCAAACTGAGGAAAATGTTCTGTATGGGCCTACCTAATGCCATGGCCAATTGACAGTATTAAACACATCAAAAGAAAAAATGTCTTCCAAAGAATGTAGCCAAATTTAGTTAACATAATTAAAAATGAAAGAATATGTGATGTTCTTTGCTGTTGGTCTTCACTGTCCACAGAATCTCTTCCTCCAGTTCGATTCCATGCTCAGCAGGCACTCTTGTGGTACTAATCTGACCTGAGTATTCTTCTAACTAGAGAGGGGGTATTTTTCTTTTGCAAACTGAAAATTTGTCATTCAAATAAATACAGCAGCTTCTCTGCAAATGTAGTTTATATGAGGAAGTGCCTCTTGTAATGAATAATTTTTGAATGCCTCGAGTAGATCCTATTTCTGGGCATTTACAAACCTGGGCAATAGACAATGATAATTTGATCAAGTATTGCCCCAGATAGGCCAGACTCTTGGATGACACATCTATCTTACTTTTCTCAAACTGCAACAAGTTAGAATACTTGTGGCGAAACATTCAGCTGGAGAATCTCATCAGGTAGTGTGGGTAAAGATACCGTGAGCAAAGGGAGGCTTTTCCTGCCTGCAGCAACTAAGTTATCCTTTTCCCAGCATGGGATTAGAACTTTTGAAAACATGTGGAAAGTTTCCAAATTCTAGGCTTTTCTATAATTATGGCTTATGTGCAATAATTTCTCAAATTAAAAAGAAATGCTGTTAGCTTTTAGGTTAGTAAAGAAAAGGACTATAGTATATATACTATGTTCCCTAGATATGTACTTTAAAAAAATTTGTTTCAATATTCTAGACTAGCTCTTCCCTTTTTTTAAGGAGTCTTATAATAAACCAGTAACTTCTTTCAAAATAAAAACAATCAATGTTTGCAACATATCTGACTCGTATGTTTAAGCAGTCATAACTTAGTCTAAAAAATGACCTTACCTGCCTTCTCCACCCCATGCAGAATTTGGTGTAATAATCACTTCTCGACAGTTATCAGTGTCTGTGTTGTACACATACAGTTTCAATGGTTTTGCTTCATGTGTTTCAATAAGGCTGAATAGATCTTCAGACTGCAAAAGTGTCACAGAAGAAAAACGTTTCATGTTACCATACTTTGGAACAGTGTGTCTCAAACCTGGCTACTATCAGAATCACCTGAGAAATCTAAGAAAAAAATATAGATTCTGGGCCCTGCCCCAGACATAAAAATCACAAGCAGGTTTAATTCAATATATTAATTCAAGCAAAGCCTACTTACTACATACAAGGTTTTATGGCCAGTTCCTTAAGATCTAGTTGGCACTCTTAGTACAATTCTTTTACACCCAAGTTCTATATATTCAGCTTTTACTTCCCATTATTAAGACCTGGTTGTCTGGGCACCTCATTTCTCACTCTTTTTTTTTCTTCTTGTTTTGAGACAGGGTCTCTCTAACTGTTGCCTGGGCTAGAGTGCAGTGGCATGATTTTGGCTCACTGCAGCCTTGACCTCTCAGGCTCAAGTGATCCTTCCACCTCAGCCTCCCAGGTAGCTGGGACTATAGGTATGCACCACCATGCCTGGCTAATTTTTGTATTTGTTGTAGAGACAAGGTCTCACTATGCTGCCCAGACTGGTCTCGAACTCCTGAGCTCAAGTAATTCTCCCATCTCATCCTCCCAAAGTGCTGAGATTATAGACATGAGCCACTGTGCCCAGCCTTTTCTCTCATTTTTGATTTAGCAGTGTATACTTCCGCTAGCTAACAGACAAGGAAAAGGATGTAATACAGCTGAGCTAATGTTGTCACTGAACAAAAAGGGGAAGAGAAAATGAAATCAATGAACAATTGAAAATGAGAATTTGATTTAGACTTGAGGTATGCAAAGATTTCTGTATATTACACACAAAATCTGTGCAATTGCCGCACAGTATGTGTTTTTCCTCACAGCTATACCTAATAAGACACCTACCAGATGTTCCATTTAACACCCTGAGGCATAAGTTATTCTTGATCAGCAAAGACTGAAATTTTAACTCTAAATGCAAAGCATGCAAATATCTTTCTCAACTCAAACATCAATGAGAAAATTTTATATAGTTCTCACTATGAATAAACACATGAATTACCTCATTCATGACTGTATCTGCTCCAATTATATAATCACTGTGTGGTCTAAGACCTGCCAGTGCTGCAGGAGAATTTGATTCCACTTCCTAGAATGACATAAACACACACCCTAAAATTAATATATATAAAATAAATTTCCAAGGTTTATAGTCACAATTTTTAATTATGTTGATTTTTAAAATCTGTATACTTCTGTCTTGCTAGAGATGTGTCAGATGTCAGAAACTACAGAATATATTTTAAACTTCTGAGCATAAAAATTACATAATATTTAACAAATATTTAAAATATTTTTGTAGCTATCTACTCTAATACATCTTATAATGAATAAATCATTAGAAAAAGTTCTTAAACTTGTACATTTGCTTCTCTTCCTCAACTTAAAAAAAATTGATCCATATTTAAAAAGCAATGAATGCTGATTTTTGGCAAAAATTGCCTATTAATAATATCCTTACAATCTTATTAAGCCAGAAACAACCATTGTTAAAACATCTTTCCACACTGCTTCATGAACCTCCAGTAACAGTTCACAGTTGATACGTACCAACACATGCCAAACATTTTCATTTGCCCCATCAAAGCTGCAGAAACGAATGCTCACTCCCAATAAGCCCTGGCCGCCCCACAGGTTACTCGGTGTGACTGAGGTCTCTCGCAGCTCCAATGTTTTGCTGCTATAGATAAGCATTTTTACAGGCTTTTCAACGTTTGCTTTCAGCAGATCCTTAAGAGTGTCATTGTCTTTATTCTGTGAACACATAGAAATCACATTCCTTAGTAAATAAAAATTTAATGTTAGCTTAAGCATCCTATGGCCCTATAAGAGTACTATTAATAATCAACATAAATAAAACATTCAACAAAGGTTTCACCAACATTTAAATTTTCTTCTATGTAAAAGAATGTCAAGACATTAAGAACAACTCTTATGTTAGCAACAACTTGAAACTGACTTTTTTCTAATAGCTCACTATGGATTATGGAATTTGCAACCCAACATTATTTAGAATGATCTAGGGCTTCAATGTGTAAAAACAAAATATTCCATAAGAAGTCACATTACTAACGAAGTTGGGATGACTTTGATTATAAAAATCTAAAACATTTACTGCGGTTAACGTTTAATTTTGGACTCTATTTCTAAATACATGCTTTATTAAGAGCTGGATAGAAAAGAAAGTAGAAATAGCATATTAAATATTTCATTTCATAAACAAATAAAGGCCAGATGTTGGCCTTTATTTATATGTCAGAGACGTTGTAAGTAATGAACAAAAACTTAAGACTGTTACGAAAAATTCAACCAACCAAGTGGCTACTGTCCTAAGAATTTGCTGAGATTATATAATTTCCTTATTTTAGAACTTTATTATGGGTAAACTCTAAACAAGGTATAAAAAGTGGTTTTAATTGGTACTTTGGAGCACATCTCTCTGTCTGGTTCTAATAACATTATTCGTATATTGTGAAACTTAGCACCAAGAAAACTGACAAGTTTGAGAGAATGAGATGAGAGAATGAATCTTTCTAGTAATCCATTTGTCCACAACCAACAGAAGTCTGACATCTTTAAAAAGCAATCTTTTACATCTCAATTATTTCTTTCTGCTTATAAAAATTAAATATTTAATATATAAAAGACTCCACTGATTCTGGAGACTTCCCTAAGATAATCAGTGGAACATAAAGTATAATATTCTAGATATTTCAATGTTTATTAATACATGATTATTTCTATAAATTGGCATACTACACATAATGATTGTAACTAATAAATACCCATCTCAGGTCATCTGAAAAATTCCATTTTTGAGAGATTACAAATACTATAGACAAAACTACAAAAAGTTGAACTTACTAATCTTGAACCATTAATAGAAACAATAAAATCAAAGAAAGGCTCCAAACCAGCTCTGTGTCCTGGGGAATTTTCTTGTACCTGCGGAAACAAAAACGACAAAAATAAAAAATGTAAAGCTTAGGTGAAAATTGTAAGCCGAATCTTTCTTTTCAGTAAAAATAGACCAATTTCATTGATAATGAAATACAGTACATGCTAGTTCTCTCATTTCTCTTCATCTCTCCCAGATAATGCCAGTCCAGCTCCCTGAACTCTCCCCTTTCTTTAAGTTAATCTTCTATTTATATTTTTATTTTATTTCTTTGAGACAGACTCCACCTCTGTTGCCCAGGCTGGAATGCAGTGGCACAATCTCGGTTCACTGCAACCTCTGCCTCCCCGATTCAAGCAATTCTTGTGCCTCAGCCTCCCGAGTACCTGGGAGGACTATAGGTGCGTACCACCATGTCCGACTAATTTCTGTATTTTTTGTAGAGACAGGGTTTTGCCTTGTTGCCCAGGCTGGTCCTGAACTCCTGGGCTCAAGGGATCTACCCACCTCAACCTCCCAAAGTGCTGGGATTACAGGTGTGAGCCACTGCACCGGGCCTAGTTCATCTCCTATATGAGGTTTTCCCCCTGTGGTTCTATTTCCGCACCACTTTCTCCTTTTTTGGGAGAAAGGGGCTAATCCTTTCAGCAATTAGCAGGGGACACAGCAGACAGTTAGTCACTACAATTAAGTGACAAATTCAAGCAATTATTCCTTGACTACTGCTAGCAAGGCACCACTCAGTTACAAAGCGAATACAGGCACATAGTCACCTATGTCAAGACATTTATAATCTGTTGAGGAATAGGTGAGAAGAGGAAGGGGCAATGGATACACAGCCCTCTAATCACTATAATGTAAGACCAAACAGGCTAAAGGCTATTTGGTATAAGGTTCTAAGGGAAAGATTAATTCTGACTGAAGAAGCTTCAGACATAAAAAGTGATAAGGAATTGTGGTTTAAAAAGAGGGCAGATCGTCAAGGGGGTAGCAAGAACATCTGAAAATGGACAAAACCGTACGAGTAAACACCCGAAGCAGGAGTCTGAAAAATGAGGATCATAGCATGTGTAGCTAGACGACAGAGTAGTGTGAACAGAAAGAGAGAATTACAGACTTTGAAAACTAGGATTAACCCAGAAATCCTCTAATCCAGGGATCTTAAATTGAGGTCTGTGGATGGCTTCAGAGAATATTACAGCTCCTGAAATTACACACAATCTTTTATATGAATAAGCAGTTTTCAGGGTGTAAATATTGGTGGCTTTCATCAGATTCTCAAAGGGTTTCTCCATAACTCCAAGAAGGTTTAAAAACCATGGATTTTGTGCAATTCTTTCATTTGATAGGTAAAAAAAAAATACCGTGTCTTGCTTATGATTCCATAGCTGCTTAATGGTGGAAGTTAAACTCAAAAATCCACCTTTTTTATTTTTATTTTTTGAGACAACAGTCTTGCTCTGTTGCCTAGGCTGGAGTGCAGTGACAGAATCTCGGCTTACTGCAACCTCCACCTCCTGGGTTCAAGCGATTCTTGTGCCTCAGCCTCCCAAGTAGCTGGGATTACAGGTGTGCACCACCACCACACCGCCTAATTTTTTTTTTTTGGTAGAGGCATGGTTTCACCATGTTGGCCAGGCTGGTCTCAAACTCCTGGCCTCAAGTGATCTGCCTGCCTCGGCCTCCCGTTGGGATTACAGGTGTGAGCCACTGCATCCGGCCAAAAGTCCATCTTTAAAACTATTAGTCCAACAAAAGGCTGGAAAGAAGGGGTACAGCTACATTTATTGGCCTTTAAATAAAAGAGTGAGATTACTTTTAATATAATTCATAGGTTCATAGAATAAAAAAGATTACTTAGCTTCTCAACAACTCAAATGTTTATCATCCTATATTTGATAATGGACTGTCAAATTTTCAAAATTTACAGTAGTAAAATGTTAGTAGCTAGTATTAGATATATGACAAAAAGCAAAAAACAAATATAATCCACTCTACTTTTTTTTCCAAAATATCTTCCTGTCTAAGGAATTTTTATTCTGCTTGATATTATTAAGTGCTGTCAAAACTATTCCATGGCCAGGTGCAGTGGCTCATGCCTGTAATCCCAGCACTTTGGGAGGCCAAGGCAGGAGGACTGGAGTCCAGGAGTTTGAGACCAGCTTGGGCAATATAGGGAGACCCCTGTTTCTACAAAAAAATTAGCCGGGTATGGGGGTATGCTTCTGTAGTCCCAGCTACTTGGAAGGCTGAGCTGGGAGGATCACTTGCACCCAGGAGGTTGAGGCTGCAATGAGTACAGGTCGCACCACTGCACTCCCGCATAGGTGACAGGGTGAGACCCTGTCTCAAAATAAAACAAAACAAAACAAAAAACCTATTCCACAAGAACAAAAGTTTGCATTGATATTTATACATTGATTTTCTATAATAGTCCAAATAGTTCTATAGTCAGTTTTGCAAATAACAACAGCAAATGACAGATACACATTCAACCATACACAAAGCTACAGCTATTTATATGGTAACAAGTCATTTTAATACTTTCAAAATGGAACCCAGATTGTTCCTAAAATACATCCCTCTAATACCAGTGTCAATCAGAATTGTTCATTACCTCTTAATGTTACCTTTTATTTAAGCCAAATTATAGTATTGTCTCAGAAGAAGTAAAACTTGATATTCTTTTGTTACAGTAAAGAATAGTTGCCCTATACAGACGGTTCAATATCTAACTCCCTAAAACTGCTTGATCATGTTTTTATGTTTTCCTGCAAATTTGGTACCAAATCATTTTGTAAATTAAATAAGTTAAGTATCAAAGGGATCTATTAAAGGTGTTCAGCTTCTTTTTTTTTTTTTTTTTTGAGACAAGGTCCCACTCTGTCACTCAGGCTGTAGTGTAGTGGGATGCATTCATAGCTTACTCCTGGCCTCCCAAGTAGCTGGGATTACATGTGTGTACCACCATGCCCAGCTAATTTTTAAATTTTTTCTAGCGTACCACCACGCGCAGCTAATTTTTAAATTTTTTCTAGTGCACCACCATGCTCAGCCAATTTTTTAATTTTTTGTAGAGATGGGGGTCTTGCTATGTTGCCAATGCAGGTCTCGAACTCCTAGTCTCAAGTGATCCTCCCATCTCAGCCTCCCAAAGCACTAGGATTACAGGGGCACGTCACCATGCCCAGCTTTTAGTTTCTGTATACTCAGTTTTCTATGGGGGTTATTTCATATTCTGTATGTTATCAAATAAAATGTCTAGGACTCAAAATAGCATATTTCTTCTCAAATGGCAACTCTGAAAGGTAAAGTAGTGGCTGCCTGGAGTCACAAGAAAAGGGAGGTCAAGTCACAGCTATTTGGGACAAAGTCAGATCAACCAGATGTGAAATGCCTATTAGGTGGTTATCAATTAGATGTGAAAGGCCTCAGGTGTGAAAGGGGATGAACAGCACAGATCCTTAAGCGCCTCCTCAGAGTGGAGTTTCTCATCTAATAAAGCCTACATCTAATCATCTAATTCTCTGAATTTGAATGTTCCTAAAAAACTATTAATAGCATTTTATCTAGAACTCAACTAGGTCACTGATCAATTTCAGACTTTGCCACTGAGACTGCCAGAAGTTTATCTTTTAGTTAAAAAGGGCTAAAGACAGCACTTTTATAACGTAATCACTCATTTAGAAAGCTGACCCTGCATACTGATTCTTACTAGGCCACCCTTATAAAGTTTAAAGTATAACCTTTAGAGTATAAAGTTTAAACTATTGGCCTGAAATGGAAATTGTCCAATATCAGAAGTATTTTTCCTATAATTCAAAAATGATTCAATAGCTAAATTTGAATTCTAAAATAAACTTGATCCTTTCCCTAGCTCTATTTTTCTATTTCATTTTTTACTAACATCGATTTCCTCTCTGTTTCTAATGGCCCTTGAAATTAACTTCTTTCCTAAATTTATTTACATCATTAGTATCTGCACAATTACGTAGGTGGGTATCTTAATTACTGCTAGGAAGTCAGCAGACAGTGCCCCACAAAAATCCTTTCTTTGACCCTCATATACCTAAAGGAAATTTCCTATATTTTGTAGCATGGAAAATATGATCTACAACATAGCAAACCAAACACTGACACAGGTAAGTTTCTCTTGCAATGTTATCCACTGACAAGAATCTCCTGGCATGTAATCTTTCAAGCATCAGATTACCACTTCAATACTTTCTATCCCCTATGAGATCTCCTGATTAATTTATCTTCTGCTTTCTTCAAGTCATCTTAACTAAAAGTCTATATATACTTGGCTCCACAGACCATTTAACATTTATTACTGGGCCAAATAGCAAAGCAATTTACAATGAACAGGTTAAATTTGTAAATTTAATAATTAAGGCCAGGCACGGTGGCTCACACTTGTTATCCCAGCACTTTGGGAGGCAGAGGTGAGAGGATCTCCTGAGCCTAGGAGTTCAAGACCAGCTTGGGCAACAAAGTGAGACTCCATCTCTACAAAATATTTTTAAAAAATTAGCCAGGCATAGTGGCACGTGCCTGTAGTCCCAGCAACTCAGGAAGCTAAGGCGGGAGGATTGCTTGAGCCCAGGAGGTGGAGACTACAGTGAGTCATGATCACGCCACTGCACTTCAGCCTGGGCGACACAGCAAGACTCCATCTCACAAATAAATAAATAAATAAGATTTTAAAAGATTATATACAGTGAAAAAATAATAGACTTTTAGAGCCAGACTGAGTTGGTTTTAAGCCATGATTTTGTCCACTTATTAGCTGTGTGAGCTTGGTAAAGTTTATTTACCACTCTGGGCCTCAATTTTCTCATTTGCAAGTAAGGGATAACGCCATCTTCTTCACAAGAATGTTGTAAAGATTCGATGAGTTAAGTTTATGAAATGCTTAGCTAAGTCTCAAGCCTATGATAGAAGGCCAAGAAATCTTAAGCTCATCCTCCTAACTCTGCAATCACCATCTGAGGGTAAATCTTTATAGCTAACCAATTCCTGGACACAACATTATTTTTGCAACCATATTAAATACCTTTTACTCTTAAAAAGAAAAAATAAGACTTGTAAAGTGTTAGCAGGAAAGAGAGACAAACCATTTTCTCAAATGTTGCCTCCCACAAATCAATTCCAGATGGATGGTAGATCTAAAAGGTCAAGGGTAAAACAATAAACGCTGTAGAGAAAAACATAAGAGAATATCTTTGAGACCTTCAAGTTTGCAAAGGCTTCCTAATAAACTGGACACAAAATGCACTAACCATAAACTAAAATAAACTGATAAAGTGAACTACACTAAGAACTTCTACTCATCAAAAGGTATAATTAAGAAAGTAAAAAGATATAATACATATCCAACAAAGGATCTGTATCCAGAAGAAATCTTGAACTACTGTAAAGCATTAAGAAAGACAGACAATAAAACCACAAGATACTATTTCTTGTCCACTGGAATGACCATAATTAAAAAGAGAGTAACAAGCATTGGCAAGGATGTGGAGAAAATGGAACACTCATATATTTGCTGGTGGGAATGTAAAATGGTGTAGCCGCTGTGGAAAACGGTTTGGCAGATCCTCAAAATGTTACACACAAAGTTATCACATGATCCAGCAATTTCACTCCAGGTATACAAACAACCAAGGAAAATGAAAATATATCTCCATGCAAAAACCTGTACACAAATTTCATAGCAGCATTATTCATAATATCCCTAACGTAGAAACAGCCCAAATGTCCCCCAACTGATAAATGGATAAACAAAATGTGGTATACCCATAAGAAAGGATGAAGTACCAATGCACGCTATGACATGGATAAATCTTGAAAACATTATGCTAAGTGAAAGAAGCTAGTCACAGAAGACCACATATTGTTTGATTCAATTAATATGAAATATCCACAATAGACAAATCCATAGAGACAGAAAGCAGATTAGTTGTTATGAGGGGTTGTGGGTGGAAGAATGGGGGAATGGCTACTAATACATATGGGTTTCTTTCTGGAGTAATAAACAGATTCTGGAATTAGGCAGTGGTGATGGTTGCAGAACTCTATGAATATACTAAAAACCCACCAAACTGTATACTTTAGAAGTCTGAACTTTCTGGTATGTAACTTTTATCACAATAAATTTGCTTAAAACAGAAAAAAAGACAACCCAATAGAGAAATGGAGAAAAGATTTTAGCAGAAACTAAACAAAACAGGATACTGAAGTGATCAATAAATATGAAAATGTGCTCAATTTCAATGGTCATCAAGGAAATGCAAATTAAAACCACAATGCAACACTACTACACATCTATCAGAATGAACAAAATTAAAAGGATGAAAAATATTAAGTGTTAGTGAGGATGTAGGACATTTAGAAACCTCAATTACTGCTGGTTAGAATGCAAACTAGTAAATGACTTGGCGATATCTATTAATATTGAAAATATGCACACCTTTTGACCGTATATTCCAACCTTAGGGTATATACCCAACAGAAATGGGTATACACATGTTCTCTAAAACAAATATCCTATAATGTTCATAGTAGCACTATTTATAAAAGCCCCAAACTGAAAACTACAAAAATCCCCATCAACACGTTAATAAATATTGGCATATTCTCTCAATGGCACCAAATACATTAATGACATGAAAGGTCTACAATAATACACATGAATAAATCTCACAAGCAATATCTGAGCAAAAGAAGCCAGATACAAATGAGTATCTAGCACATGGTTCCCCTTATACAAAGTACAAGAACAGGCCAAACTAATCTATGCTGTTAGAAATCAGGATATTCATCCTGTAGAGGTGGGGGTTGTGCAGGATGTCACTGGAAAGGGATAAGAGGCTGGTTACATTAAGTGTGTTGCTTGTGAAAATTCACCAAGCTATACACTTGTGTGCACTCTTTTAATATAAAGCCTTAAAAGATGCTCCCTGTATCAAAACAAGTATATTGAGGTTACACTTTTTCCAATGCTTTTTTTCCCAATTCTTCTTAGGGCCACACAATTTACTTTGACAATTAAGAAACATAATAAAGCAGCTGAAAATACTAAAGAGCAATTATGCTTACAAAATAATAATTATAAAAAGATATATTACCAAAACATGTACAGGTAGAAGAAATTATGAACACACTAACTGGCAGTTGTAAGGTTCAAACTATACATGAGGTTAGCTTACAAAATAAAAACTACAGCAGCGTGAAAGAAATGCTTCTCTCCTAACACTCTCGAAAAAACGGCTGCAATAAACAAGATGATATTTGCTAGACAGTTTTTACCCCTCAACAAGCAAAAATGAGAAGCTTATGATGAAACTGCACAGTAAAGGGGCATCTCTATTACATAAAAAGAAATTTGCATCAATGATTAGAAGCTGGATTTTTTAATCACCAACTTTATAGAAATAATCCCTAAAGTGGTGTCATTCAACTACAGTGGATGATTTCAATAGGTTCTGAAATCAATTTAGTGTGTCACAAAAGACAAGTATCAAAACACAATATCACAACAGAAAATCTGTCAAAAATGCATGATATAATAAAGGCCTATATTCTTCATGAAATGTAATATGTACTGGTTGCAATGGAAAATACATTTTTTGGTTTGAGCTACAATAAAAATAAAGTTAGGAAAAGCTGTCCTACAAGATACTGTTAACACTTTTGCTCCAACAAGTTCCTGGTAAAAAAAAAAAAAAAAAAAAAAAAAGCAATTCACTTCTTGACTTTTCCCTCCACTTCTGATCCTGGATCATTAAAAGTTTTACCAGATTTAGCCTAAACTTTTCTTTTCTTTTAACACACAGACCTAACTATTGCTTTCCAGTGAAGCATTCATTTCTTCTTCCAGAATTAAGAATGTTCAACTACTACTACTTATGCTAGGTTTGGGTCATTTCACATTACTTCTTTCTCTCTTTAATTCTTCACTTGTGGGAGGGAGGAATGGCAGAGTAAGAGGGAAGAAATGTTTGGGTGGAGTTGGGTGTCAGGGGGCATTCTCCCAACTGCATTGGTCTATTGACTTACATACTTTCAGTTGAGGTATACGGACCTTTTACCTTAAAGTAACAAAGAAAGGAAACCACAAGGCAACTTGCAGCACACAGGATATCACCAGACTACATACTGCACTAGGTGATATACAAAGACACACTTATCCATGTTTCTGGCTGATATGTAAATTATCTTCCTTAAGTTTTCTAACAATGAAAATTTTACCATAAAATTGGCTTACTAGAATGTATAACTGTCTCCTTTTTATTACTACACCATATATTCCTTTTCCACACATAAAATGTAGAAAAGCCCCATTGAATGACTATCTACACTATCATCTCGTCTAACACTCTCCCTCTTGTACTGCTTTTAAAAACAGTGGAGATGTTAAACAAGACTAGAAAATAAATTCAATCCAAGCAATACCTAAATGATGACCCACCTCAACTATAAACATAAATCCTCATGCACTATATGTGTGCGTAGGTGATCAAAATGATGGGAAAAGATCTGGGAATGTGATATAATAAAAAGAAATCCTAAATCCTCCGTGGTTATAATAGGCATTTTTTTTAGTGAGGAAGGGTGAGGGAGCTATAGTAGTCCCCGTTATCTGCAGGGGATATGTTCCAAGACCGCCCATGGATGCTTGAAACTGCAGAGTACCAAACCCTACATATACTGTACTATATTTTTTCCCATATGCAAATACTTGTGATAAAGTTTAATTTATAGAGATTAACAACAATAACTAATAATATAAAACAGAACAATCTACCACTTATGAACTGTTTATTTCTGGAATTTTCCACCTGATATTTTTGGACCTCAGTTGACCAAAGGTAACTGAAGCCACAGAAAGTCAAACTGTGGATAAGGAGAGACTACTATATTCTATGTCTGCAAATGGGTAAGTTTCCTTATTTGGGTCTTGATACGAATGTGTGGTAAATAATTCTGCAGTAGACTAGAAGAGTTCAAGCCTCACCTGCTAAAACACTGTCTTCACATGTTCTTCCCAAACAAAGCAAAGTGCATGTTCTCCTGACACTAACCCTGACATAACTTTTAACATTCAAGCAATTTAAAATAAAATTGTAATGGCTACTAAAAGGAAATAAAAACCCATTATTGCACAATAGTTTTACAGAAAAGATCTGTACATTAGAAAAATAACACTGGAAGAAATTGAAGTCCGCTCTAAAAGAAGCAAAAACTCTGACAACTTCTTAACGCATTTTATATTCTTCAAATAACTTAGGGATTTGTTTCTTAGGGAAAGAAAACTTGCTCTGTGATCTTGGGCAAATCAGATTAACTTCTCTGTGCTTCTTTTCTTTTTTTTGAGATGGAGTTTCCCTCTTGTTCCCAGGTTGGAGTACAGTGGTGCAATCTCAGCTCACAGCAACTTCCGCCTCCTGGGTTTAAGTAATTCTCCTGCCTCAGCCTCCCAAGTAGCTGGGATTACAGGCGCCCACCACCATGCCTGGCTAATTTTTTGTATTTTTTAGCAGAGACAAGGTTTCACCATGTTGACCAGGCTGGTCTCAAACTCCTGACCTCAGGTGATCACTGCCTTGGCCTCCCAAAGTGTTGGGATTACAGGCCTGTGCTTCTTTTCTTTAGCTGCAAAAATGAGGAGGCTAACTATGTAATCTGTAAGCCTGAATGACCCACCATGAAAAAACTCTAACTGTTGCTAAGCTATCTATAGATTCTACAATGAAGAAAATCAAATACAGCAAGATCATTTTAATTACATAGACTCTTTCAGCCATTTTAATTAATGTGTGTAGTAACACTGTAGCAATGCAATGAAAAGGATACTGGCACTCCCCGTTTAAAATTAAAAAACAATTTCCTTAAAAATGAGGATCGGAGGAAATTAACAGGCACCATTTAGGTGTGTGCCTAGATGACTAAAATTAATGGGTCAGATCTGACCTCAAACTTACGTTTTAAATAGCAGTAAAGTACAGGTTAGGTACACAGACAAAAAGTAACTGTTGCTTAATCAAATAAAAATACTAAAAATGTTTACAACTACAGTAGTATATTTTAGCTAGTATTGCCACGATACTGGTTCTACACAATAATGCAAATGCTAGTAATAAAGGCATCAGCTAACATTTGAATCCTTATTATATTCCACATTCTAAGTTAAGTGCTTTACATGGAATATCTCATTTAATCCACAGGATAATCAAGGAGGTAGATAGTGTTGTTTTAAGAAAGAGATTTAATAAGGCTCAATTGTTTTCATTATTTTCATACACAGTATCTAATGTGTTTTTTAGTGGAAAAGGTGGAAGTGGCTCTGCTATTATCCGCACTTTTCAGATACAAAGACTGAAGCTTTTCAAAGCAGTTCAAAGGGTTGCTCAAGGAAATAGAATGAAGTGATAGAGCTGGCACTAGAATCCAGTTCCCAAAGGTGGTCTCTGGTGGTTGACTATGACAGTTTCTCAATGTACTCATGTCCACAAAGATAACAAGATTCTTTCCTTCTGTCTTTATTTTTTTTAGAGACAGGGTCTCACTTTACTGTCTAGGCTGGTCTCAAACTCCTGGCTTCAAGTAATACTCTGCCTCGGCCTCCCAAAGCGTTAGGATTACAGGTGACAGTCACTGTACCAGGTGCTTCCTCCTTTGTTTCCCTCCCTCCCTTCCTTCCCTCTTTCCCTTCCCTCCCTCCTTCCCTCTCTCTTTCTTTTTCTTTCTCAAGCTCTCAATATTTTGCCAAGGCTACTCTTGAACTCCTGGGCTCAAGCAATCTTCCCACCTCAGCCTCCTGAGTAGCTGGGACTACAGGCACATGCCACAAAGCCTGGATTTTACTTTTAATTAATTAATTAGGGCAGGGATGTGGCTCACAGCTATAGTCCCAGCACTTTGGGAGGCTAAAGCAGGAGGATCACTTGAGCCCAGGAGTTTGAGACCAGCCTGGGCAATGTGGCGAGACCTTGTCCCTTCAAAAAATCAGCCAGCTGTGGTGGTACGCACCTGTAGTCCCAACTACTTGGAAGGCTAGGGAGGGAGAATTGCTAGAACCCATGAAGTCGAGGCTGCGGTGAGCTGGGACTGTGACACTGCACTCCAGCCTGGGCAACAGAGCAAAACCGGGTCTCTAAAATTTTTTTTTTTTTTTTTTGGGGATGGAGTCTCACTGTGTTGCCCAGGCTGGAGTACAGTGGCACCATCTCGGCTCACTGCAACCTCCACCTCCAGGGTTCAAGCGATTCTCCTGCCTCAGCCTCCTGAGTAGCTGGGATTACAGGCATGCGCCATCACGCCGGTCTAATTTAGTAGAGAGGGGGTTTCACCATGTTGGCCAGACTGGTCTTGATCTCCTGACCTCGGTGATCCATCCGCCTCAGCCTCCCAAAATGCTGGGATTACAGGCGTGAGCCACCGCACCCAGCCTTAAAATTTTTTTTAAAAAAATTAACGAATTAATTAATTTTAGAGATGCTGCTGTTACCCAGGCTGGAGTGGAGTGGCGTGAGGATAGCTCACTGCAGCCTCAAAGTCCTTGATCAAGTGACAATTTTGCTTTTATTGAGACCGGATCTCATTATGTTGCCCAGGGTGGTCTTAAACTCTTGGGCCCCCACCTCACCTCAGTCTCCTGATTGGAGTAGCTGGGATTACAGGTGCATACTACTATGCCCGGCTCAAGCTTCCTTATTTCTGACAATGTGCTTGAGCTTTCTCTCATTGGTGCTTAAAAAAGAGAACGAAACCCCAGAATAATTATCTTCATGCTACAGTAAATTTATTTGCAATGCCAACAGGGAAATGTACAGTCTCTCAAAGTAACTACTTAGGACCATGCGTGGTGGCTCATAAGTGTAATCCCAACACTTTGGGAAGCCAAGAGGAGAGGATCGCTTGAGCCCAGGAGTTCAAGACCAGCCTGGGCAACACAGAAAGATCTCTCTACAAAAAAATTTAAAAATTGGCTAGACGTGGCAGCATATGCCTGTAAGCTACTCAGGAGGCTGAGATGAAAGGATTAATTGAGCCCAGGAGTTCAAGGCTGCAGTGGGCCATGACCACACCACAGCACTCCAGCCATAGCGACAGAGTGAGACCCTGTTTCAAAAAAAAAAAAAAAAAAAAAAAAAAGTCAGTTTCGAAAGCACATATCAAACTTCATATTTCCTAGTTTACATTAGTATTTTATTAGTGAATCAATCAATATATATAATCCTTTCAGTAGAATATTAAAGTAAGCAAAATGAACACATTGATGTTAATAGTTATTCTAAGCTCAATTTTTATAAAATTTGTAGAGGAATTATTAAAAAGCCCTGTTAGTATCTGACCCAGAAGGCAGAAGAATCAGTGTTGTACACTCTACTACTTACTGAAACCATAATTAACCACTAACAGCAGATCTCCCCCAGTGAGAAATCCTGAGGATGATAGTGCAGGCACTAAAACACACCTCATCACATAAGTATGAAAGCATATACAAGCCGGGCGCAATGGCTCACGCCTGTAACCCCAGCACTTTGAGGCTGAGGTGGGTGGATTGCTTGAACTCAGGAGTTCAAGGGCAGCCTGGGCAACATGGCAAAAACCCATCTCTACCGAAAATACAAAAAATTAGCTGGGCATGGTGGTGTGTGCCTGTAGTCCCAGCTACTGGGGAGGCTGAGATGGGGGAGGATCACTTGAGCCTGGGAGTTGTAGGCTGCAGTGAGTGGAGACTGTGCTACTGCATTCCAGCCTAGAGTGAGACCCTGTGTCAAAAAAAGAAAAAAAGAAAAAAAAAAAAAAAAAGAGGTGGGGGGTTGGGGGTGCTGGGTGCAGTGGCCCCCACCTGAAATCCCTACACTTTGGGAGGCTGAGGTGGGCAGATGACTTGAGGTCTGAAGTTCTAGACCAACCTGGCCAATTGGGTGAAACCCTGTCTCTACTAAAAATACAAAAATTAGTTGGGTGTGGTGGTGGGTGCCTGTAATCCCAGCTACTTGGGAGGCTGAGGCAGGAGAATCACTTGAACTGGAGTGGAGGAGGTTGCAGTGAGCTGAGATTGCGCTGCTGCACTCCAGCCTGGGTGATAGAGCAAGACTCCACCTCAAAGAAAAAAAAAAACTGTATATAAACAACATGAAACTACTAATTTGTTCAAAGCCTATTAATATTAGAAAAAGTTTATGTTCAATGATATAATTCCTAAAAGTATCCCAAGATTTATATACATTGTATTCCATGGCTTTAATAAACTGAGATATCCTGATTCCTACATTTGAAAGCAATTTAAAACTATGTTTATTAAACAACTTCTGGGCCTTTTATTAGAAAAGATCAATTTTGGGCCGAGCACAGTGGCTCACGCCTAGAACTCCAGCACTTTGGGAGGCCGAGGCCTGTGGATCAGCTGAGGTCAGCAGTTCGAAACCAGCTTGACCAATAGGGTGAAAGCCCGTCTCTACTAAAAATACAAAAATTAGCCGCGCACGGTGGCAGGCACCTGTAATCCCAGCCACTCTGGAGGCTGAGGCAGGAGAATTGCTTGGACTTGGGAGGTGGAGGTTGCAGTGAGCCAAGATTGCACAACTGCACTCCAGCCGTGGCAACAGAGCGAGACTCCGTCTCACAAACAAACAAACAAACAAACAAAAAAAAAGGAGAGATCAATTCTGGGGGCAGGGTCAGACTCTTCAGGTTTCACAATTATAATTTTATATATAGAAAACAATACCAAATAACCCTACTGTTTTCTTTTTACACATTGTTTCCAGAATGAGTGAGAAGGGAGCCAGAGTGAGATTTCTGTGTTAGGGGATGAGGTAGGGCGTGGTGGCTCACACCTGTAATCCCAGCACTTGTCGGAGGTGGAGGCGGGTGGATCACTTGAGGTCAGGAGTTCGAGAACAGCCTGGCCAACATGGTGAAACCCCACCTCTACTAAAAATACAAAAATTAGCTGGGCGTGATGGCAGGTGCCTGTAATCCCAGCTACCTGGGAGGCCAAGGCAGGAGAACCCGGGAGGTTGCAGTGAGCCGAGCCGCGCCATTGTACTCCAGCCTGGGCAACAAAAGCGAAACTCCATCTCAAAAAAAAAAAAGGGCATGAGTTTCAAAAGTTTGAGAAAGAGTGTTAGAAGAATAAAGAAAACAATGACTATTGAATATCAGAAATTTGTTTTTTCAAAATAAGTACTAAATTGAAATCCCATCGCAACAGGATTGCACGTAGGTTAGTTAGGCACCATTTAAAACGAGCAGTACCTTTGGGAGACCTCATCGCTGACAAAATAGAAAAAATATATAAAAAGAGCAGTTCCATATGATAGTAGATATGGTCTAGGCATTACATTTTCGATAGAAGTAATTCCACTTCGATAGAAGTGACTACACTTGCAGTCACTTGCTTCTCTGAGAACACCTAAATGCTGCCCAGTCTGCAGCAAATAGCTCAGAAGATAAAAACCTGTTATTACACTGGTGACACACTTCATGTCAATGACCCTTCCTTCAAAATATCCATCACCTCAAAATCTCTCCCAGAAGAAAGCATGAGAAAGAATGAAAATGCAATTTTCCATGTCTCCACACTGGTGTGAATACTTGCTCCAGAAAGTATGCCCTCAGCTATTCCCCATCTCAGAGTTTGTAAGTGTGCAACAGAATATGAATATTTTAATTTAAAAGCAGGTCCTATAATAGGCATCTGTGAGGTCACTCCAAAAATTTAATTTTGTGAACTATGTCACTAATAATTTTTTAGACAACCTTGTTTATTACCTTTCAGCTTTATTTTCCTGAGCACTCAAATGTACCTGCACATACACAGGGTGTTTGAAACACAATTTTGAGCGAATGTATAGCATTCTATCTGTGGTTAGGCCCTGATTTGTTTAACAATCTCTCAGCTGTTGGATATTTTGGTTTAATTTAATTTTGAAAATGGTCTTGTTGGGTTCACTTGATAATTAATGGAAAATGTAGGCAAAAATTCGATATTAAACATAGTTCATATGTAGGGGGTAACTTACAATAACTTCAAAAACTGAGAAGCCCTAACATTTTTCCTGCCTTACATTAGGATTGGAGGACCAAAATAAAAGTGCCATTCATAGTGAGCACAAATCTGACCCACTATATAAGGGAATCTGAAATGCTATTTTTTAAAAAAAGACTTCTACACAAAATTTTAAATCCTCCACTAGGAGTCCACTTGTTTTTTAAAACTAATTTTGCATATCTACACTTTGGGTGACTATACAAGTATTTAATGATCACTTCAGAAATCCTAGAAAATACATTAAAGTTAAAAAAAGTCACCATCCACTAATAATTTTTTAGACAACCTTGTTTATTACCGTTCAGCTTTATTTTCCTGAGCACTCAAATGTACCTGCACATATACAGGGTGTCTGAAACACAATTTTGAGCGAATGTATAGCATTCTAATTGTGGTTAGGCCCTGATTTGCTTAACAATTTCTCAGCTGTTGGATATTTTGGTTGTAATGTTAACCTCTTAAGATAACTTTTGGCCATATAGTCCTTGAATACGTCATATTATTCAAAATCTTTGTGAAACATGGCTAAGGGGTGATGTTAGGCCCAGGAAAAAAAGGAGACTAAGAGAAATACTTCAACAGTATTTGCCTTTAGATGGTGGGATTACAGGTAATTCAGGTTCTTTGCTGTACTTTTTTACCATATCCAAATGTTCTCTAATGGACACATGTTGATGATCAGAAAACAATGTAGTTATTTACTAAAATAAAGATCAACATTTATACAGACAGCTACCATTAAAATTCAATACAGTAATCTGGGAAAAGGATGTATGTTATGAGAAAACAAAAAGTAGGATTTAAGGTTGTAAATATGTACTTATAATAACAGAAGACTAGATAACCAAATGTTCAACACCAGGAGGTACTCCTTAACCAATCTATGGTACAACAGACTACCCTGAGCTAACTGAAAGCATGAAGCAGATGGCCACTTGCTACTACAGAAAGACTGCCAAGATAGGTCAACAACTGAGAAGACTGAGGTGTGCAACAGCATGGATCATGATTACAAGGTAACAAAAAGAAACAAAGAGAGAAGGGTGGGAGAAGAAGAGACTCTTTTTTTTTTAAAACGAAGTCTCACTCTTTTTGCCTAAGCTGGAGTGCAATGGCATGATCTCAGCTCACTGCTACCTCCGCCTCCCAGGTTCAAGTGATTCTCCTGCCTCAGCCTCCCAAGTAGCTGGGATTACAGGTGTGCACCACGATGCCCGGCTAATTTTTTATATTTTAATAGAGATGGGGTTTCACCATGTTGGTCAGGCTGGTCTCAAACTCCTGACCCCAGGTGATCCGCCCACCTTGGCCTCCCAAAGTGGGGATTACAGGTGTGAGCCACTGCGCGTGGCCAAAGAGACTTTTTTATAAGCATAAAATATATCTGAAAGGCTATGTAAGAAACTGTCCACAGTGGTTACTCTGGAGTAGGGATAAGAAGTTGGGTACACAATATGATCACAATCTGAAAATATGCACTCATACATAGAGAATACATAAAAAGGAACTACACTGCTCATAGCAGAACTTCTGAATCCATTTAAAGGCTGTCCCCTAAAGATTTTTAGATGGACATTGAAAAATAATGAAAAAAATGGAAAGCTCAATCTATCTGAATTATAGGGACTCATGAAATCAAAAGACAGCAGTGGATATAAATGTTATTATAATTGGTATTTCAAAACCCAGTCAATCATATTAAGTTTTTACTACAACAAGATTGGCCAGGGAATTGGTTATTCAAGAAAACTAACTTCTAATTAAATCATTCTAGAACTTGTTGAATATGGGTGATTTTATTCAAAAATTTCCTGCCACAGTTAGTTACTCTAGTTTACAAGCTTGGAAATCTACCAATGAAATATATCGCTGTCCATTTAGGCAATAACAAATGAAAGGAAGACATTTTTACAAGTTAAGATTTAACATAGCACTTTTCCCTCTAAAAACAAAGAAAACCAATTACAGAATCGGGGGCAGAGGGTCTTAGGAACGCAGACACAAAATTCTCCTAAACTAGATCATTACTATTTTAAAGCTCTCTTTAGTAAAAGTCTAACTAAATAAGAATTATTTCATCATGTGCAACATTAATGCTCCAGATGCAGATTGGTAACTAAGGTTGTCCCTAGTTTTTCTAAAAATCAGATTTATAGATTAATAACATATCTGCACTACTGAATATGTATGAATGCTGTTTCACTTGACTGCACTTACATAAAGAAAATACAAACTCATTTTATGTCGGAATGTAGTCACTAAGTTGGAATCCTTTTGATGTGTATGGCTTTCTTTCAAACACGCGAGTTTTTTTTTTTTTTGCTTGTTAACACTAATGTGTTTTACTGAGTTTCCTTGAGTGCATGTATTATAAAAATATCACGAATCCCCAAGGATTCATGACCACAATCGGTCACTGTGAGAAAGAGCTGGTAATACTGGGTAACATCCCAGGGTAGAGAACTCAAAATCAGACCAGATAATACAAAGAAAAGCACAGCTTTCACCTCACATTTGGGAACTGACAATTCTTCCATTTCCTCTCTCAGTTTGGCTCTTCGGTGTTTGGTTAGCAGAAGGGGATAGGAAGATAATACGGTTTATTTATAGGCTCCCTTTTCCTTTCGGGGAAAAAAAAAATCACCCGTTCCTACCAAGAGTATGGTAGAGGAGGGATTTTTAGTGTAACGGAAAGGCAATAGACACGATAATCCTGAAGATCAGAAAGATGATCTGTCTCAGCCCTATCACCTAGACAGCTGGGCAATTTAAGAATGTTGTCTCACCTAAAACAGGGGACCCAGGGCAGGAAATAAAGGTAGCACCAGGAAGTGCCCTCTCTTACTTTCAGTGAAAACGTTCTCGCCTGTGAGGAGCTAATATTGAGTGACACTCTATTACACCCCTCAATGGCGCTACGCGCTGCGGCCACTCTGTTGACAGTTCTTCATGTTAACACTCACACAGGTGTCACAGCAAACAACCATCAATGCTACTTCTAAAGTCGCCCAGTTCCATGAGGAAAAGACCACATGCTTTGTACCACCCAGGCCCAGGCCGTTCATAGGTAGGAGCTTAGCTGACGCCTTTTGAGATACTATGTTTCTCTGCGTCCTGGAAGTTAAGCTAGGGTTGTTTTCCTTTATATACTCCGATTTTTAAAAAAAATTCCTCTGCACCACCTCTTTACCACTGTGGATCTAAACCTTAATCTAAACCACACCCTCAGCAATCGGAACAGAACGGAAGTTCCCACTCCAGGAAATCTTGAGGAGGTTTGGGAGGGTCAGGAGTGGCACGGGAAAGGAAAAGTCTGGTCAAAATCAAGTCTGTTTAAGTCCGTCGAACCTACTTCCAGGTCATTTCGTTTTCCGTCTCCTGCCCCGCTGGTCTTTCAGGCCACTCGGCCGGCGCCGAGGTGATTTAACACCTGCCGCCGCAGGCCCCGCCTCCGGACTGCGGGTCGGGATCCCTCTCCTAGGAAAGCGCAAAGGCTGCCTTCACAGTCACCACTTTGCAGACGTTGCCTCCGCGCCCTTCCTAACTTTGGAAGCTAAAAATGAGGGGGGGTGGAGGAGAGAGAAGGCCGTGCGGAAAAGAGCAAGGTTGTCCCCCCTTCCCAGGGCCGCCCCCGGCCGAGTCGCGGGCAGCCGCCTCCAGCTCCAGCCCGTCCTCCTACAGCCGCGGACCCCGTGCACAGGGCGCTCCGCGGAGGCGGGATGCGAGCGGCCTCCGGAACCAGCCTCAGCCAAGGCAGCGCCCGCGACCGCTGCTGCTTCGCGGGATCGGGCCTGGCTGCCCCGTGAAGGAGCCCATGGGGGCCTCCGCCTCCCCGCGGCCGGCCCCGCCTCCAGCCCGCAGCTCCCCGGCCGCCGTCGGAGCCCTTACCCGCAGAACGTGGTAGCCTTCGGTGCCCCCGCCTGGGATCTCGACGCTTTGCGAGGAGCCCATGGCGGCGGGCAATCGGTGTGGCCGAGCCGGGCGCCGCGCTGCTCCCGCCCCCAGCGCACCGCCCGCTCTGCTCCTCCGCGTAGCACTTGGGACGTGGCACTCGCTGCCGCCGGAGAGCCGGGCCGCACAGCCCGCCGGGAGATTGTCTCTGCTGCAGCCCGGGCCGCTGCGACGCCGCAGACAGCGCCACCTGCCGCGAGCCACTGGAAGGGGCCCGAGCGCGCGCGGGCCGGGAGGGCGGAGAGGGAGGGCCGGAGGAGAACTGAGAGGCACCGCGTCGTGCTCGCGAGAGAACAGAAATGCGCTTACCCCGGCTTTGGCGCCTTGCTACGGCGCCCTGGATTGGACCAGATTTATGCAGACGCGTTCCCGCTCGCCGGAAAGAGCAGATACTTGGTTGCAGGTCCCCCTGGTGGCCAGAGGCGGGGAAAGAGCTGCTGATGAATAGCAGCGAACTCAACACACACCAAGCTCTCTGTTCTCCGGGCTCAAAATCATCCCTACCTCAGCCTCCCGAGTAGCTAAGACTACAGGCACGCACTACCACGCCCAGCTAATTTTTCTGATTTTTTGCAGAGATGACATCTCACTATGCTGCCAGGCTTGTTGTGAACTCCTGGGCTCACATGATTCTCCCACCTCATTCTCCCAAAGTGCTGGGATTATAGGTGTGAGCCACCACACCCAGCCGATCATGTGTTTTCATCTTTAGATCCCCAGTTCCTGGTTGAGTATTGGGAACATGGTAGTACTGTTTATTGATTTGAATGGAATGTGTGTAATGAATAGCTTCAAAGCCTTTTTTTCAAAATCAGTTAATAAGTTACCTGTGTGGCTACTATTTGTGTCTCATCAAAATCTGTGGGGTTTTTTTCTTTTTTTTCCTAATTCCCAGGGTGATGGTAAAAACCCATGTTATTTCTTTAGCAGCAGTTGGTGGGGGGTGTGAGGGTGAGGTACAGGGCCCACCTGGTTTGGGACTGAAAAAAATGTGAGAATGATTGCCCCATTTTTCCTGGTACCAGTTGTTTCCTCTTTTAGTTGGAGAATACGCTCCAACAGAAGGCAAGGAATAAAATCTCAAGGATATTGCCAAAGCTAATATAAATAATACAACATGATGGAGGAAACACGTGGGAGATTATTGTCAAGTCAGCCTCAACTGGAGTAAGAATCTGCTGCAGGCAGGTTGGTATTTTGAAACATCAGAGGCAGCAGAAAAGTGAAGTCCAACAGAAGCAAATGTCTACAGGCTAAAAAACCGGAAGTAATCTATTCTTCTGGAAGAAATATCTGGTACTCAATTTTGTGTGTGTTCTGAGTTCCATTAACATTAATTCTGAGTTCTTCCTTCCCCTCCCATCCCCTCCCCTCCCCTGCCTTCTTTCCTTCCAATAGAGTCTCGCTCTGTTGCCCAGGCTGGAGTGCAGTGGTGCAATTTCAACTTGCTGCAACCTCCACCTCCCAGGTTCAAGCAATTCTTGTGTCTCAGCCTCCCAAGAAGCTGGGATTACAGGCATGCACCACCATGCCCAGAAAATTTTCGTATATTTAGTAGAGATGGGGTTTTGCGGTGTTGGCCAGGCTTGTCTCAAACTCCTGGCCTCAAGCAATCTGCCCTCGGCTTCCCAAAGTATGAGCCACCACACCTGGCCAATTCTGAGTTCTTGTAAATAAGTTGTTCATGATGGAGGGATCATTGTTATCATACACATTGAATATCCCTTATCTGAAATACTTGAGGCCAGAAGTGTTTTGGATTTTGGATTTTGAAACATTACTGGTTGAGAATCTCTAATCCAAAAATCCAAAATCCAAAGTGCTCCAATGAGCATTTCCTTTAAGTGTTATATCAGTACTCAAAAAGTTTCCAATTGGAGCATTTTGGATTTTCAGATTAGTGATACTCAGCTTGGTATTGGTTAGTGCAGCCTTATCTTTTTGCCTTCAGACCACCCTGAGAAAGTTTGGTTCCTACCATATTTGAATAAGAACCACATTGGATAGGGCAGACGAGGATCTCCTAACCTAGCCTATTTTGCTGAGGGAGCAAACCACATGAGACCACATGAGAGACCATGTTATGTGTCATGCACTCTCAGTCACAGCTGACTGTACTAGAGGGGAACCCTGATATACAGGCAGCCAACACCCACACTGAATGAGGTGGCCTTTAGAAAAGGTTCTCCCCCCACAAGTGGATGGTAGTGACTAGTCACACCAATCAGGTTTTCTCTCTGGGGACTTGGAACTGGGAAATACAAGGAGAGACTCCGTCAGTGTATATTTATTTGCATATTAGAATGTAAGCTCCATTAGGGCATGGACTTTGCCTGAGCGTTTACTACTGTGCTCTTAGCACTGACAAAGAGCTGACACATAATAGTTAATAAATGGCTGTTGAACGTATGAATGGTCATGTTCGTAGTCATGTTGATGGCAGTGACGACCCGTATGGAGTGGCCATTGCAAGGACACCGGCTGTAGCGGGGGAGGTGTGGCCAGGGCTGTGCACTTGTTGGCCCGGGGGGGCCAGGAACAGTTGATCCCAGTGGGGAGCCCCTATGCCCTACCGAGTTGGTGGGGTGGGAGCCCACCAACTCCTGGGTGCAGCTGCAGCTGCCCAGCTATGGCTCCAGACCCAGGCATCCCTATGCTCTCAGGGGCCCAGGAAGCCTCCTTCCCCCACAAGCTCAGAAGTGCCTGCTCCCACTCCCTGGCCTCTCCACATCCCCAGCACCCACTCTGCTGTGGAACACAGTTGTGGCCGAGCCCAGGTACTGGTGCAACCCAGCCAGGTGTTTGTATGCTTGGGGCAATACTGAGGCACCAGCCCTCTGCTACCTTGGCCCCTTCAGACTTTGGGCACTAATGAGCATGGGAGGAAGGCTGGGGTGCTGAGGGTAGCTTGACATGGGCCTGCAGACAGCCTGGGCACTGCAAATGGCCTGTTGATGGTGGCAGGAGGCAGACAGGTTCCTAGGTGGGAAGAGGCAGGTCCCCGGTGAAACCCCATCTTCAGGCCAGGCCTAAAACCTGGGGGCCTGGCTCCCAGTTCCCAGTGGAGTTCATGACCCAGAGTGAGAACTTCCTTGATGCCTTTTGGCCAGTTGGATGGTGCCTTTTCCATGAACCAATCAGCATGTACTTCCTCCCTTCTGAGCTCATAAAAACCCCAGACTCAGCCAGACTCAGAGACTCATCAGGATTACCTGCTTGTGGATAGGAGCTACCCACTTTGGGTTTCCTCTATACTCGTTGGGAATACCTGCCTGTGAATAGGAGCTACCCAGTTTGGGTCTCCTGTCTGCTGAGAGCAGTTTGGTTGCCCAATAAAGCTCTTTTCTGCCTTGATCACCCTCCAGTTGCCCATGCAACCTCATTCTTCCTGGACATGGGACAAGAACTTGGGACCCACCAAATGGCAGGAGTGAAAGGAGCTGTAACACTTCCTGGCTGGTTTCCTGAGCTATGGTGGGAGCTAAAGGGGCTGCAACACTATAGCTCTCCCACCCTCTGCTGGCACCAGACAGCTGCCCCATGCGATGGGAAGCAGCAGTGGGGCTGGGCTAGCCCAGGAGCTGTGGCCCAGAGTGTGGCGGCAGGACTGAAAGAGCTGTAACACAAATGGGCTGAAACATGCCCCCCAAAACACACCCCCCCACTCACCATGCTGTGGGCAATGAGAAGGAAAGAAGAGCTGCGGCCCTTCTGGATGCCCAGAACTTGGGGCTCCCTGAGCAAGAGCTGTGACACACTGTAACACCTTCTTTGGGACTCTGCAGTTCTTGGCATCTCTGAGCTTTTGGGTGCCACCAGACTCCCCTTGTCCAGATGCTGGTGCCCACAGTGGAAGCCGCTTGTGGTATATCTGGTCCAGCTGCAGCGTCACATGGAGCCAGCGCCTGTGCCAGTGGCTGGAGCTGCCCACCCTGCCACAGCAGCCAGTGTGCCTGGCTGTGCAAAGAGGCAAGAACCTGTGCTCACTCACTCACATACCCCTCACTGCTCCACACCTGACTCACCCTTGTCAGGTGTGGGATCCAGGCCGGCAGCACAAGCAAGTGCAGCCTGCCAGGCCAAGTGGGCAGGACAAGCCCAGCAGGCACAAGCAAAACTCAAGCAGAGGTGCTGCTGATCACAGAGGTTTCCAGCTGGCAAAGCAACACCCTGAGGATCCTGTGACAATGTCAACAGAAAAGCACTAGAACAGTGGTTCTCAAGCTGGGGTATGTATCAGGTTCACCAGGGAACCTGGTAAAAATACAGAAGTCCCAGCGCTAGTCTACTTTGATGACCCTGGTCCCAGTGTTCGTCATTAGTTTCCAGGTGATTCTGATACACACGTTTGAGAACTTCCCCATTAGAGCAATGCTTAATAAACTTCTGCTTTTTTGTGGGTAATCAGATAATGAATAAGAATCTCTAGAGCTGGGAGGAATCCTCTTAGTAATCAGACTTGGCCACAAAGACCCAAATTGTGCTCAGTTTCTTATATATCTTTGTTGTTTCCATCACCTTTATTGTCAAATTTTTCTTTGTCTTTATCTATTTTTTAGACAAAATTTTGATTTTGGAATAATTTTAAATTAAAAAAAAAATTTGGGTAGAGACAGGAATCTTGCTAGTTTGCCCAGGCTTGTCTCGAACTCCTGGCCTCGAGTGATCCTCCTGCTTTGGCCTCCCTAAGTGCTGGGATTACAGGCATTAGCCACCACCCCCAGCCTGGAATAATTTTAGATTTAAGGAAAAGTTGCAGCCAGTACAGAGAGTTCCCATAGGTCCCCTTTGCCCAGTTTCTCCTATTGTTAACATCTTACATCAACCACAGTATATTTGTTAAAACCAAGAAACCAACATTTGTACATTATTAGCTAAACTCTAAACTTTATTCAAATTTCACAAGTGTTTCTACTAATGTTCTTTTTCTGTTGCAGGATTCAGTCCAGGCCTACATCACAATTAGTTGTCATGTCTCCTTTGTCTTCTCTGGTTTGCGACTGTGTCTCAATCTTTCCTGTTCTTCTTGACCTTGAGAGTTTCAAAGAGCACTGCTCTGGTTTTGTTTCTTTGTTTCTTTGTTTGTTTATTTTTGAGATGGAGTCTCGCTCTGTCACCCAGGCTGGAGTGCAGTGGCTCAATCTCTCGGCTCACTACAACCTCCACCTCCCAAGTTCAAGTGATTCTCCTTCCTCAGCCTCTGAGTAGCTGGGACTACAGGCATGCACCACCATGCCCAGCTAATTTTTTTATTTTTAGTAGAGACAGGGTTTCACCATGTTGGTCAGGCTGGTCTCAAACTCCTGACCTCAAGTGATCCACCTGCCTTGGCCTCCCAAAGTACGGAGACTACAAACGTGAGCCATCGCGCCTGGCCCTGCTCAGGTATTTTAAAGAATATACCTCCTGTTGGATATGCCTGTTGTCATGATTAGACTGAGGTTATGGATTTTGGGGAGGAATACCACAGAGGTGAAATGCCCATGCTTATCAGGTCATGTCAGGAGTATGTGCTATTAACATGACTTATTAATGGTGGTTTTAACCTTGATCATTAAGATGCTGTCCATTTTAATAGTAAAGTTACTATGTTCCCCTTTTTCCTATGGAAGCAAGTCACCATGTCTAGGCATCCTTGAGGGGGTGTGTGTGTGTGTTGGGGGAGGGGAATTAAGCTGCACCTCCTGAAGGGGATTATCTATGCAAATAATTTGGGGTGGGGTGTGGTGACTCACACCTGTAATCCCAGCACTTTGGGAGACTGAGGAGAGGGGATCACTTGAGGCCAGGAGTTTGAAACCAGCCTGGGCAACATAGGAAGACCCTGTCTCTATAAAAAATTTAAAAATTAGCCTGGCATGGTGGTGCACACCTGTAGTCCCAGCTACTCAGGAGGCTGAGGTGGGAGGATCACTTGAGCCTGGAAGACTGAGGCTGCAGTGAGCTGTGAACAGTGCCATTGCATTCCAAAGTGCAACAGAGTAAGACCCAATCTCCAAAAAAAAAAAAAAAAACCCCAACTTTGGGAGGCTGAGGCGGGCAGATCACAAGGTCTGGAGTTCAAATCCAGCCTGGCCAACATAGTGAAACCCCATCTCTACTAAAAAATACAAAAAAAAAAATTAGCCGGGCATGGTGGTGCACACTTGTAGTTCCAGCTACTTGGGAGGCTGAGGCAGAAGAATCACTTGAACCTGGGAGTTGGAGGTTGCAGTAAGCCGAGATCGCGCCACTGCATCCCAGCCTGGGCAATACAGCGAGACTCTGTCTCAAAACAACAACAACAACAACAACAAAAACAAAACAAAAACACAACAATGACAAAAATAATTTGGAATTCTGTAAGGATTTTTGCCCCATCTCTCCCGTTTATTAATTAATTAAATCATTTATTTATATATCAATATGGGTTCATGTATATGTATTTTGTCCTTAGTTGGTTTTTAGTTGTTGTTGTTGTTTGAGATAGATTCTCTCACTGCTGGTGGGAATGCAATATTTTGTTGCTAAATGGTACTGGCTTTGACCATGGGAAGCACTTTTCAGGTTGGCTTTTGTGTCCCTTTGACAGACCACCATTCTTTTTTAAAAAAAAAATTGGTGGTAAAATATACATACATAATATTTAATAGCTTAATCATTTTTACATGTACAGTTAAGCAGTATTAAATATATTCACATTGTTGTGCAATTATCCTTTTGTATTTTGAGCACGCCTGTACTTTCTGGCACTATTGGATGCTCAGGTTCATCTTGTATTTTTTCTTGCTCTAGCCCTAGAGTTAGCCATTTCTTTAAGGCACCCTGAATTCCTTAGAATCGAGAATGGTATTTAGAAACCAAGATGTGGCTTATTTTTTCATTCTCTTAGTGTAAATCCCAGGGCAAAAGCTTTAAATTTTGATGAAGTCCAACTTATCAATATTTTCCATGGACTGTGCTTTTGGTTTTATATCTAAAAACTTATCACCAAACCAAAGGCCATGCAGATTTTCTTCTAAGTTTTCTTCTAGAAGTTTTACAGTTTTACATTTTATTTATAGGCCTATGATCCATGTTGACTTAATTTTTGTATAGGTGTGAGATATGTGTTTAGGTGGATTACTTTCACAGATGGATATCCAGTTTTCCCAGCACCATGTGCTGAAAAGACAATCCTTCCTCCATTGAATTGTCTTTGTCCCTCTGTCAAAGAGAATCTCTGGAGCTGGATACAATCTTCCCAGCAAGCAAACTCAATAAAAGGCCCAAATTATACTGATATTCTTGTATTTCTTTGACATTTCCATCATCTTCATTAACATATATATATATAATAATTATTATTATTTTGAGACAGAGTCTCACTCTGTCGCCCAAGCTGGAGTGCAGTTGCACAATCTTGGCTCACTGCAATCTCCGCCTCCTGGGTTCAAGCAATTCTTCTGCCTCAGCCTCCCAAGTAGCTGGGACTGCAGGCGTGCGCCACCATGCCTGGCTAATTTTTTGTGTTTTTAGTAGAGACGGGGTTTCACCATGTTAGCCAGGATGGTCTTGATCTCCTGACCTTGTGATCCACCTGCCTCGGCCTTCCAAAGTGCTGAGATTACAGATGTGAGCCACTGTGCCTGGCCACACATATATATTTTTAACTAAAACCTCTATTACTCAAGGTAGGCTGCCAATCTGTTTCTTCGGGGTTTTGTTTTGTTTTGTTTTGTTTTTTTTCAGATAAAATAATCTTCTTAACACAGCCTTCCTGGGCCTGCCTCAAACTGTCTCCTTGCAGTTGAGTCCTTCTAGCAACTTTGCAGGTGCCTAATTTTAGGGAATAATTGCTTAGGTTAATTATTACCTGTGGGTCCTTTGAAGATGAAAGATATTGGTAGGGTCAGTAATTACTGCAGTAAGAATACTATTCACCTTTTGATGCCTGCCTTACTTGTTTGATACTTCTTTAATTCCCCTTGATATTATGAAGAGATAGAGAATGTAAACCAAAAATAAAATTTGAAGGCCCCTGCAACCATCCAAATGGACTTCCTCCTCAGCCAGGGGACTCTAAAATTTCACCTGAAAGACTGGTTCAGGCCACGACTGAAAGTGGGGGTTGGACATGCCTCATTATTCCCCTCCAGCATTAACATCAACACAGACCTTCAGTCTGATAAGAAACATTTACAGTCTTCTCTCTAAATCCTGCTACTTGGAGACTTCATCTGCTTATAAAACCTAGGTCTCTACAACATCTTCCTAATCCAGATATTTCCTTCCTGTTGAAAATAACTATTTCAAGCAATTGCCAATCAGAATATGTTTAAATTTACCTATGACCTGGAAGCCCCACCCTTAGAGTTGTCCTGTTCTTCCACATCAAACCAATGTAAATCTTCCATATATTGATTGATGTATTATGTCTCTTTAAAATGTATAAAAGCAAGCTGTAACCCAACAACCATGAGCACATGTCCTCAGGACCTCTTGAGGCTGTGTCATGGTCATATCCTTAACGTTGGCAAAATCCACTTTCTAAATTGATTGAGACTTGTCTCGGATACTTTTTGGTTTACAAAACCCATGAGCTGCACCAAATTACTTCCTCAGAATATGGAAGAAGTTGGTGTAGTTCCATATGGTTCTGGGCAATAGAGAGGAGCCTATCTTGCCATTTCAGGCAATTTATTTCTCCTTGCCTCCTCTGCTGTATCATGGGACAGTGTCAATCATGTTGTTAAAGCATGATACATACAGTGATGTGATGTTTAAGAGGTGATTGCTAAAGGTCTCTTGTCTAAAGGTCACATATTTCAAGAGGTTTTCCAGGCTTACAAAAGGCTTGGTAACACATTATTCCTTACTTCTCCTGGAAATTGCCCCAAGGGGAGAGCTCTGTTTCATGTTAAGATAAATTCTTTCCCCTTCCATGACACTGTTAACAGATGGTTTTCACTTGGAAGACACACACATCTGGGGCATATCTAGGATTATGCAAAACTCTCAGTTTGATAGCTGTGATTCAAGTCCTTTCTTAAGAAAGCGATAGCAGCAGGAGGCAGACAAATCCTAGGGAGACGGGGGGCCCCCAGTGAGACCAAAGACAGTTTAAAGCCTGAAAGCCAAGCTCCAAGTCTTGGATAAATCCATGGACTGGTGAGAATGCCTCTTCCCAATTGGCATGCTTTCCTCTGATTGATCCCCCAGCTTTACCTATTTTACATATATCAACCTTTCTCTAATTGTTTTTTTACACTGTCGCCCGTCTTTGAGTGGTGCCTTTGTTTTAGCCTTTTTTGAAACTCACAAACCAATCAGCATACACTCCCCATTCTGAGCTTGTGGAAGCCCTGGACCCAGCCACACTGAGGGAGAAACCACCTGACTTTGGGTAAGGGGCCACCCTCACATCCCCTCTCTGCTGAGAGTTGTTATGTCACTCAATAAACTTCTTCTCTGCCCTCCTCACCCTTCGATTATCAGCCTATCCTCATTCTTCTTTGACATGGGACAAGAGCTCAGGACCCACAGAACATAGGTACAAAGAAGCCTGTAACACTGTGACCCTCTGCCCTCTGCCAGCAGAAGGCAGCCGCCCCACGTGATGGGAGGCAGCGGTAGGGTGGAGCCAGCCCCAGAGCCATGGGCCGGAGCGGGGCAACAGAACTGACAGAGCTGTTAACATGCCGCCATCTGTTGGGCTGTGGATGGTGAGACTGAAAGGGCTATTAGCATGCTATAACACCCCCTCTAGGGCTTTGGAGTTGCAGGCATCCCTGCCTGGGTGTCACCGACTTCCTCTCATCTGGATACTGGAGTCCACTGTGGAGGTGGCTGGCAACATGCCTGGTCCAGCCTGAAGCCCTGCACGGATCCTGCTCCTGTGCTGGCACTTGGAATGGCTGGCTGGATCCTGTACTTGCTTGCTCACACACCCTCTTCCACCAGGGGTTGAGCCTGCAGTCATGGCAGCTATGGAATTTGTGCTGGAATGCAAGCCAGGTGTGGCCCAGGTGGCTGAGTAAATGGAGCATCTCCTGTGGCAGACCAAGGCCCAAGCAAGGCCTGGGCAGGGGTGTCACCGGCTGGAGGTCTCTGGCTAGCAAAGCAACTGAGAAAAATCCTGCATCAAAAATGTATTGTAATGTAACTGGATGATACTACTATTATTACAGGAAAACTTTGAACCTGCTTTAGTGTGGAGAAAATGTCATTTGCAAATGATGCATTATTAGGTAGTAATATATTACTGATGTCACTGTAACTGTAATAGATCTATTGCCTTATGTGCATTGCTATAGGAACCAGCCCCACAGGGTCGGTGGATTTCTCCCTGTGTGCGGAGATGAGAGAGTGTAGAAATAAAGACACAAGACAAAGAGATAAAAGAAAAGGCAGCTGGGCCCGGGGGACCACTACCACCAAGACATGGAGGCTGGTAGTGGCCCTGAATGCCAGACTGCACTGATATTTATTGGATACAAGTCAAAGGGGCAGGATAAGGAGAGTGAGCCATCTCCAATGATAGGTAAGGCCATGTGGGTCACGTGTCCACTGGACAGGGGGCCCTTCCCTGCCTGGCAGCCGAGGCAGAGAGAGAGAGAGGAGACAGAGAGAGAGACAGCTTACACCATTATTTGTGCTTATTAGAGACTTTTAGTACTTTCACTAATTTTGCTACTGCTATCTAAAAGGCAGAGCCAGGTGTACAGGCTGGAACATGAAGGCGGACTAGGAGCATGACCACTGAAGCACAGCATCACAGGGAGATGGTTAGGCCTCCAGATAACTGCGGGCGAGCCTGACTAATGTCAGGCCCTCCACAAGAGGTGGAGGAGTAGAGTCTTTTCCAAACTCCCCTGGGAAAAGGGAGACTCCCTTTCCTGGTCTGCTAAGTAGCGGGTGTTTTTCCTTGACACTTACACTACCGCTAGACCACGGTCCGCTTGGCAATGGGCATCTTCCCAGATGCTGGTGTTACTGCTAGACCAAGGAGTCCTCTGGTGGCCCTGTCTGGGCATAACAGAAGGCTCACACTCTTGTTTTCTGGTCACTCCTCACTATGTCCCCTCAGCTCCTATCTCTGTATGGCCTGGTTTTTCCTAGGTTATGATTATAGAGCGAGGATTATTATAATATTGGAATAAAGAGTAATTGCTACAAACTAATGATTAATGATATTCATATATAATCATGTCTATGATCTGGATCTAATATAACTATTCTTATTTTATATTTTATTATACTGGAACAGCTCGTGCCCTCGGTCTCTTGCCTCGGCACCTGGGTGGCTTGCCGCCCACACATTGCAAATCTATAAGCTGAGATATGGGTTGCAACAGAGAAAGAGGTTTAATCATAGTGAGAAGTGACAACGTGCTAACAGCCCTTGCTCGCTTTGGGTGCCTCCTCGGCCTTGGCGTCCACTCTGGCCATGCTAGAGAACCCCTTCAGCCCACCGCTGCACTGTGGGAGCCCCTCTCTGGGCTGGCCGAGGCCAGAGTCAGCTCCCTCTGCTTGCGGGGAGGTGTGGAGGGAGAGGCATGGGCAGGAACGGGGCTGCAGGCAGTTCCAGGTGGGTGCAGGATTGGCAGGCCCCACACTCGGAGCGGCCCAACCCCAGGCAGTGAGGGGCTTAGCACCCGGGCCAGCAGCTGCGTAGGGTGCGCTGGGTCCCCCCTGCCCCCGCACTGCCGGCTCGCCCACCCCGTGCTTGAATTCTTGCTGAGCCTTAGCCGCCTCCCCCCGGGGCAGGGCTCACGACCTGCAGCCCACCATGCCCGATTACCCATCCCCCACCGCCCATGGTGGCCTCCGGCACTGCCCGAGCCTCCCTGATGGGCACTGCCCCCTGCTCTGCAGCGCCCGGTCCCATCGACCACCCAAGGGCTGAGGAGTGCGCTTGGGCTGAGGAGTGCGGCTCCCGGTGCAAGACTGGCAGGCAGCACCGCCCATGGTGCCAGCTTGGCGCGGGATCCACTAGGTGAAGCCAGCAGGGCTCCTGAGTCAGGTAGGGACTTTAGAGAACTTTTATGTCTAGCTAAAGGTTTGTAAATGCACCAATCAGCACTTTGTGTCTAGCTCAAGGTTCGTAAATGCACCAATCAGCACCCTGTGTTGTAAACGCACCAATCAGTGCTCTGTGTCTAGCTAATCTAGTGGGGACTTGGAGAACTTTTGTGTCTAGCTAAAGGATTGTAAATGCACCAATCAGCACTCTGTGTCTAGCTCAAGGTTTGTAAATGCACCAATCATCACCCTGTCAAAACGGACCAATCAGCTGTCTGTAAAATGGGCCAATCAGCTCTTTGTAAAACGGACCAATCCACAGGATGTGGGTGGGGGTCAGATAAGGGAATAAAAGCAGGCTGCCCTGGCTGCCTGTGGCAACCTGCTGAGGTCCCTTTGAATGCTGTAGAGGCTTTGTTTTTTAGCTCTTTGCAATAAATCTTGCTGTTGCTCACTCTTTGGGTCCGTGCCACCATTATGAGCTGTAACACTCACCGTGAAGGTTTGCAGCCTGGCTCCTGAGGCCAGTGAGACCACTTACCCACCAGCCCACCAGGAGAAACGAATAACTCCAGACGCGCTGCCTTTAAGAGCTGTAAACACTCACTGCAAAGGTCTGCAGCTTCACTCCTGAAGTCAGCAAGACTGCGCACCCACCAGAAGGAAGAAACTCCAGACGTATCTGAACATCTGAAGGAACAAACTCCGGACACACCATCTTTAAGAACTGTAGCACTCACCACGTGGGTCTGTGGCTTCATTCTTGAAGTCAGCCAAACCAAGAACCCACCAATTGCGGACACAGTAGGACTGCCAAATAAGGAGACTGGAGGAAACCTCGAATTCATCTCCTCAAGGAATTTTGGGGCTAGGATTTTGGAGTGGGCTGGAGTGTGGAGATCATTGATTGATCAAAAAGTGCGGGGTGAAGTCAGGGGACAGGGAGATGAAGAACCTGTATTCTCATCCTGATTTGGTTCCTCTGTGGGGATCTTTAAACTTGGTGTCAGCTGGTCACTGGAATTCAGGACCTGAAGTACACCTTAAGTAATTCTTAAACAAAAGTCTCATGATTCTAACATCAGGAATCCTGTCTCTAGGACCAATGGGGATGCAAATGATCAGTATCTAGTGTTATTTTGGTTTCTAAAAAGTGGGTCAAAGTGCAGTCTCTGATTAACAATTAAAAGTACATTGCTGTCCAGGATTCTTGCTAACCTTGTGAGAATGGCTTCATAACCAGGAGTCACAAACTCATATGTCCACAGAGGGAAATAAGTTGGGCTGAGTATGTGGGAGTGGTGGGGGCCGTGGGAAATAGGAAATCTCAAGCCCCTCATTAAAGGGCTAGCTACTGCTCATCTCCACCTGATTGAGGACGTTAAGGAATTGGAGTCTAGTGTTGTCAAATTCGATTTTTCAAGAGATCTAGAAACTTACAGTACTCTTATGAAATCAACCAATTTTTAAAATATCAGTAATCATGGCCAGATGTGGTGGCTCATGCCTATAATCCCAGCACTTTGGGAGGCAGAGGCAAGCGGATCACTGTATAGGCCAGGAGTTCGAGACCAGCCTGGGCAACATGGTGAAGCTCCATCTCTACTAAAAATACGAAAAAAAAAATTAGCTGGGTATGGTGGTGCCACTGCACTCCAGCTTGGGTGACAGGAGACCATGTCTCAAAAAATAAAATTAAATTAGAAAGCTGACAATACTAAGCACTAGCAAGGATGCAGAGCACCTAGAATGCGAAAACATTGCTGGTGGAAATGCAAAATGGTACAGCCACATTGGAGAACAGTTTGGCAGTTTCTTAAACAAACACTTAACATATGATCCAGTGATGTCACTCCTAGACATTTACAGAAAATAAATGTCCATCCAAAATGTTCATACAAAAACTTATATATGACTGTTTATAGCAGCTTTGTTGTATGTTTAGTGTTAATCTGTCTGGAAGTAAACTAAACTCCACAGTGAAGTCTTCCCATTGGGTGGGTATCCTGGGGAAAAGAAGCTCTTCCCTATGGAGTCTTTTCATGCCATCATTGCATGCAAGGGATCGCTTGACCATCCATGGTACAAATGTTCACAGTGCAGCCACATAGCACCTGGGGGAAAATGAGGGCAATGTTGGGAATAGAGTGGATGAGAAAGAGAGAAAAAGAATGAATTAAGGAAGGGAAAATTATTTAGCTGGTGGTAAAGAATGGAATTGACCTGATCATCTCAGGCCCTACCTCCTTGAGGCCGATCAGGACACTGTAGGGCACACTGGTACCATGTCAGTGGAACTGTGCCTAGGACTCCTCTTTGAGCATTTAAGATAATGTCTACAGAGATGTTGTCAGGCTGGACATCAACCTGTTTGGGGAAGGGTGACCTTAGTGCCTTTCTTTCAGCTATGGCATGAAGTTACCAAAGCGATTAGATGGAAAGAAATATTTTTTCCAGGCTGGGTGCGGTGGCTCACACCTGTAATCCCAGCACTTTGGGAGGCCGAGGTGGGTGGATCACAAGGTCAGGAGTTCGAGACCAGCCTGGCCAATATGGTGAAATCCCGTCTCTACTAAAAATACAAAAATTAGCCAGGCATGGAGGCGGGTGCCTGTAGTCCCAGCTTTTCGGGAGGCTGAGGCAGGAGAATCGCTTGAACCCAGGAGGCAGAGGTTGCAGTGAGCCGAGATTGCGCCATTGCACTCTAGCCTGGGAGACGGAGATACTCCGTCTAAAAAAAAAAAAAGAAATTTTTTTTTCCCTACAAATCATGCTGGAACAATTGGATGGCCAAATGCAAAATATAAACCTCAACTCTTCCCACACCATATAAAAATTAACTTGAAATGGGTCCTAGACCATTTTCTTACCCAAGTGTAAAAACAAACGTTATAAAACTGCAAGAAAAAAAATAGAAGAAAATCTTAGCAATTTGGATTTGGCACAGATTTATAAATAGGTTTCAAAAACACAGTAAATTGGACTTACCGAAATTTAATGCTTTTGCTCTTCAAAAGACAATTGTTAAAAATGGAAAGTCACAGAATGAGGAAATATTCTCAATACATATATGAAACCCACAGATGACAGAACAATAAATGACTTGAAGGAGAAAGACTGGGAAGGCAAATTAATAGGAAAAGGTGCCATCTCAAGAGGCAGTAGGGCAAATAATTCAAACAAGTAATTATAGAAGATGAAATCAGATAGCCAATAGAAATATGAAAAAACCCAAGTATCTCCAGAAAAAAATTTTTAAAGTCAATTAAAATAGTTTCTACCTATAGTGAAAACTATAAAATATTGCTGAAGGAAATTAAAGGAGACCTAATTAAATGAAAAAAATACCATGTTCATAGCTTGGAAGACAATCTTGTTAAGAAAGTGACACTACTCAAAGCAATCTAAAGATTCACTGCAATACCTATCAAAATTCCAACAACCTTTTATTGCAGAAATGGAAAAGCTGATATTCAATTCATATGCATTGCATATCCCACCTCCCACAACAGCCGAATAATTCTTGAGAAAAAATGCTGGGAGCAGTGGTTTATGCCTGTAATCCCAGTACTTTGGGAGGCTGAGGTAGAGGATTGTGTAAACCTGGGAGTTCAAGACCAGCCTGGGCAACATAATGAGACCTCATCTCTAAAAAGCAAAATTAAAAAATTAGCCAGGCATGGTGGCACATGCCTATAGTCTCAGCTATTCGGGAGGCTGAGGCTTGAGCCCAGGAGGTCAAAGCTTCAGTGAGCCACGATTGCATCATTGCACTCCAGCCTAGGTGACAGAGTGAGACCTTGTCTCAAAAACAGAGACGGCGAGAGAACAAAATCAGAGGGCTCATACTTCTTGATTTCAAAACTTACTACAAAAATACATTAATCAAACAATGTGATACTAGCATAAGGATAGACATATAAACCAATGGAATATAATTGAGACTCCCCAAAAAAACCCTACATCTATAGCCAGTTGATTTTTGACAAGGATGCCAAGTTCATTCAATGGCAAAGGAATAGTCTTCAACAAATTGTGCTGGGACAACTGGATAACCACATGCAAAAGAACGAAGTTGGATTCTTACCACACTCTATATATGAAAATTAACTCAAAATAGATTAATAACCTAAGTATAAGAGTTAAAACCATAAAGCTCTTAGAAAAAAACGTGGGGAAACCTTCATGACTTTGGATTTGGAAATAGATTCTTAGATATGACACCAAAAGCACAGGCAACCAAAAAAAATAGATAAATTGCACTTTGTCAAAATGAAAAACTTTTGCACCTCAAAGGACATTATAAAAAAAGTGAAAAGACAACCTATAAAATAGGAGAAAATGGGCTGGGCTCAGTGGCTTATGTCTGTAATCCCAACACCTTGGGTGGCTGAGATGGGAGGATCACTTGAGGCCAGGAGTTCAAGACCAGCCTGGGCAACATAGCAAGACCCCTATAAAGATTTAAAAATTAGCCGGTCATGGTTGTGTGCACCTGTAGTCCTAGCTACTTAGGAGGCTGAGGCAAAAAGATCCCTTGAGCCCAAGAGTTATAGTGAGTCCAAGGTTATCATGAGCTATGATTGTACCACTGCCCTCCAGGCTGGGTGACAGAGCAAGACTCTGTCTTTAAAGAAAAGAAAAAGAATAAGAGAAAACAAAATAATATATCTGATAAAAGTTTAACATCCAGAATATATAGAGAACTCCTACAACTCAATCACAAAAAGACAAACAACCCAATAAAAAATAGACGAAGAATTTAAACAGACAGTTCTCTAAAGAAGGTATACAAATGGCCAAAATGCAGGTGAAAAGGTGTTCCACATCATTAGTCATTAGGGAAATGCTAATCAAACCCCAGTAAGATACCACTTCACACCCAGTTAGGGTGGGTATTATTTAAAATACCCCAAAACCAAAAGCCAAAAAGAAAAGAAAGAAAGAAAAATAGCAAATATTCATGAAGATATGGAGAAACTGGAATTCTCATGAATTGCTGATGGGAATGTAGAATGGTGTAGCCACTGTGGAACACAGTTTAGTGGTTCCTCAAAAAGTTAAGCATAGAATTACCATATAACCCTGCAGCTGGGCGCAGTGGCTCGCGCCTGTAATCCCAACACTTTGGGAGGCCGAGGCGGGTGTATCACCTGAGGTCAGGAGTTCAAGACCAGCCTGGCCAACATGGCGAAACCCCATCTCTACTAAAAATACAAAAATCAGCAAGGCATGGTGGTGCCTGCACACTCCTCAGCAAAGGCAACTCCCCAGCTACTCAAAAAGCTGAGGCAAGAGAATTGCTTGAGCCTGGGAGGCAGAGGTTGCAGTGAGCCGAGATAGTACCACTGCACTCCAGCCTGGGCAGCAGAGTGAGACTCTGTCTCAAAAAAAAGAATTACCGTATAACCTAGCACCTTTACTCCTGAGTATATATCCAAGGGATTCGAAAACAGGGACTCAAACAGATGCTTGTACATGAATGTTCATAGCAGCATTATTCACAATAGCCAAAAGGTGGAAACAACCCAATTGATCATAACAGATGAATGGATACATACGGATGAGCCTTGAAAACATTATGCTAAGTGAAATAAATCAGACACGCAAAAAAAATTGGGTGATTTCACTCATATCAACAATCTAGAATAGACAAATTCATAGAGACAAAGTAAATGAGAGGTTTGGGAGAGGGGAGAATGGAGAGTTATTGCTTAATGAGATAAAAGCTTTGGAAATAGTGATAGGGTTGCACAACATTGTGAATGTAATTAATCCCACAAAATTGTATGCTTAAAACTATTTAAGTGGTAAATTTACATATATATAAAATAGAAAAAGATATGCATTTATTTCATAGATATGTATCACAATAAAATTTTAAAAATAGATACTACCTTTTTTTGGCTTATCTTTTTTTTTTTTTTTTTTGATGGAATCTCACTCTGTCACCCAGGCTGGAGTGCAGTGGCGCGATTTTGGCTCACTGCGACCTCTGCCTCCTGGGTTCAAGCAATTCTCTGCCTCAGCCTCCCGAGTAGCTGGGATTACAGGCTCTTGCCACCACGCCCGGCTAATTTTGTTAAAATATTTTTAGTAGAGACGGGGTTTCACCAACTTGGCCAGGCTAGTCTTGAACTCCTGACCTCAGGATCCACGCGCCTCGGCCTCCCAAAGTGCTGGGATTACAGGCATGAGCCACTGTGCCCGGCTTTGGCTTACCATTTTAATGATAAACCCAGTGTTAGCAAAAATATGTGCACTACTGCTGGAGAGAGTTCAAACCGTTGCAAAATTTCTAGAGTTAGGTCTACCCCAATTTGCAGAACAATAGACTAGATACACAGTGGTAACAATAGGGATCAGTGAGGGATGCAGTTGTCATTCATGGGTCATATTTCCAAAAAAGTTTTTTTTTTTTTTTTTTGAGACAGGGTCCCACTATGTCACCCAGGCTGGAGTGCAGTGGTGAGATCACAGCTCACTGTAGCCTCGACCCCAGGCTCAGGTGATCCTTCTACCTCAGCCTTCCAATTAGCTGGGACTACAGCCGCCCACTACCATTCCCGGCCGATATTTGTATTTTTTGTAGAGATGGGGTTTCACCATGTTGGCCAGGCTGGTCTCGAACTCCTGGCCTCAAGTGATCCACCTGCCTCAGCCTCCCAAAGTGCTGGGATTACAGGTGTCAGCCACTGTGCCCGGCTTCAAAAATCTTGTTCTATTAATAAATATAATAGTAAATATAAACACAGCTTTCTTTACTGTTTATATTACCATTTTCTTTATAGAGTTTTTTTTTTTTTTTAACTTTTTAAAAAGTATAAGTTCCAGGGTACATGTGCAGGATGTGCGGGTGTGTTACATAGGTAAACATATGCCATGGTGGTCGGCTGCACCTATCAACCCATCACCTAGGTATTAAGCCTTGCATGATTTAGCTATCTTTCCTGATGCTCTCCCTCCCTGCTCTTCCCCCACTCCAGACAGGCCCCAGTGTGTGTTGTTCCCCTCCCTGTGTCCATGTGTTCTCATTGTTTATCTCCCACTTATGAGTGAGAACATGCAGTGTTTTGTTTTCTGTTCCTGCATTAATTTGCTGAGGATAATGGCTTCCAGCTCCATCCATGTCCCTGCAAAGGACATGATCTTGTTCCTCTTTATGACTGCATAGTATTTCCATGGTATATATGTATCACATTTTCTTTATCCAGTCTATCATCGATGGGCATTTGGGTTGATTCCGTTTCTTTAGTATTGTGAATAGTGCTGCAGTGAACATACACATGCACATATCTTTATAACAGAATGATTTATATTCCTTTGGATATATACCCAGTAATGGGATTGATGGGTCAAATGGTATTTCTGGTTCTAGGTCTTTGAGAAATTACCACACTGACTTCCACAATGGTTGAACTAATTTACATTCCCACCAACAGTGTAAAAGCGTTCCTATCTCTCCGCAGCCTCGCCAGTGTCTGTTGTTTCTTGACTTTTTAATAATCGCCCTTCTGACTGGTGTGATATGGTATCTCATTGTGGTTTTGATTTGCATTTCTCTAATGATCAGTGATGCTGAGCTTTTTTTCATATGTTTGTTGGCTGCATAAATGTCTTATTTTGAGAAGCATCTGTTCATGTCCTTTGCCCATTTTGGCACCACATGGTGCTTACTCTAAAATTGACCACATAATTGAAAGTAAAACACTCCTCAGCAAATGCAAAAGAACTGAAATCATAACAGTCTCTCAGACCACAGCGCAATTAAATTAGAACTCAAGATTAAGAAACTCACTCAAAACCACACAACTACATGGAAATTGAACAACCATCTTCAGCGTTTTGTTTTTAAAGACAAAGATAATTGAATGGTAATGAATGCTGATCTATTTTTCTTAGACAATGACACCTAATGATGGTATAGCTGTTTAGCAAAGAGCCAATAATTTAATAACAAGTTGTCCAAATTTTGGGCTAAATATTTATGGAGGCAATGCCCTAACAATTCTTTTTTTTTTTCAACCTAAAGATTTCTCTCTGTACACTAACAATTCTCAAGTACTATTTTAACAAACCTTCTGGTCAGGTGACAGTAGTATTTCATTCCAAGAAAAAAGATTTCTAGCAAATAGTTGAGCTCAGACCTTCCATAAGATTATCATTACCTTATTTGAAATCTGAAATTATTTTGTTACTCAGAAAAAAAATCCTTTTTATGGTCAAGGCTAGGTATGGGGCAGGAAATAATAAGTGAGTTCTAGAGATAAATTACCTAAGGTATATTGTTAAGAGTAATAGATAGAATTGAAAAGAAAAAACATTAGTAATGGAAAAATGAGATATTTTTGTTTCAAACAATACCAGTCTCAAAGGGTCCTCCTTGAAGCTAGTAACCACGTTTCATTTCTTTGGGGGAAATGATTTCCAAGAGATTGAAGGAAGCTCTTGTCATGGTACTAATTTGTTCTAAATTTTCCATCCATGGCATTTGATTCCGCATGTCAGGGTCTTTGCATTACCACATTGCTTTTGAGGAGAGCCTCTATTTCCCCCTGGCCTCATCTGTTCACAAGGGTCTCAAATTGAAGGAGTTCTCCTGTCATCTCTCCCTAGCCCTTATTCATTATGCTTGATAGGTGGTATGGGCCTGGCATTCATTTGTTCATGCTTCTCAAGTCAGCAGAGGAAATGAATTAAAATCTAAAAACACTGCAAGGAGTCTTGCCCCACTGGGACAACTCAAAATAGATTAGTAACCTAAGTATCAGTATAAGAGTTAAAACCATAAAGCTCTTAGAAAAAAACATATGGGGAAACCTTCATGACTTTGGGTTTGGAAATAGATTCTTAGATATGACACCAAAAGCACAGGCAACAACAAAAAATAGATAAATTGCACTTTGTCAAAATGAAAAACTTTTGCACATCAAAGGACTTTATAAAAAAAGTGAAAAGTGTGTTGTTTGACTATGGACTTAAATGTTACGCCCAATGGGTCAAGTGAGAACGTAAAGCTGGAGAGTATTAGGACAAACACTTATTTGTCCTCCTCAAGCTTCTATAGGGAGGTGATTTCCACACACTTGCCACAAAAAATAAGTTAGGGAGTATCCCTTCAGCTTCTCTGTCCAGGGAGGGGAGTGGCGGATCTCACTGAAGTGTCTGGGGAAGGAACTGGGTTCCAGTACTCTTGGCTCTGCCTGCTGGGTGGGCCACCCCGCAGAGACCAGGCTTTCAGGTTTGTTGTTCACTCTGTGGTAATCATCCCGTGCTAGCTCTGCAGTATCCAGCTCTCCTCCTATGACTAAGTGGAAAAGTAAATGCTGGGATGAAGAAGGATTAGGAAGCCCACTGTGGCTGCACATTTAAACCATTTACTTCGGTTGCTTTCTCCACCATAATGGCATGACAAAAGTCACCATCTGCCTAAACCTTATGTCTTATCTTTCAAAGGACAGAGTTGGTTCTGAACTCTATGAGGATGAAAGGGGTGTGTCTACAGCCTCTAAAGTCCCAACAGGGTGCTGAATTTGTTAGCTACTCTTTGGTTAGAACCACCTTATAAACCCAGAGATACCAGAATTTAGTAATGAGGGACACATATACCATGTTTGCTTGAGTTGTCCTCAGGTTTTTGTGATTTCCTGAAAACTTTATCTAGTCTCATGCCTTTGCTCTTACTGTTTTCTGCAGAGAACACCCTTCTTACTGGTTCTTTATTCAGTGAACTCCAGGAAGCCATCTTTGACTACCTCCCACCTGATTAAAAATTCTTTTTACTTTATTAGATTTTAATATTTATTTATTTATTTATTTGAGACAAGCTCTTCCTCTGTCACCCAGGCTGGAGTGCAGTGGTGCGATCTCAGCTCACTACAGTCTCCACCTCTAAGGCTCAAGCAATCCTCGTGCCTCAGTCTCCCGAGTAGCTAGGGCTACAGGCGTGCAGCACCATGCCCAGCTAATTTTTGTTATTTTTAGTACAGACAGCGTTTTGCCATGTTGGTCAGGCTGGTCTCGAACTCCCGACCTCAAGTGATCTGGTTGCCTTGGCCTCCCAAAGTGCTGAGATTACAGGCATGAGCTACCACATCCGGTCTATTAGATTTTTAGATTGTAAAAGGTTACAGACCATTTTTAAATAATAGAAAGGCAAATAATACAAATGATTATTATAATGTATAATTAAAATGATAAAAAATTCACAATTCCCATACTCAAATTCTACTCTTCAGAAATAACCAATATTAAGAGTGTGGTGTATATAGTTCCACTTCTTTGGCTAAATATAAATGGATACACACCTATGCACACACTGGTTTTCTTTTTGCCCAAGCCCCCACCCCCCGCACAAAAAACGGGGTCGTATTATATACAGGACTCTGTGATGTGCTTCCCTTCCTTTCATTTAATAATATATCATGAACATTCTTCTATTTTGATAGCAATATTATAGTACATAATTTGATACTTGTTAAAATGCCTAATTTTTATTTCCTTTAAAAAATTTTGCTGTATTATCTGACTTCCAAACCAAGACAATTACAAGTATTATCTTACTCTTGACTTAAATGGAAATGTATTTAATAATTCTTTTTTTTTTTTTTTTGACAGGGTCTTGTTCTGTTGCTCAGGCTGGAGTGCAGCAGCAGCTCAATTACAGTTCACTGCAGTCTCAACCTCCCAAGTTGACGCGATCCTCTTATCTCAGCCTCTCACGTAGTTGGGACTACAGGCATGCGCCACCACACCCAGCTAATTTTTTTTTGTTTTCAGTAGAGACAGGGTCTCATAATGTTGAGAGACAGGGTCTCATAATGTTGCCCAGGCTGGTCTCAAACTCCTGGGCTCAAGCAATCCTCCCACCTCGGCCTTCCAAAGTGTTGGGATTACAGGCATGAGCCACTACTCCTGGCCATTAATTCATTATTTAATATGATGTTTGCTTTTGGTTTTGTTTTTTGTTTGTTTGTTTTTTGCTGACTAGTCTTTTTCATGTTAAGATGGTTTCCTGCTAACCCTGTTTTACTTCAAGTTTTTATTAGGAAAAGCTGCTGAAATTTTTCAAGTGACTTTTTGACATAATCCCCCTTAATTCATGACTTTTCTCATTTAACCTGTGGTATTTATAAGTTTTTAAAAATATTGAACCATTTGCATTCTTGAAATAAGCCTTTTTTGGTCATATTATTATTTTTCTCACTATACTGCTGGATTCCATTTGTAAAACATTTTATGTATTTAGAAAATTTTAAGTTTAAAGAGACTCTGTAGTCTCTTTTTTTCTATCAAGCTCTGTGCCTTCATAGTATCCTAGTCATGCCTCTATCATAGTACTTGTGACCTTGACGAAACTGGAGAGCAGGGACCAGATTGTATTCTATATTCTGTCCTTTGTGTCAAGCATAATGCTTAGGACATGGTAGAAGCTCAATGAATCTATTATATGTTGAATGAAAGAAGAGATGTCTTATTTATTTATTTCTCTATTTATTTATTTTTACTCAACATGCCTAAGGTAAAAAAGGAACAGCTTTTAGGAACATTTTCCTTTAATCCAGTTTTACCTACTTTTTGTGGTTTGCCATCTAGTAACTTTAATACCTCTTTTGTTCCAATGCCAGTGCTTCAGTGTTTCTCTCTTCACTAGTTCCCTTGAAGAAATATCATTATTGAATACAATATTGCAGTTAAAATGGAAAAACTAGAGCCACATGTATCAACATGAATAGATCTCAAAGGTATAAAGTTTAAAAAGCAAGGATATGTATGACATACAATCTATGTAAAGTTTTAAAAATGCAAATAAGGCTGGGTGAGTTGGCTTATGCCTGTAATCTCAGCACTTTGGGAGGCCGAGGCGGATGGATCACTTGAGGTCAGGAGTTCCAGACCAGTTTGGGCAACATGGTGAAACCCCATCTCTACTAAAAATACAAAAATTAGCTGGACGTGATGGCTGTGCCTGTAATCCCAGCTACTCGGGAGGCTGAGGCAGGAGAATCACTTGAACCTGGGAGGCAGAGGTTGCAGTGAGCCAAGATCGTGCCACTGCACTCCAGCCTGGGTAACAAACCAAGATTCCATCTCAAAAAAAAAAAAAAAAAAAAAAAGGCAAACAAGGCCAAGTGAGCTCACACCTGTAATCCCAGCACTTTGAGAGGCTGAGGCAGGAGGATTGGGTGAGGCCAGGATCTCGAGACCAGCCTGGGCAACATTGTGAGACCCCATCTCTACAAAAAACAATTTTAAAAAAATTAGCCAGGCATTGTACCATACGCCTGTAGTCCCAGCTTCTCACAAGACTGAAGTGGGAGGATTGCATGAGTCCAGGAGGTTGAGACTGCACTGAGCCATGATTGCATCACTGCACTTCAGCCTAGACAACAGAATGAGTCCCTGTCTCAAAAAAAAAAAAAAAAATGCAAACAGTTACTAGGCACTTGTACTTGTTATGTGCTGTGCACTCTTCTGTATTGCAAGAGGCTAAAAACCTGTGAGCTACATACCTCTTGCAGGCTTCCTTGCTAGTTGGATTCTGATTAGGTTTTGCCAATGCAAGGCAGTAGCAGGAGATTAGAAAACAGAAGAAAGGGAGATGCCATTTTTCTTTCTGTTCCTGGCAGTGCTCCTAGCAATGGCAGCAGCAGCAATAGTAGGTGACTGAAGAGGAGCATTTCAGTAGTATCAATGGCTATTTTGGCAGTGGTAGTGCCAACCTGTAGCAACCCAACAGGGAAGAAGCCAAGTGAATAGGTACTCTGATCTCCTTCTCCTCTTCCTCTTCACCTTTTACCAGTGCTTCCCATTGGCCAAAGCCAACCAGAAGCCAGAGATAAAAGGAGTCCAGTGAGGCAGTCTGCACCACCCACTTTTCTGAGCACAAAAAAGGTAGAGAATTGATCTGGTGGATAAGTGGGTGAAATTGAACATAACTCCTTTTTCCATTTGCATATTCAGCCCTTCCTTTCTATACCTTTATAACCAATTATCAGTATTAAATCTCCTTTCTGTGAAATGCATAGAGTGGTTTCCATTTTCCTGATTGGACAGTGGTTGACTGAATATAGTTTATGGATACAAACATGTAGCAAAGGAATAAAAACTTCCGTGGGAATAATAAACCCCTTGTTCAAGATACTGGTTACTGCTGGTTGGAAGAGAGAGAATGGAAGTGGGAATAAGTACACAGGGGCATCTTCTGTATCTGAAATATTTATTTCTTAAGCTGGAAGGTGAATTTGTGGGTATTTTCCATATTATTGTCTATGTTCATTATATTAGACTCTGTTCATTATATTAGACTCTGTTTTCAGTTGCCAGAAGCATTTATTTATTCTCAAAACTAGGTGTGTATAAATGTATGAAAAAATTAATGAATGAACAAATGAATGAAACTTGACTCTGATTTCTGACCCTCTCATTTAATTGTTGTTTGAACTGAGATGAGTTAAACTACTTAAAGTTCTCTTATTTTGTGTCTTCATCCACAGGATAAGGTTAATAGTAGCCACCTTACAGCACTATTGTGATGATAAGTGGCATGATATATACAAAAGGTCCTAGCCCTCAACGAATCATAGTCTCCTTCCTTCCTGAACTTTTAGAAAGAATAAGAGCTTGATTTTTATAAACGTTTAATTTTTGTAAGCTTTGAATTTAGAGACTGGATTTTTATATACTCTGTATGACTTAAGGCATACCATTCTGCTATGCATCAAGAAGGTTGCTTGCTTGTTTTTTTTGTTGTTGTTTTGGGACAAGGTCTCATTCTGTCACTCAGGCTGGAGTGCAGTGACAAAATCCTGGCTCACTGCAGACTTGACCTCCCCAGGCTCAGGTGATCCTCCCACCTCAGCCTCCTGAGTAGCTGGGACTACAGGTGCGCGCTACCAGCTAATTTTTGTAGTTTTTGTAGAGACCCCCGTCTCTTCACCACGTTGTCCAGGTGGTCTTGAACTTCTCGGCCCAAGCGATCTGCCCTCCTCAGCCTCCCAAATGGCTGGGATTACAGGCGTGAGTCACTGTGCCCAGCCCACTTTCTTTTCTTTTAAAAATCAGGTAATGGGCAGGGCGCCGGGGCTCACGCCTGTAATCCCAGCACTTTGGGAGGCCGAGGCGGGCGGATCACGAGGTCAGGAGATCGAGGCCATCCTGGCTAACAGAATGAAACCCCGTCTCTACTAAAAATACAAAAAATTAGCCGGGCATGGTGGTGGGCACCTGTAGTCCCAGCCACTCGGGAGGCTGAGGCAGGAGAATGGCATGAACCTGGGAGAGGCGGAGCTTGCAGTGAGCTGAGATCGCGCCACTGCACTCCAGCCTGGGTGACAGAGCAAGACTCCATCTCAAAAAAAAAAAAAAAAAAAAAAAATCATGTAATGTTCCTTTAAAAGATTAAAAAGGGGTAGTTAAAAGAGGGGTAGTTGTTCAATGCAGAAAATTTGAAAAATACAGAAACATAAATAAATGAAAATAAAATTTACTGTAACTCTACCACTCATAACTGTTATAAACACATACAAATATTGAAAATTAGGCTGGGCACAGTGTGGTGTGCCTATAGTCTTGGCTATTAAGATGGCTGAGGCAGGAGGATTACTTGAGCCCATGACTTTGAAGCCAGCCTGGGCAATACCGCAAGACCCCTGTCTCTAAAATAATTTTAAAAAGACATAAAATTAGAATAACATTATATATAGTTTTGCAATATGGTTCTCTGATCTCATTTTATAGAGTATATATGTTCCTGTGTCAAATATTATATGATATCACTTCCACTGGTTATATTATATTCCGATGATGTACTTGAATTTATTTAACAAATTGGCCTATTTGGAATGTTTAGGTTTTACTAATGTTTCAGTACTGTAATTAACGTTGTAATGAATATCTTTGTTGATAAATGTTTGCCTGCATTTCTTATAATTTCCTTGGACAAAATACTTGTGGAAATTTTGATCAAATGATATGTATATTTTACGGCATCTGAAACTTACATCTATCTTGCTTTCAAGAAAGATTGTACCAAAAAAAAAGCAGAAGGAGAAATTTACAAAGGAAGATTATACTAATTAATACTGCCTCTAGCAGTGTTGGAGGATACTACTTTTCCACATCAGGAAGTTACTTTCAAAAAGATAAATTGGAACAAGCATGGACTTAGTAATGAAATCTACAACAGATTATAACTGGTTTGATGTTTAAAGAACACCAGCAAAGTCCACGCTTCACAGAGCGAGGACTGCCATGAGCCATTAAATATGATTTTAACAGGTTGCCACGCAGAAGGATTCTAGCAAAGCTTTCAAGTATCACCTTCTATCTGGAATTAACTAAACATAAACATTAGCTGGAGGTGAATTGGAAACCAACTGATCTGTGGGTTTTCTAAATCCAGAAGCAATAGTGATTTAGTTGGGAAAATGATGGAACGGGAGCCAGGGAAATTCTCTGCTCTTGTCTGGGGCCTGACACTTGGATTTCTTGTGTCTTGGACACTTAGCTCTTACCTTTCCTCTGCTTCCAGTTTGAAGAGTCTTAGACCCACTCTGAACTGATTAAATGGCAGGAAAAAAAGATAGCAAAAAGTATCAGCTCAGCCTGGTGCAGTGGCTCACACCTGTAATCCCAGCACTTTGGGAGGGAGTTCAAGACCAGCCTGGGCAACAGTGAGACTTCGTCTCTAAAAAAAAAAATTACCTGAGTGTGGTGGCACACAGCTGTAGTTCCAACTACTAGAGAGACTGAGGTGGATTGCTTGAGCCTGGGAGGTCAAGGCTGCAGTGAGCTGAGATTACACCACTGCACTCCAGCCTAGGTGACAGAGTGAGACTCTGTCTCAAAAAAAAAAAAAAAAAAAAGTGTCAGCTAATAAGAGCTTCCACTTATTTGTTAATTAATATCTGTAGCTATGAACCTCTGGCACCTGTTAGCTTCACTTTGAACCAATGAATTTCAAAAATAATTAAAGTTAATGAGCTGCTCTTTGTGATAGGACCTGACAACAGCTATATGATGAGTGGGAAGTGCAAAGTGGGGAAAGTGTCACTTGCTGATGAACAGGATTTCCTCATCTTCAAGGTACAAGAATCCAGCCCATAGGTGAAAGTGATGCTCTATTGAGTCAAAGAAGACATAGGATGGGGTTTACACATTTAATTGAAGGACAAGTGCCAACCTTAAAAATGATTTCTCTAGGCTAAAATCAGACCTTCTCCCAAAGTTCTAAAATTATTGTGTCAAAATGCTGGTAAGAATTCATGGCAGGCTGGGCACGGTGGCTCATGCCTGGAATCCCAGCACTTTGGGAGGCCGAGGCGGGCGGATCACGAGGTCAGGAGATCGAAACTATCCTGGCTAACATGGTGAAACTCCGTCTCTACTAAAAAATACAAAAAAGTAGCCGGGCGTGGTGGCGGGCGCCTGTAGTCCCAGCTACTCAGGAGGCTGAGGCAGGAGAATGGCGTGAACCTGGGAGGCAGAGCTTGCAGTGAGCCGAGATCATGCCACTGCACTCCAGCCTGAGCGACAGAGCGAGACTCTGTCTCAAAAAAAAAAAAAAAAAAAAAAATTCATGGCAAAGTCTCCCATGAAGTCTGGGAACCCAAGAGAGTCAGAACCCAAGACAGTCAGTCATCATAGCCAAAGCAGGACACCAAACTTTCTATCCCTTAGTAACAAAAATCAGAGTTGGGAATTATGGGTACGGAGGACTAGAACACTAAGTTGGCAGCAGCGGTCTGTGAATTCAGTTTGTGCAGGGTTTTTCAGTGGGAATTTCTTGAAGCAAATGCAAATCGAGTCTGGAAATGTCAGGTTGGGATCTGCCTCAGTGGCTGGGAGGAAAAGATAAATCTGAGGAGGTAGAACATCATCGAAATGTATTTCCCGAAGGGATCCTGTGCATGTCTGTATTCTACTGTAAGACAATTTTATGTGGTAAATGGTCAAACTTTTTTGTTCATCTTAATGGGAATAGATTTATTTTAATTCTTTTTTTTTTTTTTGAGACGGAGTTTCACTCTTGTTGGCCAAGGTGGAGTGCAATGGCATGATCTCAGCTCACTGCAACCTCCGCCTCCCAGATTCAAGCAATTCTCCTGCCTCAGCCTCCCGAGTAGCTGGGATTACAGGTGCACGCCACCATGCCTGGCTAATTTTTTCTATTTTTAGCAGAAACGGGGTTTCACCATGTTAGCCAGGCTGGTGTTGAACTCCTGACCTCAGGTGATCTGCCTGCCTCTGCCTCCCAAAGTGCTGGGATTATAGGCATGAGCCACCAAGCCCAGCTTTAATTCATATTTAAATAATTCAACTAGCTCATCAAAACCTTCATTTTACATTTACAAGAATAATATACTTTTTTTTTTGCCAAAATAAATGTGCTTAGGTTTAAACAATGAAATAAGTTTTATTTTATTAAAAAAAATTTTTTTTTGAGACGGAGTTTCACTCTTGTCACCTAGGCTGGAGTGCAATGGCCCGATCTTGGCTCACTGCAACCTCCATCTCCTGAGTTCAAGTGATTCTCCTGTCTCAGCCTCCTGAGTAGCTGGGATTACAAGCACACACCATCACGCCCGGGTAATTTTTGTATTTTTAGTACAGACAAGGTTTCACCATGTTGGCCAGGCTGGTCTTGAACTCTTGACCTCAGATGATCCACCCACCCTGGCCTCCCAAAGTGCTGGGATTACAGGTGTGAACCACTGCACCCAGCCAAGTTTTAAAATTAATTAAATATGGCCAGGCACTGTGGCTCATGCCTGTAATCCCAGCACTTTGGGACGCTGAGGGGGGAAAGAAGAAAATGCTGCCAACTGAACTATGATGCAGTGCTTTCTTAGCACTTAGAATTTTGTTTTATGTTTAATGAAAGCACGCTTTTAGGCTGACTAGGCATTATTTCTTAAATCATATATTGTACTGCTCTGTTTCTGTGCCTTTCTGTATGTGTGATAACTTTTCGCTTCAATCTCAATCTGAAAGACATTTTAACATCGATAAATCTCAAATCCTGTGCTACGAACAATGCACATCACTCAACTGCGGGGACAGATGAGCAGCTATAAGCATGTATGTGCACACGTAGGCAATGGCAATGCTTTCTTGCTGCATCCAATTTCAGAGGAGGAAAAAAGTGAAAAAAATATGCACCTTACAATCACTGGTATACAGTAACACCTTCCTCAGGGTTCTCTTTAAAGGAGACTGAATTTGTGTCCTGAGACTTTCTTGTGTCCTGAGCTTTTTCCAGAAGCACAGACTACAGACAATGGTGAGGTAATTTAGAAAGGTTTAAAGGAAATAATGAGTTGGATATCAGAGCACTGTGACGCTTCATATTATCTGGTGATATATGAGGCCCTGACTCAGTCACAGCCACATTGCTACAGTGGGGTGACTTCTGCATGCAGCAACTCATCACATGATTGTGATGTATGTGCAAAATCCCCAAGCAACCAGAAAGACGAGCTTATGTAGGAGTCACCCTTGTGGCTCCATCACCCACCATTACCCATGAACTGGGTAATAGATGAATGGTAGTTGACATGACAATTAGTTGTAGATAATTTACAGTCTCACCCCTTGATGAAATAATGATCTTTCATTAGTGACATCCTCTAATAAATGCTCATGATGAAGGCTTACTATGGGCCCAGGCTCCATTCTAACTGCTTTCCATTTGTTAACTTATTTACTACTTAACACCAAGGTAGACGCTGTTATTATCCTCATTTTACATATGAAGGATCTGAGGCACAGAGCTATTAATTAATTTCCCCAAGATCACATAGCTGCTAAATATCAGTGCTAGATTTGAAGACACGCAACTGACTTAACAGTCACCCTCTTAACCTTTATACCGTATTGCCTCTACCATATAGTACTGAAGAGCTGTATTCAAATAATAAAAATGCATACGATTGTCTAAATCCACAGCTACTAAGTAAATGTAGAAAGTAAACCATGCTCTCTGGATTTTCAATAAAAACTTGTTTATTGATTGTTCAAAAAATGAGGCAGAGGGAAGTACCCCACAGTTTGTTAAAATGAACAATAACAAAACCAATGCTGTCAGCAAGTCTGGGATTGGGAAACGGATGGGAGACTGATTTTAGGGCTTTGACCATGAAGTGGGGGCAAAATGACAAACTAAGGGCAAAAAGTTTCAGGCTGTCCAAAATCACCTTTGATGGACTCAGAACTCAGGCGTCCTCATGTGTGCGAGCTAAGGGTTAAGTCCATACCTGATTTTGACCATACAGCCCTGAGATGATACTTGGAATTTAGTGAGCTGCAAGCAATGAATTACCTCAAACTGAAATCAAGTATTAGGAAGTCTCAAATCACTGTCTGAATTCTGGCAGGCTGTGGTAAATACTGTGTTAAGGAAGTTAATTAAATCAAGAAATCGAATTTTTCTTTTTTAAAGAAATGGCCATTGGGTGTTAATCAGCTGTAAAGAAGAAAGCAGAAAGCCAAGGGAATCCATAAAAGAGCTTTGCCCTGTAAGCACAGTTGCCTCACCTGTGACCTCCATAGCTGAGAAAGAATTTGGCTCCAGCAATATTCTCTGTGAAGTTGGTGGCTTGAATCACTGCCACGAGCAAATGAGTTTTCTCTACGGAGAATGAATTCTCCTGAGCTGCTGAAACAAAGGTCTGTGTTCCTGAATGGCTGTTATTTATTTGGAAGATTGCTATAGACACCCCCCACCCTGTACTGGAAGCTGCAAGCTGTGGCATTTAGCCTCTGGTCCGCTGGAACAAAGCTCACAGGAAGGAAAACTGCCTGGGCAAGTAGTATGCCCAGGGCGAAATGTGAAAACTGCCCCACAAATCTGAGCAGGCAATAAAGGATGGTCTTATTTATTGTATTGCCTTATACCTTTGAGATAATGCACATGACTGAACTATTGATTTTTTATTGCACCAGACAGTGCTATTTGGGAGCAGGTAAGGAAGAGGAGCTGAACTCTACTGATTTTGAAATCCTCTCTGAGTCAGCTGTAGTGAATTACTGAACAGCTGCCACAGTGTCATATTCAGAAGTTTCCATTTTTTATGTCAATAGTCTGAAGATTTTTGCACTAAAATATTTTAACTTACATCACTGTAAAAACTGTTAGATGTTCTACTTCCACTGCTAATAGTGCTACCACCATCACTACTGAATACAAACTCTTGATAGCTTTGCCTTTTGTGAAAACATATCCCACGTGGTGAGTTGGCTGGGACTGGGTTGTATTAATTCCCCAGGTCCCAAAGAAACCATTTAGAGCATTTCTGCAATTCTACATGTCATCTCCAGGTCCTGTCTAATCTCACGGTTCAATGGAAACAACATATCATTTGGAGAAGTATTCCATTTCATCTACTCAGATCCTATTCCACTGAGGATCTGAGGATCCTACACCTCTTAAATATTTCAAATGAAATAGTCTTCTGAATGTTGAACACTGAAAATAGAATCCTTTTGCAGAAACAAAATGCAAATAGGTATAAAGTAACAATTTACCATATTATTTATTTTGGAGATCACAGTTCCTGGCTCATAGTAAATAATAAATATTTATCAAATAACCAAAAACATAAATATGTAGTGGGTGCTAGTAGTACATCTGGATATTGCCCTCTACTAGTCACTTTTTCTAAATGACAGCTGGTGGGCTGCTCTGGCTCTCTCAGTGCCCTGGCTTGCTACTGCAGCCAAGGTTTCAGGTAGTCACCTGGAGGGCTGTGTTAGCTTTCCCCACATCTTTAGGGGTGCAAGTTCTGTGTCTCTTTCCTCTGTTCTCTGGAGTGGGTTGCTGGTTATGAAAGAATGCAACATTAAAAGTAACAGACTGTATCTATCAGAAAGATAAAAAGTAAAAGGAATGAGAGAGAGGATGGGGAAATGCATTTTTACACACTGCTGGGGGAATGTAAATTCATGCACCTCACTGGAGGACAATTTGGAATATTTATAAAGTCTTTAAAAAGAAGATCGTGTTGGCTGGGCGCAGTGGCTCATGCCCGTAATCCCAGCACTTTGGGAAGCCGAGGCAGATGGATTGCTTGAGCCCAGGAGTTCAAGACCAGCCTGGGCAAAATGGCAAACCCCATCTCTACTAAAAATACAAAAAAGTAGCCAGGCATGGTGGTGCATGCCTGTAGTTCCAGCTACTCTGGAGGCTGAGGTGAGAGGATCACTTGAGCCCAGGAGGTCGAGGCTGCAGTGAGCCAAGATCACACCACTGCACGCTAGTCCAGGCAACAAAAGCAAGACCCTGTCTTTAAAAAAAAAAAAAAAAAAATGGAGGATATTATTAAATCCAGGGATTTTACTTCTAGGAATTTTTCATAAGGAAACAAAGAAATTAGACAAGGTATATATACCTGAATGTTTAATACAGCAGTATTTATAATAGCAAAAAGCCTAGAAGTTTGTAAAATTTTGGTATATTTTTACAATAGAATACTATGATCATTAAACGTGTGTGTGTATATGTATATATGACATAAAAAATAACAAAATAATATACATGACAGAATAATAGCAAAAAGCCTAGGAGTTTTGTTAAATTTTGGTATATTTTTACAATAAAATACTATGATCATGAAACATGTATATATATGTGTCATATATGACATAGAAAAATTTTTTTTTCTTTTTTATTTATTATTATTATTTTTTATAGAGACAAGGTCTCACTATGTTGCCCGGGTGGTCTCGAATTCCTGAGTTCAAGTGATCCTCCCATCTCGGCCTCCCAAAGTGCTAGGATTACAGTTGTGAACCACCACACCTGGCCAGAAAAATGTTTTGAATATTGCGTTCAGTGAAAAATGACAGAACAGTTTATAGGATGTGATTTTTTTGTAAAAAGATTTTTAGCATGTTTATGATTGGATAAAAGTCTGGAAGGATATACACAAAACATTAACAGTGGTGAGATTACGGAATGTTCACATTTTCATCTTTCTGTGAATATGTATTTGTACTTTTGGCAAATAATGTGGGCTATTTCAGTAATACAAATTTGCTATAGTCAATAATATTGAACTGTATACTTGAAATTTGCTGAGAGTAAGTTCTAACTGTTCTCACCACATACACAAAGTTGACTATGTGAGGTGACAGATGCGTTAACTAACTTGATTGTGGTAATCGTTTCAGTATATATGTAAAGCAAATTATCATGTGGTGTACTTTAAATATATAGTTTTATTAGTCAATTATGCCTCAATAAAGCTGGAAAAAATAATTGGTCACATGCAACAAAAATATAGATAAGTTTTCATTCTTCTTTTCTAAATAAGAGAACTCACAAAATTCTAGTATTTTAAAGCTGAAAGCTTTTTAAAGGACATTTAAACTCATTATTTAACAAATAAATGTACTGAAGCCTGGGGAAGTTAGCTGACTTGCCTGGAGGTGTCACCCCAGGCCATGTCTTAATTGGACGAGTCAGCATTTGAACCCAGATCAGCAGTTCATTGCTTGTTCTAAAGCAACGTGGCACCTCTGAAGAACTAAAAGGGGCCTAACCACGGAAGTGTTGCCAGCAGTTCTATGTGGCTTATGCAGCCTGGTGTGCATTCACTGGCTCTCAGTAGATCTTGAAAATAGCCCAGGCCATAGCCCACTGAACAGCTGAAAGAAAACACTCAGAGCATGAAGAATGCCTTGCCCAGCTGCCTGACAAGCTGTATTTTCCCATTTGGCAAGTGAAGTCCTCTCCAGAAAATGGTATGTTATAAAGAACTTCCTTTTCCAGGGGGTCAATGACATCTTTTATGAGGAAGACTCTAAGGCAATAAACTAGATGCCAAGTATAATTAAGCAGGCCCCACAGCCAGGAGGAGACAAATTGGACCAGCCTCCATTCAGAGCAGGTTGGATTAAATTAATAGATCAGCTGAAATTAATAAAAGGGCAAAGTAACTAGAGATTCTTCCTCCTATGTGCTGCCCTTGCCATGAGGTTTGTTCAGGGTGACATCGGAGCGGCCTCACTAGTTCAGCTTTGGGGTCTGGGTGACATGATGCATGGATTCCTGTATCTTTACACCTGCATAGGAGACTGTTAGCCCGAGTGCAGGTGAAGCCCTTAGGCTGCCCCCCATCCTTCCCTCCACCCAGCTTCCACCTTTATTATTACTCCTAGCTGCCCTGATGCTTCCTCCAGTGACTTGGACCAAAACCCAATTAAAAGTTAAAATTATTTTTTTTCTGGTCTGGCAAAAGGCCATCTTACCATCTTTGGGCTGGTTAGAGGAATATTTTCAGTTCCTTAACAATATGCCCTCAGTTATTGAGCTAATCTGATAGCTGTATTATTTTCCTAAACTGTTTTTTATTTTATTTTTTTGCTTTTCCTTCAATTGATCTCTTCTCCTTGCTTTCGAGGGGGCCCTGGACTAGGAGTGCCCAAGTGATTATACGTTTGGGGAATTTACCCAAACGGTGAATTCTAGTTGCATTCGTTTGGATTAGGTTAGGCCACATATAACAGAAGAATGCATAATATCTGTCTTAAATTGAGAACAATTTGTCATCTGCAAGTAGACCTTCTAGGTGTGGTGTTAGAGCAGTTTTTCTGTGTCAACAAAATCTTAGCCTGCTATACTTTTAATCTGCTATCTTCAGCAAAGTGGCTTCTCTTCTCAAGGTCATCTCATGATCCAAGATAGCTGGGAGAGCTCCAGCCGTCTCAACACATTCCTGGCATCAGGAAGGAGGAAGAGCAGAAATTACATTAAAACACATTGTAATGGAGAGTTTCTAGCCTGGGAGGCATCCTGTCTTCTTCAAGTGACTTTGACCCTACCTACTCTAATCCAGAATGTATTTCTCTTGCGTTTTAACCTTTGAAAAGTCGACATTTCCTTCACTTCCCATTCTTGGTAGAGCATCTTATTGTGGCCCCTAAGTAATTGTAATCGGGTCTATCTCAGAATTCCACCTGCCTTTCTCTGGGTATCAGGCCAGAATTCCTGCAACTCATCCTAAAGCATCTCAAACAGCTCAGAACTGCCAGTGCAAAACAAAAAATTCCTGAAGAAGTAGAATGTTCTTCTTTCTCTGTCTTCTTAAAGCGCTGACTCTACTGATAGAGACTCTTACAGATGGAGAGGCAACTTTCCCTGTCCCCATACTTAACATTATAAAGAACTTCCCTCTATGTAATCTAAATTTCTGAAATATAACTCATCCATTTTATGCTTTATCATCATTGGAAATTGAGACCAATTAGCCACCTTACACTTATTTCTCAGAAGAAAAGATAGTACTTTGGTTAACAGGTAGGTAGATTGGATATATTTAGATTTTTCCTTTTAAGGAGAGAGTTGCAAGGAATTTCAGTGTTTTAAAATATTGCTTAACAAGCAAGAGAACATGTGGAAGATACAGTGGTCTGTAAGCATTGTATTCCCATAGCTCAAAAGCTCTTGCAACCATTTGTGAAAGTCAGGGTCTGATCTTATAGTTGTGACATTCAGACAGGGATAGATTGCCTGCTTCAAGGTTATGCCCAATACAGCTTATCTGGGAATCTGAGACAGATGTTCTACGACCAATCTTGTCTGTGATGAGAATTCAAATTCCCCTATGTCTGCAGCAACGCTTTGTACACCTAAGATTTTGATTTTTTAAAAAATCCTTAGGAACAAATTTTAAAAAACAACACAGGATGCACCATGCTGTAGTGAAAGGATATGATCTTATTTTTTTTTTTCTTTTCAGGATACCAGAAGCAAAAAAAAAAAAAAATGGTATGCTCTTTAGAGCAAAGAGACCTGGATTCAAATCCTAGTTCTCTCACTTCCTGGCTGTATGGATTTAAGTAAGTCACTTAATTTTCCTGAGTTTCAGTTTCTCCATATGCAAAATGGTGTCAGTCATACCTCCCCTTTCGAAAATAATCTGGGAGGAATATTGCATTAAAGTGGTGGATGATATAAACTGCTGACTCTACTGACTATAAATATCTGAGAATGGTGTTTGGGTTTTGGACTCTAAAACTGGGGACAGGGTAGGTTGCATGAGGAATGTAAACTGTGTTTCAAGGGACAAGCTGGTCAAATCTAGAAGACTTCAAAGTATCCTGAGGGGGAAAGAGAAAAATGCCAAAATAAAACTATAAAACTAGTTTCTCTGAAAGGCATCAGGAACTTGTTTTGTTTTTACCTTTTTGGGGGAATGGGGGACAGAGTCTTGCTCTGTTGTCCAGGTTGGAGTGCGGTGACACAATCTTGGCTCACTGCAACCTCTGCCTCCTACGTTCAAGTGATTCTCCTGCCTCAGCCTCCCGAGTAGTTGGGATTACAAGTGCACGCCACCATGCCCAGCTAATTTTTGTATTTTTAGCAGAGACAGGGTTTCACCATGTTGCCCAGGCTAGTCTCAAACTCCTGACCTCAAGCAATCCACCTGCTTCGGCCTCCCAATTTACTTTCTTTTTCAAATTTTTTTTAATTTTTAACTTTTTTTTTCTCATTTTGAACTTCTTTGTCAAGAACTCCCTTTAGACAGGAAAGAAAAGATGAGGCAGGAGAGAACTGGAGCTCAAATAGGAGAGAAAGGTGTATTGAGCACACCTGGAATAGTGGTTCTTCATCCTGCTGCACCTGAGTATCATCTGGAAGCTTAAAACTATCAAGGCTTCAGCCTCAGCCACAGAGATTCTAAGTCTGTGGGCTCTGGATATTAGATTTTTTAAAACCATACACACAAACCCTCTGTGAATGGCTTCTCACCTTGGTGGACATTAGAATTATCTGGGGTGCTTAAAACATGAATATGCTGCTGGGGCTTCACCCCAGAGGAGTTGATTTGATTGTCCTGTTGACAGGTCCAGGCCCTGGTGGTTTTAAATTTGTCTCAGGTGATTCCAATGTGCAGCCAGGGTTGCAGTCCACTGACCTACGTGCTCTAAATCAGCTTCAGTGATCTGACCTGGATGAATTTCAGAGTATTGAAAACACATGCAAATGAAATTACTGAACTCCTTTGATTGTCTTTAAGGAATTGTGAGGAATGTGTTGGAGGAATGTAAGGGGTGATTTTAGAAAGAGTTGAGATGGGCAAATCTCCAAAAAAAATCTCAATTTTCAAAAAGTCAAAAGAAGAAGGTCCTCTAATCTGTACTTCTGGCAGTAAGCCCAGCCAATATTTCCTTTTATTAAAATTATGGTTTATTAGTAGTGATCAATATGAACTTGCACAGGTTCACCACGAAAAGACACATCAAACTGACTACAGTGGCTACTTCAACAGGGTTGCCTGACATTTAGATAAGGGGCATGTGTGTGTAAGTTCATTCCATTTTAGAAGGCATAGAGACAGAGAGAGAGGAATGAAAACCAAGAAAACCAGCGCATCTGAACTTTACTGTGCAGTGAATCCCCTGGGCATCTTGTTAAAATACAGATTCTTATTCTGTAGGTTTGGGATGGGGCCCGTGAGTGTATTTCAACAAACTGCCAGGCGCTGCCAATTATGCTGGTTCACAGGCCACACTTTGAGTGGCAAGGGTGTAGACTGCACAGCTGTACAGTGAGGGGGGTTAGTAAGCAACTGAACAGTGATAGCAAATGAACACTGGTTAATGGGTCAGTGTTATTCTGGAAGAAAATTTCCTTTTCTTTTTCTTTTTCTTTCGAGTTGGGGTCTTGCTCTGTCATCCAAGCTGGAGTGCAGTGGTGTGGTCATAGCTCACTGCAGCCTCCAACTCCTGGGCTCAAGTGATCCTCCCATCTTAACCTCCCAAGTAGCTAGGACTGCAAGTGAGCACCACTGTGCCTGGCTAATTTTTTTTAAGAGATGTGGGTCTCGCTATGCTACGCAGGCTGGTCTTGAACTCCTGGCTTCAAGACATCCTCCCGCCTCAGCCTTTCAAAGTGCTGGGATTATAGTGTGAGCCACCACTCCCAGCCCTGGGGGAAAGATTTCGATGCTTGGGATTTAGTTTTGTTTTGTCTAAGAATATTAGTAGTGGCTTTGACATTCACCGTATCCTTATCAAATTTTCAGATGACATAGAACTGGAAGAGAATTAATGACAGAATCAGCAACCAAATACCTTTTTTTCTGTGAGCCAGCAGGAATAAATGATCCATGTCACATTCTTTTAGAACCTCCTGTCTAACTGGCCATATAACTTAATAGCTGAGTGGTTGGTCATAAGCAAATCAGTTAACCTCTTAGACTACCAGTCCCCTCATCTTTACAATGAATGGAAATATTAGTTAGAATTCTGTTAGTTGCATGTAACAGAACACTTGAATAGTTTAAGGGAATAAAAGGAATTTATTGGCTTCTTTGGGCATAGCTGGATCCAGTAGAGAAAACTTATTATAAAAGTTATATTATAAAATGATTTAGCTTTCTCTCTCTCTTTCTTTCTCCAACTCTCTGTTCTGCAGGACTTCCCTTGTCTTCAGGCTGCCTCAGGCTTTCTCATGTCATGAGGAAAAGGGCATTTGGCAACCTCAGCTTGCTAGCTTAACAAGGCATATTTATCATAGAAAACACTCAAGTCTTGCAGGGATCACACATCCTCTCTGCACCATCACTGAGGCCAGAGGGATGGTGTACTGTAATTGGTTCAGCCTGGATCATTTGCCAACCACTGAGGATGGAAGGGACAGGACACCATCACAGACAGTCCACTCCACCACATTGAGTAGGGAAAAGATAGTTCCCCTGAGAAAACAGTGGTGAACGACTCAACGTGTCAAGCAAATATCCAGCAAATAACTCACACCCAAACATCACAAAATGATTAGGGCATGTTCTTGTTCTTCTTCTTTTTTTTTTTTTCAATTTTAGACTCAGAAGGTACATGTGCAGATTTGTTACATGGATATGTTGCATGATGTTGGGGTCTGGGCTTCGAATGAATATCACCCAAATAGTGACCATAGTACCCAATGGGTAGCTTTTTAACCCATAGTCCTCCCCCATCCTCCCTCCTCACTTTTGGAGTCCCCAGTGTCTATTGTTGCCATTCTAATGTCCATGTGTCCGCAGTGTTTAGCTCTCACTTATAAATGAGAATATGCAGTATTTGGTTTTCTGTTTCTATGTTAATTCACTTAGGATAATGGCCTCCAGCTACATCCACGTTGCTGCAAAGAGTGTGATTTTGTTCTTTTTTATGGCTGCATAGTATTTCATGGTGTATATGTACTTTTTTTTTTTTTAATCCAATCCATTGTTGATGGGCACCTGGGTTGATTCCATGTCTTTGCAATTGTGAACAGTTCTGCAATGAACATGTGAGTGCTGGTGTCTTTTTGGTAGAATGATTTATTTTCCTTTGGGTACACACCCAGTAATGAGGTTGCTGGGTTGAATGGTAATTCTATTCTTAGTTCTTTGAGAAGTCTCCAAACTGCTTTCCACAGGGGCTGAACTAATTTACAATTCCACTAACAGCATATAAGTGTTCCCTTTTCTCTGAAACTTGGCAACATCTGTTATTTTTTGACTTTTAAATAATAGCCATCCTGACTGGTGTGAGATGGTATCTCATTGTGGTTTTGATTTGCATTTCTCTGATGATTAGTGATGCTGAGCATTTTTTCACATTACTTGGCCAGTTGTCTGTCTTCTTTTGAGAATAGGGCACATTCTTTACAATGCAATACTGCAGGCAGTCAGAGTTGGCATGAGATGAGTCAGGTTTGCTCTTCCTGGACTAGATGGTCTCTAATGTACTGTTTTGTAAGACTCCCAAGCTGTGCTTGTGTGTAACATATCATCCAGTAGCAAGACTTTTCTGGAGACAATTTCTTGAACTTTGAGATTCGATAGAGTAGATATTTAGGTGGTTGGGTTACCCTCAGATCACACCTAACCTTCTAAGAGAGAGGCAGGTCTTAGTAGAGGAGTGGCATTTCATCAGGAGGACTTCCCACCTTGCAACCTTCTGGAAGAGTTCCTGCCCGTTCTGCTGAGGACCCCATTCCCAGCCCCTAAATCCCTAGGCCACTGGCCAGGGGCCTCCATGCAGAGGTGAGCCAGTGCCTCTGATTGGCATTGGATGGCCTAAAAAGATGACCCGAACTTCTCAGAAGCTGTTTTGAGAATTAGAAATAAAAGACACAGAGAAACTCCAGTGATCTGTGGGTACTGTGATGTACGGGCCTGCAGAAATGCAGCATAGGGTGGGCTTTGTTTAAGTAAAAAAGGAAGCTGCTGAGAGTGAAAAAAGAATGTGGTGGGTGCACGGAGAGAAAGAGACACAGAATGAGACCAGTGGAGTTCGGAAGGAGAGAGAAATAGAGAGAGCTGTGGCTACCATATGTACCTCAGCCACATAAGCAAAGGGCTGTGCCTATGAACCGGCTACTCCTGGAGCTTATCTGTGTCATTCGCAGGCTTGGGCCCTGCTAGCTGGGAGGAAATGTCACCTTCCCTGTGGGTGACCCGAGGGATGGGGGTCCCCGAGGCTGAAGCTCTCCTAAGAGGTACATGATAGACTTGAGGTAGGAGCCCGGTGGGGGTAGCACTGTGGGTGCCAGGCAGCCTGAGAATGCAGTAGAGCTTGGGGACTTCAGGAATGAGGGAGCTGTGGAAGCTGGGCAGGGTGGAGTCGGGATGAGAGGGAAGGGGAAGAGCTCTGCTGAGTCATAGAAGAGGAGAGTAGGAGAGTGAAGAGCTTCCAGCACTGGCAGAAAGGAAATTGGGACCTCAACACCAGATGCAGTGATAATGAGATCTTCCTAATGTTCTGGGATTAAGGTAAATGCTGCCGTTCTAAAACAGGCTGAAAAACACTTTATGTGGAATCTGTGGGTGGACAGAGAGTGGTGGCATGGCCTGGGAGAGCTGGTGCTTGTGATTCTTGGCCACTGGGGGGACAGCTCATCCACAGTCCTTTCACTGCTTGGCCTCTGACAGCCTCACCACCTGGGCTTAGGTGCCTTCCTCATTAGTTGAGCATTAACCTGTCCTACAGATTTCCTTGAAGAGCTGATAATACCCCAAAAGAGCATTCAGCTTACTGTAAGTGAGGAAATAGAATCTAGGTTTCCTGGCCCAGTGTTTATGTGTTGGACCATTATTTAGGAGTCTGGTCGTAACTAATGGAAACTACTTTATGTACAATATGTATTGAGAGTCTTCTATATACCTGGCCCTGAACTTAGAATGGAAAGACAGATATAAACCAGAAAACCCCTAACCAAAGAAATGTGTAATTATAAGTTATAGTAAAATCTATGAAGAATAAGAACAAGATGCTGTGAGGGAATAGAGGGGTTGTGGTGGAAAGACAGGCTTTAGAGTGGGCTTTAGAGGTAAAACATCTCTGAAGCATTGGCATTTAAGCTGAGAGCTAAAAGATGAGAAAGTGTTGTTTGGGGGAAGAGGATTTCTGGTCATAAGGATGCCTGTATGAAGCTGTAAGGGGGAAGGCACATGGTCAGAACATAGTGAGAAGAGAGTGTGGGGGGCCAGAAATGATGACTGAAAGGGTGCCCAAGGACCATGTGGGGTCTTGAAGGCTGCTGCATAACAAATTGTCCCAAAACTTAGTGGCTTAAAACAATAAACAGGCTGGGTGTGGTGGCTCATGCCTGTAAGCCCAGTACTTTGGGAGGCTGAGGCGGGTGGATCACCTGAGGTTGGGAGTTCGAGACCAGCCTGGCCAACATGGCGAAATCCCATCTCTACTAAAAATACAAAAATTAGCTGAGTGTGGTGGTGGGTGCCTGTAATCCCAGCTACTTGGGAGGCTGAAGCAGGAGAATTGCTTGAGCCCTGGAGGCGGAGGTTGCAGTGAGCTGAGATCGCACCATTGCACTCCAGCCTGGGCGACAGAGCGAGACTCTGTCTCAAAAAACAACAACAACAACAACAAAACAAACCCAATAAACAATTATTTTCCTTGCAGTTTCTATGGGCCAGGAATCTGGGGGAGCTTAGCTGGATGGTGCTGCTTGGAATCCATGAGGACTAAATCCATGAGGGTTTAGTCTCAATGTTGACCATGGCTGCAGTCATTGAGAGGCATGATGGGGCTGGAGGACCCACTTCCAAGGTGGCTCACACCATGGCTGGGAAGCACAGCTGGTAGATGTGCAGGGCCTCCTTGCCTCTCCACTTGGGCCTCTCCACAGGCTGCTTGACTGTCCTCAAGACATGGCTGCTGGACTGCCCCAGAGTAAGTGATGTGCAATGGAACAAGGTGGAGTGGCAATGCCTTTTATGATTTGACCTTGGAAGTCACATATGGTCAGTTCCACCCCAGTGTAGTTCTTAGAAGTGAGTCACTAAGTCTAGCCCACATTCAACGGCAGAGAAATTAGCCTTCATCATTGTAAGGGAGGAGTGTCAAAGAATGTGTGGATACATTTTAAAGACATCACGTGGGCCATGAGAAAAGGCCAGTTTTAGCAGAACTGAAGGCTTTGTCATAAGGCTACAGGGGGTGCTCATGGAATCTGATGGCAGCACAAAGTGAAGCTGAGCTTCAGCAAGGACTGGACCCAGGGACTGGGATATGGTTCTGACCTTATCCCTTAAAGACATAAGAGTGATACAATGGACTGTGGGGACTTGGGGGGGAAACAGTCAGAAGGGGTAGAGGGATAAAAGGCTACAAATTTGGCTCAGTGTACACTGCTCAGGTGATGGGTGCGCCAAAATCTCACAAATCACCACTAAAGAACTCACTCATGTAACCAAACACCCTGTTCCCCTAAAACCTATGGAAATAAATAAATAAACAAATAAATAAATAAAGGCAAAAAAAAACAAAACCCCAAAAAACCAATGCTGCACTGTTGATCTCTTGTGCTCTCTACCTGTTGCCTTCATTCTCCTTTCTCTTCAGATTGGCTTTCTTGCTTCTCTTGCCCACCTGGCAGCATGTGACATCCAGCCCTCAACCCCATCCCTTGCTCCTAAGCTTGCAAAACATATACAGGCCAACTGAGTTCTCAGTCCCAATTCCAAATTCCTGGGACAAAGAATTGGACTGGCCCAACTTTGATTAGATGGTCCCCTCAGGTCCAGTTGGCTGTGGCCAGGGCAGTGGAGAGGTGTAGTATAAACATAGCTGCCGATGGCCCTCCTCTGTGGAACTGGGTAAAGAGGGAAGTTTCCTGAGGAGAGAGAACTGAGCAGCACCCAAATGTGTCTACTTCAGCCTTTCTGTCAGTCTTGTCACTTTGTCATTTCATCCCACATAGGCAACAGATTCTCTTTCCTTCCTTTTCTTTCTCTCCTTCCTTCCTTCCTTGCTCCCTTTCTCCCTTCCTCCTTCCTCTCCCGTCCCTTCCCCTCCCTTCCCCTCCCTTCCCCTTCCCTTTCCCTTCCCTTCCCCTTCCTCTGCCTCTTCCCTTCCCCTTCCTTTCCCCTTCCCTTCCCCTTCCTTCCCCTTCCCTTCCCTTTCCTTCCTTCCTTCTTCCCTTCCTTCCTCCCTTCCTTCTTTCTTTCCTTTCTTCTCTTTCTTTTCTTTTCTTTCTTCCTTTCTTTGACAGGGTCTTGTTCTGTCATCCGGAGTGCAGTGGAACAATCATGGCTCACTGTAGCCTCAACCTCCTGGGCTCAAGCAATCTTCCTGCCTCAGCTTCCCAAGTAGCTGGGACTCCAGGTGCATACCACTACACCCAGCTAATTTATTTTTTGTAGAAATGGGGTCTCACTGTGTTGCCCAGGCTGATCTTGAACTCTTGGCTTCAAGCAATCCTCCCACTGTGAGCCCCCAAAGTGCTGAGATTACAGGTGTGAGCCACCATACCCGGTTGGTGATAGATTTTCTGTAGGTTGTATTACCATCAGTTGGAGTTTTCTAGAAGTAAAAGAGATTCTGAGTATGGGAATTTCCAAAATGTAGTAGGTCTTGCTCATTAAAATGGGCCCAAGAAAGCACTCATAAAGCATTTTATGGGGTGCTTTTGGACACTACTAAATAAAATGGTTTAGTTATAAAACAGCTGGAGTTGATACATTGAGCAAAAATATAAGAGGGCTATTTCGCTGAGCTGGCTAGTGTAAGTCTTACTAAAATTAGAAACTGGAGCCCAATACTAGTAGTGAGACAGAGCTTACACAAAGATCTTCACAAACATATTACAGTGGTTTCTAGGGGAACTTACCAGTGAAAGGCAGGAGCTTTGATTTTAGAGTCACTGCTGCAGAAAATGAGGGCATCAAAGACTAAATCCCATTGCTGTCATTGTGGTTGTTTTCAGACAGGGACGTCCGTTTTTCTAGCAGGGAAATCTAGATGGTGGGCAGTTTCACCAGCTATACCCATAGTTAAGGAAGATAACTTGATAAGGTACAGCCTGGGACACAGATTTCAGAAGCTACTTGGCGATCCCCAAACGCCTTCCCCCACCCACTGGCTGAGGTACTTTAAGATGGGATGAAAATCTTATTCACTGCCTAGTGGTAATTTTACAGAGCAGGGATCACTGGGAAAGGTAACACATGGGCAGGCATGAGGCACTGTCATAAAAGCAGGCTTTGCTCAGACGTGGACTACACATCTAAAGGTGACTGTAGGAACAGGGACATGGGGAAAAAGAAAGGAGGTTAGTGGTATGGAAAGCAAATGGCGAATGCCTAACACTTCAGCTTGGGGTCTCTTCTGGAGGAAAAACATATTTTTGTGCACCAAAAAATGTCTGAAGACAGTTGACTATGGTTTAGCTTAAAAGGGAAAAATATAGAGGGGAAATATTGCTTTCAAGTACTTAAATGTAAGAAAGATTTTAATGGGCTATTTTCTATAGATAAATATAGAAAATAAAGATTTTCTGAGAAGCGAGCTGTAGTAATAAATTCTAGCCCAGGGTCAGGTTACTGAAGGGAAGTGGAAGTGGGTTTGGGCACTATATTCAAGAAGTTTGAAAGGGAGGATAAAGTTAGGTTTGTTTTGAATAAGGTGAGCCTGACTCAGTTTGAGTCGTGTTTGCAGCCTATTGCACTTTTATATACTAAACAAAATCTCAGAAATCTTCCCTTTATTTTCACCTGTTCTAATACCATTCATGGGCCAAGGCAATCCATCTAATTAAGTATGCTTGCATAGGCAGGTGTTCCCACTAGAGAAATAAAAATCAATGGAAGATTGTGGTAATTTTCACAGCCAACAGTGTTGGCCCACATTATTGGACCGTTACATACTTGGTTTGCTGTCTGTTTATCTGTTGGTTACTTTTTTTAAAAAAAAAATGATATCATCAAGTAATCTTCAGGGCATAAAAAGGAGCTTCATTCAACTCCTCAGTAATAACAGTCATTACTGTACTCTCTAAAAACAATTGGCTAGTTACGTGCAGCTTCTAAAGAGTTCCCTAATCCAGAAAACTGCAAATTACATAGTAACGATTATTGAGGTTCTGTGGTAACTCCAGTCATCATTTCAATGTAATTGATAGAGCATGAATAACTATAAATTATGTTATATATACAACCTCTTTACAGGGAACTCACACAGTTATTTGTGGTATGCATAATAAAGCAAAATCTAAATTGAATGTTAATTTTAATAAAAATCACTTTTATACCTCATTTCCATCTGAATGGATGCCATCTGTTTTAAGGTGCTAGCAGGGAGCAAAGTAAAATTGAACTCCAAAAATACAAACATTTGTTGTTTTTCAGCTTTTCCAATTTAATGCTGAAAGCCCTGAAAGAAACAAGAGACTTTGATATACTATTGTTTTCCAGGGCAAGGGGTTATCAAAGACATTAACAAACGTTAATTAAGAATATTAGGATTTTTTTCCATGCTGAGCTAAGAAAGCTCTCGGATCCCAGTTTTAGTTTGCAGATTTTTTGTTATTGTCCAACTTTAGGATCATCCAGTATCAAACCCACAGACTAGAGTTTGATCAAAAGTAGTTCATGACAATGAGAACACATGGACACATGAAGGAGAACATCACACTCTGGGGACTGTTGTGGGGTGGGAGGAAGGGGGAGGGATAGCATTAGGAGATATACCTAATGCTAAATGACGAGTTAATGGGTGCAGCACACCAGCATGGCACATGTATACATATGTAACTAACCTGCACATTGTGCACATGTACCCTAAAACTTAAAGTGTAATAATAATAAAATAAAATAAAAAATTAAGAAAAAAAGTAGTTCATGTAGGAGCTGAGCCCAGGAAGCACTGATGGGGCAGTGGGAAAGTGAGACCAGGAGGGGAAGGAAGTGAATGAAGTGTGTATTTCCACCGTGGGCAACAGGAGTTCGATGCCGCTGGGGAATCTGGAGACCATGAGAAACACCTCAGAGTAATCTTCACCTCATCCACCCATGGCTGGGATGTTTTGGGGCTCTAACTTTCTTTCTTTTTCTTTTTTCTTTTTTTTTGAGACAGGGTCTCGCTCTGTTACCCAAGCTGGAGTGCAGTGGCGCAATCTCGGCTCACTGGAACCTCCACCTCCTGGGTTCAAGTGATTCTCCTACCTCAGCCTCCCCAGTAGCTGGGACAGGTGCCCACCACCATGCCCTGCTCATTTTTGTATTTTTAGTAAAGACGGGGTTTTGCCATGTTTGCCAGGCTGGTCTCGGACTCCTGACCTCAGGTGATCCACCCACCTCGGCCTCCCAAAGTGCTGGGATTACAGGCATGAGTCGCCACGACCAGCCTCTTTTTCTTTTTTTTTGAGACAGAGTCTCGCTCTGTTGTCCGGGCTGGAGTTCAGTGGCGCGATCTCGGCTCACTGCAACCTCCGCCTCCCAGGATCAAGCAATTCTCCTGCCTCAGCCTCCCGAGTAGCTGGAGTACAGGTGCATACTATCATGCCCAGTTAAACTTTAAAAAAAAAAAATTGTAGAGATGGGGTCTTATTATGTTGCCTAGGCTGGTCTCAAACCCCTGGGCTCAAGCAATCCTCCCACCTCATCCTCCCAAGGTGCTGGGATTACAGGTGTAAGAGAACATTTAAATTGACTATTAAACATTGCTTTTCTTAAAGGTCCTTGCCATCCTTCCCTGGGGGATTTATCCCAGCCATCCTTCTCCTCATTTGTTATGGGGTTGAGTCTCCCCCGAAAAAGACATGTTGGAGTCCTAAATGCAGGTACCTCGGAATGGGAACTTATTTGGAGATAAGGTCTTTTTAAAGACAATCAAGTTAAAATGAGGTCGTTAGGGTGGGCCCTAATCCAATATGACTGGTATTCTTACAAGAAGGGGACATTTTGGCCGGGCATGGTGGCTCATGCCTGTAATTTCTGCACTTTGGGAGGCCGAGGCGGGTGGATCACCTGAGGTCAGAAAGAAACCACCCAAGATATTATTAGAGTACCTGTTATCCAGTAGGCAGTAAGATGTATCTTCATACAGTTGAAGGCAGTGGTTAGAGAAAAATAGAACCATTTCAAATTTGTTTGAGTTGAGAGTGTTTAAATAAACAAATAAATAAATAAAATTTTCCCAAGACAGGGTCTTGCTCTGTCACCCAGGCTGGATTGCAGTGGTGCAATAGCTCACTGCAGCCTTCGCCTCCCAGACTCAAGTGATCCTACCACCTCAGCCTCTCAAGCAGCTGGCATTACAGGCACATGCTACCAGGCCCAGCTAATTTTTTTTAAAAAGTTATGTAGCGATAGATTATCGCTGTGTTGCCCAGGCTGGTCTTGAAATCACGGGCTCAAGTGAACTTCCTACCTCAGCCTCCCAACTGCTGTGGAAAGTGTTTGCTCAAGTGGCTATGCCATGTAACTTTTGAGTCACCCTCCATTCCAGCTAACTCAGTTAGGGTTGGTCTTAGTTTTCCATTGCTGCTTGACAGACTATCATAAATTGGGAAATTTACAGCACATCCATTTATTCTCTCACAGTTCAGTGGGTCAGAAATCTGGGTGGGCTTGGCTGGACTCACTGCCTAGATGCGCACGCTCCCGAGGTCAGCTGGGCCGGGCTCCCATTGCGAGGCTTCGCTGGGAGACGTGCCTCCAAGCTCATTCAGGTTGCTGGCCGAATCCAGTTCCTTGCAGCTGTAGGTCTGAAGTCCTTGCTTCCTTGCTGACTTTCGGTCTGGCATTGTCCCAGCTCCTTAAGGCCACCAGTATTCCTCTTTTTTTTTTTTTGAGACACAGCCTCGCTCTGTCGCCCAGGCTGGAGTGCAGTGGCGTGATCTCGGCTCACTACAAGCTCCGCCTCCCGGGTTCACGCCATTCTCCTGCCTCAGCCTCCCGAGTAGCTGGGACTACAGGCGCCTGCCACCACGCCCGGCTAATTTTTTGTATTTTTAGTAGAGACGGGGTTTCACGTGTTAGCCAGAATGGTCAAAAATCTCCTGACCTCGTGATCCACCCGCCTCGGTCTCCCAAAGTGCTGGGACTACAGGCGTAAGCCACCACGCCCGGCCACCAGTATTCCTTTTTACGTGGTCCCCTTCATCTGCAAAACAGCAGCCGTGCACTGACTTCTCATTCTGCCATGCCTGAGTCCTTCTGCCTTTAAGGACTCAAGTGATGACCCTGGGCCTGCCTGTATGATCCAGGCTAACCTCCCTATCTGAAGGTCAACTGATTGGTAAACTTATGATCAATATTCCTTATATCCAGACTTTCTCGGGCCCCAGAAGTCTTCTCCAGGCCCACAAAGGCACACACAGTAGTATAAAATATAGCGTGGATCAGAGGAGAGCTATTTCCTGCCTAGAATGAACCTCACCACTGCATGTCTGCAGGCTGGTGCTACCGTCTTGAATAGTGATGACCTTCTAAGCATTAGACCTCTGTCTTGAGGACCAGTGAGTTCCAACTCGCCTCATCAGATACCCTAGATTCCAGATCCTTGGTGTTGCTGGAACCCTGGCCAGTCCTTGGCCTCTCTAGTTCCTGACTCCTGGCTGGCATGCGGCAGCCAGGACTCCCCTTTGCTCTGCCCCACCTCTTGGGGCTCCCTGGTTCTCCCGAGCCACCTTCCATCAGTCTTGATCAGCTGCTGCTTCTACCCCAAAAGTGATGGGCAACCTTCGAGGAGCTAAAGCGCTGTTTACACTCCTGCACTGGGCAGGTGAAGTAAGGGCAACGTGAAATGTCAACCCTGGCTGACCCCAGCTGCAGGCTGAGTGTCAGCTGGTTGTTTGCCCACTAGGTGGCGTCTGTGGAGCCTGAGGAGACAATGAGGGCTTTCCTGTTAAAAACGCACAAAGGAAGTGTTCTTTTGCTTTTCTTTTTCCTGTTTATTCCACTCACCAGCATCACGGCCCCCACTACTCTAAAAGTAACACTAAAACAAGGCGGCTTTCTAAGTCTCCCTCCCAAGGGGATTGCAGCTTCTTTCAGACCCCCCTGACTAGAGTAAGACAAGAAGTCTGTGCTTTCCCCAGTTTGCCATTAGGTTGTAATTGGAGTTCACTGAACACCAGTAACTCTCACCTCCTCCCATCCCTTGCTTTCAGCTGATTTTCTCCAAGGCCCACAAGTAAGAAGTTAAGCCATAGATTTCCTTTTCTTTTCTTTCCTTCTTCTTTCTCCCTTTGTCTCTCTCTCCCTCTTTTTTTCTTTCAAGTTTGCTCCATTTTAAATTTACTTTGGAAGGAGGAGCAGTAGGAAAAGAAAATCTCTACTATCAATTAAGCGGGATTTAACACAGGGCCTATGCAGTGCACGAGTCTATGCAGGCGGAGGGCATGGTGTGGCCTAAGAAGTGAGAGGTTACAAGGATTTGCTCCATGAAAATAACAACTAAAGCTAATGCCTATCAAATACATTCCCATTTCCAGGGAATGCAAAGCAGTTTGTACTTTAAAAGTGAGTTTTATTTTATTTATTTGTAGAGACAGGGTCTCGCTATATTGCCCAGGCTGGTCTCGAACTCTTGGCTTCAAGCAATCCTCCTGCCCCCGTTTCCCAAAGTGCTGAGACTACAGGTGTGAGCCACGACACAAAGAAAAAAGTGAGTTTTTAGATCAGCTTGAAGGGAGGAAAGAGATTGGAGTTTTGCCTCCGGTCTCCTTTTTCCCATCTTTCCCCAGGCCACATCTGCATGGAAGGAAAAATAGGGTTACGACATTAGTAGTAAAAACCAATTTATTCAGGCTACCCCGTGTGCATTATCTGAGGAAACTCCAGGTCTGCTTTTCTGGTGATCTATTATGTGGCATGGTGACTGACTATAGTTAATAATAATGTATTGCATATTTCTAAATAGCTAAAAGAATGAATTTTAAATGTTTTACCACAAAGAAACAAAAAGTATTTGAAGTGATGGATAAGTTAATCAGCCTGATTTGATCATTCCACAATGTACACATGTATCAAAACATCACATTATACCCTATAAATATATATAATTATTATTTGTCAATTAAGAAGAAAATAAAACTTCAAAAAACCAAAGGCCCAGGTGGGGATGCTGTGCCCTCAGGCACCACGAGAAATTCACCGTTTCTTCCAGCCCTGCTGGGAGGCATTCTCCAGCTCTTGCTGTGATGTGCCAAAGGTCCCCCAGGCTGCACAGTGGCCCAACATAGGAGATGCTCTTCTAAGTCTGCAGGCCATGCTCCATTGTTCACTTCACTAACACCATGCCCTGGCATCATGGAGCCATTGCCTTGATTGGACCCCATGGCATGTCCTTTCACGCCTTCCTTCTGGTGTGTAAGAACATAAGAAATCTAGTCAAAGTTCTTTGTCCTTCTCTGCTCATAAAATGATTGAGTCTACTTTGGGACCTTTTCTTTGTTTTTGTTCTCTGAAGTTATCTGGGGGAAAATATTCACAATCAAGCTTGTTTCTCCCTAATAGGAAAGAGTAAGGCAGCTTGACTACTATCAGGAGAAAATAAGATCCTTGGTACTGGCCAGCACTGCGGCCCATGCCTATAACCCCTGCACTTTGGGAGGCCAAGGTGAGAGGATTTCTTGAGCTCAGGAGTTCGAGATCAGCCAGGGCAACACAGAGAAATCCTGTCTCTACAAACAATACAAAAAATTAGCCGGGTGTGGTGGTGTGTGCCTGTACTCTCAGCTACTTGGGAGGCTGAGCAGAGAGGACCACTTGAGCCCAGGAGGTCAAGGCTGCAGTGAACCATAATTGCACCACTGTACACCAGCCTAGGCAACAGAGTGAGGTCCTGCCTAAAAAAAAAAAAAAGATATGGCCAGGTGTGGTGGCTCATGTCTGTAATCCCAGCAGTTTGGGAGGCCGAGGAGGGTGGATCACCTGAGGTCAGGAGTTCAAGCAGCCTGTCCAACATAGTGAAACCCTGTCTCTACTAAAAATACAAAAATTAGTCTCTACTAAAAATACAAACATTAGTCAAAAATTAGCGTGGTGGCAGGTGACTGTAATCCCTGCTACTCAGGAGGCTGAGGCAGGAGAATCGCTTGAACCTGGGAGGTGGAAGTTGCAGTGAGCTGAAATTGAGCCACTGCACTCCAGCCTGGGTGACAGAGCAAGACTCCGTGCCCCTCCACCCCGCAAAAAGACGATCCCTGGTGCTTATTCTGCCATTATTGTAAATTAGTTGTAAACATTTTTGTACAATCCTAACTGGGTGGGGTAAAACATGAACTGGTTTTATTTCTCTTTGTCTCCTTTCCCAATTATTATCTCTTTCTCATTAGGTAGTGGACCCCTTAGCACCACCACCAGCTTAGATTCCATAACTTCCTGAACACCCTTGATTATTAAAGATGTTCCAGCTTCTCAAAGATGTCTATTTTCCCATCTTGTCAGGCTTATGGCTCAAAGGAACTGCAGTGGTCGGGACAGGGCCGTGAACTGCTCTGGTCCTCTCCTTCCACCTTCCCTCAGAGTGGAAGGGCTGTATCACCTCTGGGATGCTGCCTCCTCTTCAGCCTCCAGGCTCTAGCTGCAATGGGGTGTTGGGCCCCAACTCACAACCCTAACAAATCCCTTCTCTCCTCTCTGAGAAGGTGGTGGGGTTGTGGGGCTGGTTCGAGGCTATGGCTGGTGTTAGAAGGGCCAGCTTGGCCAGGCGTGGTGGCTCACACCTGCAATCCCAGCACTTTGGGAGACCGAGGCAGGCGGATCACCTGAGGTCAGGAGTTTGAGACCAGCCTGACCAACATGGTGAAATCCTGTCTCTACTAAAAATACAAAAATCAGCCGGGCGTGGTGGCGTGCGCCTGCAGTCCCAGCTACTTAGGAGGCTGAGGCAGGAGAATTGCTTGAACCCGGGAGGCAGAGATTGCAGTGAGCCGAGATTGCACCACTGTACTCCAGCCTGGGCAACAGATTGAGACTCCGTCTCAAAAAACAAAAAGAAAGGCCAGCTCAATGCCCACCACACCCCACCCCACCCAGAAAGCTGTGAGTGTGGTGAGCATCCCAATGGTCAGCCGCTTTCTTTAGAATGTGGGGTACTTACTGCCTTTTTGTCTCCAGCATTGGATCCAAAGCACCAATTTTGGGGCAAACAGAAAATCCCACTCATTAACCTGCTACAAAGTAGAATGCCATTCCTCATGCCCTCTTCTTTCCCCCCACTGTATTAGGCCACCAGACCCCACCTCCATCATTGGGGATTACATTTCAATGTGAGATTTGCAGGGAACAAACATCCAAACCATATCACCCACACACAGTTGCTTTGAGGGCTCCCTAGAGGAGTACCTGAGACTGGATAATTTATAAAGAAAAGAGGTTTAACTGGCTCACAATTCTGCAGGCTATACAAGTATGGTGCCAGTATCTGTTCTGCTTCTGGTGAGACCTCAGGAAGCTTGTACAGCCTGCAGTACTGGTCTGTGGATTCATGATCTCACCTCAGGAATCTCATCAGCCTGTCTAGGGTCAGGTGCCCATCCATTTTGCCCAGAGAATTAGAATGCCTTGATTGACCACACTTGAGTTGGGTGACTACCTCTGGAATCAGGTGAGCTCATCCCTTTACTTTCATTGGGAAAGAATGAAGAAAGAATATTTTCTCAAAGAAAAATGAGGGTGATATGACCAGAAGAAGAAATAATAGATGCCAGGCAGGCATAAAACACAAATGTCCATTATGGAGAACGAGGGAACCAGGAGCAGTTATTTTGAAGTGGTTTTATTGGAATATTAAAGCAACCTTGCATACCACATTTATTATAAAGAATTCCACTTTTCAGCCCAAAATATAGTGAGATTTTCTTTATAAATTTGCTTTATATCATTTGCTCAGATTAAAGGATTTAAGATTCTGGCAGGTACATTTTGGTGCATGTATCTGGTATCCTTTATGTGTAAGAGATAACAGAGGCCTCATAATGCCTAGAGGCAGAGCCCTGTGGTGTGACTGGAACATTTCCTGTTTAACAAAGTCTGTTTTATCTAAGAGTTACTGTTGCCATCCTCAAGGCAGCAAATCACCTGGATCATTGTGCTTTCAAACCAGCCTCAGAAATGATGCCCACGAAGCAGACAAAGTTAGAGAGCTCCTTCTAGAGAGGGGCTATTAATAGGCTTCAATAAGGAAAAGTTCAAACACATGCATATCAGGAAAAAAGAAAATGACCCAAATGAAAGGTCTGAGATGTAAGAGGGAATCATGCACAAACGCAGTGGTAAATATGTGGGCACATCAAGCAAAAATCAACCGAACAAAATTATTAATAATGTACAAATTGTGGGGTTAAAAGAAGAGAGACTTAAAATACTGGATCGCATTGGCATACATATTGGGAAGAGGATCAGACTAAAATTATTCTTGGATTCTTAAGTGACTCATGAGGAGAATAAAATTATTAACTTTTGAAATGGTAAAATATTTATGCTGTTGTATCTAGGGTAACCAATGAAAAACAGACATAGAGAGTATAACTTATAAGCAGAGGGGGAAAATCAGAAAAACAAAAGAAAAAGCAAACCTCAATGAGTCCAAATTTTTTGACAAGCAGAGAAAAAAGAAGAGCAGAAAAAGTGGAACAAACAGCACAAAATAATATGATAGAATTAAATCAAAATATATCAGTAATCACAATATATGAAGTGAATGACATCCTTCAGTTAAAAGACAAAGAGGGTCAGAAAAAGGCCCAGGCATGGTGGCTCACGTCTGTAATCTCAGCACTTTGGGAGGCTGAGGTGGGTGGATTGCTTGAGTTCAGGAGTTTGAAACCCCGTCTCTACAAAAAATACAAAAATTAGCTGGGTGTGGTGGTGCATGCTTGTGGTACCAGCTACTTGGGAGGCTGAGGCAGGAGGATCGCTTGAGCCCAGGATCTGGAGGCTGCAGTGAGCCATGAGAATGGCATTGCACTCCAGCACGTGACAGAGTGAGACCCTGTCTCAAAAGAAACAAAACAAACAAAAAAAAGAAACAAAAAAGAAAATGATAAAATCTAGCTCTAGGCCATTTATACAACACAAATCTAAATCATAAGGATACAGAAATATCCTTAAAGGAAGAAAATGTATATCAAGCAGAGACTAATCTAAAGAAATGTGGTATAGCTATATTAATATAAGACAAAATAGACTATTAGACAAAAAGGCAAAAAACCCCCACACCCAACACTGGTCACCACATAGTGATAAAAGCTTAAATCACCAGAAAAATATGAAAATGATAAACTTGTTTATACCTAATAATAGAGCAAAAATTGTCCAACTACAAGAGAAAATTGATAAATTCACTGTATTTAGAATCAAATGATAACAAAATAATATGTGCCAAACCTTGTAGTATATGGTTAAAGGGATGCTTGTAGGGAAATATTTATTCTTAATGCTACCATTAGAAAAGAAGAAAAGTTCAAAATTAATGATCCATGTATACAACCTGAGAAGTTAGAAATAGGAACAGCAGACCCGGCGTGGGGGCTCACGCCTGTAATCCCAGTACTTTGGGAGGCCGAGGCGGGCGGATCAGAAGGTCAGGAGATTGAGACCATCCTGGCTAACACGTTGAAACCCCATCTCTACTAAAAATGCAAACAACAACAAAAAAAATTAGCCGGGACTGGTGGCAGGTGCCTGTAGTCCCAGCTACTGGGGAGGCTGAAGCAGGAGAATGGCGTGAACCCAGGAGGCAGAGGTTGCAGTGAGCCGAGATCGCACCACTGCACTCCAGCCTGGGAGACAGAGCAAGACTCCGTCTCAGAAAAAAGAAAAGAAAAGAAAAGAAAGAAATAGGAGCAGAAGACGAAACTAAAAAAAAAAAAATTAAGTAGAGGGAAGGAAATAATACATATAGAAAGTAAATTAATGAAGTAAAAAACAACCATACAATTGAGAATATTGACAAAGACAAACAATTTCTGAAAAGTTTAATGAAACTGACAAACGTCTGCTAAGAAAAAGCAATATAATGAAAGAAGACACAAATTAACACTATTAAGAAAAAATGGGGAATGTAACTACAGATAGAAACAAATTTTAAAAATAAGAGAATATTATAGACAACTTTATGCCAATAAATCTGAAAACTTAAAGTATGTGTAAATTCCTGGAAAAATACAACTCGCAAAAACTGACTCAAGACATGGAAAATTTAGTTTATGAATAATGCCACATTGACACATGAAGAAGAAAGACAATCATCTGAACAAATGCAGAAAAAGTTGATGAAATTAAACATTTATTTACTATAGAAACTAAAAATTAAAAGAAATGTCATTAACCCATTAAAGGGGATCTACAAAAAAACTAAAGGAAATGTGAAACCAAATGGTGACTGGTGAAAGCATTCCCTCTAATATCAGGAATCAGGTAAGGATGCCTGCTACTAATACTTCTTTTGCATGCTGTACTGGATATCCTGGACTGTTTAGTATATCAAGGAAAAGCAAAATAAAAGACATAAGAATCAGAAATGAATAAGCAAAGTTGCCATTATTCATAGATGGTATATTTGTCTGTTTGGAAAGCATTAAAGAAACAAATTATTTGTGTTTTAGCAAGCTTTATGGATATAAAATCATCAACCGAAAGGCAATTACATTTCTTTTTTGTTGTTGTTCTTTTTAATTGCTTTCCTTCTTTTTTTAAAAAATCCTTCATTAGAAGGCAATTATAGTTCTATACATCAGCAACAGTTAGAAAATGTAATTTTTAAGAGATGCCATTAAAAATAACAACAATATAAAGCACCTAGGAATAAATCCTTTTAATTGCTTTCCTTCTTTTTTTAAAAAATCCTTCATTAGAAGGCAATTATAGTTCTATACATCAGCAACAGTTAGAAAATGTAATTTTTAAGAGATGCCATTAAAAATAACAACAATATAAAGCACCTAGGAATAAATCTATCAAAAGTTTTGCGTGGATGGGGTGTGGCGGCACACGCCTGTAATCTCAGCACTTTGGGAGGCTGGGGCAGGCAGATTTCTTGAGCTCAGGAGTTCAAGACTAGCCTGGGTGACATAGCGAAACACCATCTCCACCAAAATTCAAAAAATTAGCTGGGCATGGTGGCGTGTGCCTGTGGTCCCAGCTACTTGGGAGGCTGTGGTGGGATGATCACTTGAGCCCAGGAGGTCGAGGCTGCATTGAGCTGAGATCATGCCACTGCACTCCAGCCTGGGTGACAGAGTGAGACCCCATCTCAAAGAGAAAAAAAAAAAGTTGTCTATGACTGTTGTGAAACTATTGAAATACATTAAAGATGACCTAGTTAAGTGGAAATATATACTCTACTTATGGCTACTATATTCAATATTAAAAAGATGTTAGTGTTCTTCAGTTGATCCACAGATTCAATGAAATTTCAATAAAAATGCCAATAGGAATTTTTTAGAAACTTGATGAATTAGTTCTAAATTTATATGGAATATTGAGGGGCTATTAATAGCCCTTTCAGTCTCAAAAAAGAACCAAACACAAAAATCAATTCAAGGTGGATTAAAGACTTAAATGTGAAAGGCATAAAACCTTAAAACTTAAAAGCCAATATATGGGAATGTCTTTATGACTTTGGGATAGGGAAGAATTTCTTAAAAGAAGACATACAAGAAAAGCAGAAAAATGAAAATAATTGATAAATTTACATTAAATTTAAGAACTTATGTTTTCAGAAAAGACCATTAACTGAGTAAACAGGGTAGCCCTGAATTAGAAGAAGACATTTGCCAAACATAATTAAAAAGAATTAGGATTTGGAATATATAAAGAATACCTAAAGAATCAAAAGAAAAAGACAAACAATTGAAAATTTGACAAAAGGCGGGATTTAGGCATTTCATAGAAGACAGAACACAAATGGTTCCTAATAATGTGAAAAGATGCTCAGCCTCATTTGTAATCAGGGAGAGACAAGTTAAATTTACAATTAGATACTATTTCATACTTGCCAGACCGGCAAAAATCTTAGGTCAACTGATGGTGAAGTTATAGAACAATGTGCACGGCTGCTTGAAGTGCAACTTGGTATGACCGCTCTACTCAGTAAAGTTCAATAAATACCTTGTGACCCAGCAATTTCACTTCTAGGTATAAACCTTAGAAAAACTTTTGTACATGTACCCCAGAAAACAAGTACTAGAATGCTCATAGCAATGTTATCTCTAAAGGCAAAACTGGAAAAACTCATATATTCACCCCCAATAGAATGGATAAACCTTCTGAAGTATATTAATACACTGTAATAGCATTGCAGCCATAAAAATGAATGAATTATAGCTGGAGCCATTGTCAAAGGTGACTCTCAAAACCATGAGGCTTCTACATGAGACCGTGTTTGCAGGGTGTGCCAATGGGTTGAGTAGGCGCTGAAGTCTATTCCAGCTCCACTGGCACAGGGATGCTTGGCTATCAAGAAAGGGGTACCTTTTTTATTTTAAACTGCACAAAGTCTCCCTACAGGTTAGCTCTGGACAAACAAAATCATAATGTTGACTAGAAAAGTCACAGAAGTATAAAAATTCTGTATTATTCTGTTTACATAAAGTACAAAATCAGGTAAGACTAAACAATAAGGATGCATGAGTATGTGGTAAAACTATATAGAAAAATAAGACAGTGAGTAACACAAAAGTCAGAATAGTGATCACTTCTTAGAGAGTGGGGAGCATCCAATTAGGGAAGGTTCATGACGGGGTTGGAGAGTGCTAACGTCATGATAATAATAATGTTCTATATCTTAGGCTAAAAGTAATGGGTACTCAAGTATAATGTCATCACCCTTTGTCCTATACATGTATATCTAATAGAGCCCTTCTTGGTCAGGCACAGTGGCTTATGCCTGTAATTCTAGCAGTTTGGGAGGCCGAGGTGAAAGGATCAGTTGAGTTAAGGAGTTTGAGACTAGTCTGGGCAACAGAACAAGACTCCATCTCTACAAAAAAATTAAAAATTAGCTGGGCATGGTGGCATGCACCTGCAGTCCCAGTTACTTGGGAGGCTGAGGTGGGAGGATTGCTTAAGCCCAGGAGTTCCAGGTTGCAGTGAGCTGTGATCATGCCACAATACTCCAGCCTGGGTGACAAAGCGGGACCCTGTCTCAAAAAAAAAAAAAAAAAAAAATCAGTTATTGTAGATTATCTAAGGAGGGTTTTGTTTTTGTTTCTGTTTTTTTGAGATGGTGTCTCACTCTGTTGCTCAGGCTGGAATGCAGTGGCATGATCACAGCTCACTGCAGCCTTAACCTCTTGGGCTCCAGTGATCTGCTCACCTCAGCCTTCTGAGTAGCTGGGACCACAGGGGCTCACCATCACACTCCCAGCTATTTTTTTATTTTTTGTAGAGATGGGATCTCCCAATGTTGCCCAGGCTGGCCTTGAACTCCCGGGCTCAAGCAATCCTTCCAGTTTGGCCTTCCAAAGTGCTGGGATCACAGACGTGAGCCACTGCACCTGGCCAGTAACTGATTTTAAATAAAAGGCATCCCGGCCAAATGTACTACTTGGAGAAGAAAGGGTCCCAACTACAAGGTCTGGACAGTGTAGACTGCCAGGGGCCTAGGCCTGAGGGTCTGAGTCCTAAGTGGTTGCAGGAGGATAAACCTTTACTGCCTCCTGTGCAATGAGCTGGGAGGACCCCAAAGGGATCCTTCAAAAGTGCTTCATGAAAAAGCAAATTAGAACCACAAGATAACACTTTTAGAATGGCCAGCATGGAGGGAAAATGACAGTACCAAGTGTCAGCAAGAATATGGAGCAACTGGAATATTTGTGCATTGCTGGTGAGAATGCAAAATGGTACAGCCACTTTGGAAAATAGTTTAGCAGTTTCTAATAAAATTAAACATATTATTATCTTGCAATCCTACACATAGGTATTTACCCAAGTTAAATGAAATCTGTGTTCACACAAAAATCTGCACACTAATGTTTCCAGTAGCTTTATTCTAATTGCCAAAAAAACTGGAAACAACAGAAATTTCCCTCTACTAAGGGATGGATAAACAGAGTATGGTACATTTATGCAAATGGATACTATGCAGTAGTGAAAAGGAATGAACACTGATATAGAGATAACATGGATGAATTTCAAGTGCACTACGTTAAGCAAAAGAAACCAGATTAAAAAAAGACTAAATATTATATGATTCCATTTACATAGTGGGAAAGGCAAAAGTCTAGGGACAGAAAACAAAGCAGAGGTTGCCAAGGGCTGAGTAGGAGAGGTGTTCAGTACAAAGGGGGATGGGAAATTCATTGGGGTGATAGACCTGTTGTAGACCTTGATCATGATGATAGCTATTAATACATGACTGAATGGGTTTGTCAAAATCCACAGAAAACTATACACAGTACACTACAAAAAGTTTTATTGTATCTAAATTTTACCTTAATTCAAAAAATCCTCATTCACTCCAGAAAATTTCTCAAAAAAAAAAAAAACCCCAAAAACCAAAAACTCATATTCCAGGGAACTTGATGCCCAATGACAATTTAATAGCCATGTAAAATTTTACCTTTGTCTCTTTATCCCTTTCTCCCGCTAGGCCTGACCCTGAATGAGGAAGCACAGGAGCTAGGGAGATAAGCTGAAAGATGAAGAAAAAAGGTGACCTCACCCACCATCAGCCTTGCCCTCCCTGCCACTGTAGGCTTGCAGCTGAAGCAGTGCCAGATCAGGGGGAGGGGGGAGAAACTCTATATCGTATAAAAATTGAAACTTTGCTTATTACATCAACCTGGACCCTCAGTTACAAAAATGAGACTGTTCGTGCACCCGAGAGGCCAGAAAAGCTATGAGATTGGCCTAAATTCAAATGGGGGCATGGAAAAAATCAGCCCCCAGAGGGGTTTTAAAGAAACAGTGAGAGAAAGAATAAGTGGCTTTATGATCACTCCCTATAGAGTCGTTTAATACGATGGTTACATGCAATCAGTGTGCTAATTACAAAGGACTCTTCTGTATTCCCTACCTGTGCTAAATAGGGAGCTTCTTGTATTCCAAATGAGTGAGATTGTATTAATATAGCTGAATAAAATATTGTAGAAAATGGGCCGGGCACAGTGGCTCATGCCTGTAATCCCAGCACTTTGGGAGGCCGAGGCGGGCAGATCACAAGGTCAAGAGATCGAGACCATCCTGGCCAACATGGGGAAATCCTGGCTCTACTAAAAATACAAAAACTAGCTGGGTGTGGTGGTGCATGCCTGTAATCCCAGCTACTCAGGAGACTGAGGCAGGAGAATCGCTTGAACCAGGGAGGCAGAGGTTGCAGTGAGCTGAGGTGGCGCCGCTGCACTCCAGCCTGGTGACAGAGTGAGACTCTGTCTCTCTCTCTCTCTCACACACACACACACTCACACACACACACACACACACACACACAAAGAATATTGTAGAAAATGAATCCTATGTCCTAATGATCCAGCACCAACATATATTTCCCTAGGAAGTGAATGGGGACCACTCTACAAGCATAAAGCAGCAGGAAGCTATGCTTCTGTGATCTTACAGGCATTCAGTTAGCAGAGACACCAAGTGATGTAAGATGCCCACTAGAAGGAATACTTATCTTTTGTTGAATGACTGAATGAATGTAACTCCAAGATGCAAGTAGGAAAAGGAGAAACAGGGATGGCTTTTCTTTCTCAAGGCTGGAACTGCACATTTAATTAATTATAATCATAATGATTTGATTGATTGATTGAGACAGGGTCTCAATCTGTCACCCAGGCTGGAGTGCAGTGGCACGATTTCAGCTCACTGCAGCCTCGATCTCCTAGGCTCAAGTGATCCTTGCACCTCAGGTTCCCAAGTGGCTGGGACCACAGGTGCACATCACTACAGCTGGCTAATTTTTATATTTTTTGCAGAGACAGGGTTTCGCCCTGTTGCGCAGGCTGGTCTTGAACTCCTGAGCTCAAGTTATCTGCCTGCCTCAGCCTCCCAAAGTGCTAGGATTACAGACGTGCACCACCATGCCCAGAAAGCAAATGGGCTATGGGCAACCCAAGGAACTCTAATTAGAAACGTCTCTGTATGAAACACAAACTAGAAGAAAATTTTGTTCAAATTCTCCATGGAGAATATTTTTATTTATTTATGTTCTTCTTGCATACTCTAAAACGCACAGTGTGAATTTCCCTTCTTCAAAAACAGTTGTGAGCCTGGTCACTTTATCTGAGATCTTCAGAAGGTCTTCGGAAATGTTGCCTTAGGTTTCAGCTAAGAGAGTCACAGAGATTGGTCATCAACTACTACAAAATTACAGGAGATCTAGTTATTATCCAACAGTTACTAGAAAGCATTGAGAACACCAGACGTACAGCCAGACAGAGAGGGTAAGAGAAGAGCAGATGCTATTTAAGTAACAGGATTTCCATATATATGACTCTATGTACAATCTTAGAATTCTCTTACAGACAGTAAAATGCTTAAATCATTATTTTAAGGGCACTCTAATATAAATACAAGTCTCACTAATTTTAATCTTTTCTCTTTGGCTCACAAATGCACAAAAATACCATAAACAGTTTTCAGAACTTACTTCATATATAAATAAGATACATTACAAATGGGAAGAAAATACAAGACGCCTCTTTAACGTGGTACATCTCTGAATATAAATAAGCAAATATTTCATTGACCTACAATTAAACAATCATTGAAATCATGACACATAGTCTCCCCCTCCCACCACCAAGGTCAGAAGATAACAGGAATTTACACAATCTACACAAATTAATCTCTAAAAATACAGCCATAGTACACCTGTAACAATGACTCTGCTACTATTTTCCCCTAACAGGATACTAATGGGGAGGGTGTGACTTGTCATTTGGTGGTGTTTTTTCTCATCCATCATCACTTCAGGTGGAGAAACGCTGACAGTGAGGTCGATTCTCACCAACAGCATTTCCCTTGGCCCCTAGGACATGGCGTTTTGAAAAACAGCTTTCCTGGAGTTGTTGGACAAGCTGGTTGGCAGCATGTTTAGCTCCTCGGTAACTGCTGAAGGTAAAGTGAATTCTCTTGGAGCGGGAAACATGCTGTGATCTATTACTAAGCCACACTCACTATACATGTATATATAGAGAGAGGTATGTATAACTGTACATATATACTCTGTTCCTAATGTGCAACTTTTTAAAAAGAACACTATTTCCTGCTAACTATAACAAACAAGCTTTAAGTAAGGTTTTAACAATATTCTTCAAGATATTATGTTTTCCCTCAATGAAATGGCCTGTGTGTTTCAGCAACATATAGAGGTTTGTTCTGCAGTGCCAGAGGGAAAAGGCATTCCCATAAACTCATGTTCTGCAAAGGATGATTACAGATCCTGGCCCAGTCTTTCTATCTCCTCAATGAGGAAGTCAATGTCGGACTGGGTAGCGGCTGGGTTGGAGATGACCATCCGGAAGAAGTTGGCCTTGTCCCCCTGGGGCTGGTAGCCAACCATGGTCGTGCCTGACTCCATCATCAGGGCTTTGATTTTTGGAGCCACCTTGCGATGGAAAACACAAAACAAAACTCAAGACTGATATTGACACCCTCTCTTTTTAGCAATTCAACCCAACTTGCATTTTACTATTTGTGTTTACATTGACATAAAAGCAAAGAAATATTTCATATCCAGGAATCTTCGGGGGCTAATATCAAATGACTACCTGGTCACGAGTTCCCTCAGAAAGTACTGTGCAACCGAATTTTGAAAGTCAGTCATGGAACAATGATAGTAAAATAAAAAATGAAGACAAAACCAGAAAACTCTTATAGACAACACCACAAATTCAGAGTTTTGCTTAACCCAGAGCCCAGGATACTGCCTGGCACACAGACTATGTTTAACAAATATTTGTTGAATGGTTGTATGAATGAAATGTTATATAAATTATATACAATCTTAAGAACGCTGGATAAGATATAAACTGGTTATAGAAAACAGCTCGAAGGAATCAGCATTACAGTGGGCCTCAACTTAAAATGTTATTGTAACAGATACAGTTTAATCTAGCATGTCCCTAGGAATATGCACATTATTCCCTTACCCTGCATAGGGCTCCTTTAATGAAGAACATCAACCAAGGACAAGGAGACAAGATGCATCCTTTAGAAGTTCCCGTGGTAACCACAGTAAGGGGGCGATGCAGGCTCAAGAGGAATATAACAAGATGGCTCCCCACCACCCCATTACTAGAAACCCACCCCAAGGCTTTATTTTTTATATTTCCCCCACTAGAAAGGCACATTGGAATGAGGATGTCCTGACCAGCCAGAGAAATTGCAGAGGATTAGATGAGACAAAAAGCGAGTCCATACCTTGTGTAGCTTTTCCCGTCGTTGAGGGCTGTCTGGCACACCCCTGAGGCTTTGTGGAATATACCAAAAACAGACGTTTGTGTGCTCAGGCTGCAGAGATTTTAACAGACAAACAAAGAAAATTAGGATAACTTGAGAGAAAGCTGTTCCCAAACCAATATGCATCCTTGGCGGAAGTCTCTTAGACCAAAGAAAGAGGTTGAATGTTCATCTCAAAGGCAATGTTACTTCCATACTAGGGAGAACAATGCCTCATTTATCCAATCATATCTGGCAAGAGAGCTGTTCCCTACAACCAATTTTCTAGGTAACTAAAGTTACCGACTTTAAACATTGAAATGTTACAAATAATTACATTTGGGCAATTTTTTTAAAAAGGTATCCGTCTGTCCATCTTGTCATTTTGTAGTGCCTCACATATAGAAGATAATTGAAACATAGTTTATGGATGCTGATGAATATTTTATTGAGTTTATTATATTGATATTGAATCTTTTCTTGATGACTCAGGACTATCATAATAAACATTAAGACTGGATATATCAATTAATAGGGTTGCTCCTAAAACCCTTATGCTTATGGTTCTACAGCATAAGGCAAGGCCTGTTGAGATGCCTCAAACTGTTTAGTGTCCCTCTTCTAAAGATTCCTGTGCTTTTTGAGTTCTGTGTATTCTTGCTATAAAGTTTTCTCACTGGTTGCTGTTTGCCATTACTGTGCCTGCCTCTAATTGGTTTGAGATATCACATTTGTTGTTTTTAATCTGCTGTTAAGAGTGTTTAAAGTAGTATGTAAATGATCAGAGCAGTGTCATTGATTTTAAACTGCCCAGGGCTCTTTTTTGTTCATTTGGTGATTCACATGTGTTCCTAGTAGTTTAGGTTGCCTGATAAATAGAATAATGTTGACTGTAAGCAGTGCTATATTATACTGGCTTATAAGTAGATTTTCTTTTATTCAACACTGGCTTCTATTCCATCTTTCTTTATTCAAGTGTAAGCTCCATTGGGTCAGAGAATGTATCTGTTTAGTTCAATACTCTAGAATCTAGGTCCTAGCAGGAGGCCTGGCACACAGTGGGTACTCAGTAAACACTGACAAACACTTTGCTGTGTGCAGTATGCACATGAACTCAGGGCAGAGACAATTTTATCTTGCTCTCTTCCTTATGAGTCTATGTTAAGTAGAACCTTATTTTAGAACAAGTCTTGGGAGGTAAGAATATACCCATCCTATAAGCTTCTTGGAAATGAAAACCACTTTATCGTTTTGTAAAATTTCTTTTTATAAATTATATATATTTTTTCTTATAGAGACAGGGTCTTGCTGTGTTGCCCAGGCTGGTCTTGAACTCCTGGACTCAAGCAATCTTCCTGCCTTGGCCTCCCGAATGCTGGGATTACAGGTGTGAGCCACCATGCCCAGCCTGAAAAACACTTTATCATAAAGGTTCAACACAAAACAAACCCAAGAATGATGAAGGATTCAGACCTGTCAAGGAAAGACCTCTTGTCTGCCAAAAGCTGGCCAAGAGCAACACAGTTTTAAAAGATGTAAAGGAAAAAGTCATCCCAGTGCTACCAGAAGAAAAGTTCATAGACATGGAAGGAATTAAAGAGAGGAATTAAGAGTGTATAAGAATAAAAATTTTGAAGCAGTTTCTGGCAACATGGGATTGATTTTCCCATGTTGCCAGAAGCTTCAGGAGCTTCCCTCAGTAGTTTTTCTGGAAATACTGTGTACCTGGTCCATGATGATTACCTACCTCGCCATTGAAAACCATCTCAAATTCTTCTCTGTTTTTAATCTTGGCATAGAGGTATTCAGCCAGTTCCAGGCATTTGTTGATCTGGTTTTCAAATCCCACTGTGCCCTGTTTTAAAGAGAAAAGTCACGTTTGTGGTTGCATTTCCCTGTGATGAGCATTTGGGAAGGCTACGCTGTCCCTGTCTATGGGAAATAAACAAAAAAAGGATTTTCGGAGATGGTCAGGAAGAACAATCTAATCAAATATGTCAGCTTTTTCACAGATGTGCATGCAATCAATGATGTATGCCTGTTTCCTCTTTCAAAGGCACTCCAGTCTCTGGGTAGTTATTCTCAACTGGACCTATGCCTGATTCTGGTTTGCTTTAGGATGGTGCTACTCAAAGTGTCATCTATGAACTGAGGCCACTCCACAACTGTAACTGGTCTACAGTCAAATGTAGAAATTGAGTGTAGAAATTGAGACTAAGCATAGGAAACTTTTATGGCAATTGGACAAAGGGATTTTGTCTGTTGACTCTAATAAAAAATAGTGGCTTGTTCTTTGTATGTTTTTAAATTTCATTTTTCTAACAATTCATCTTTAGGGTATTGGTCCATGATAGGTGAAAAACAACAACAACAACAACAAATAACTGGTTCTTCATCATAGAAACTTTGAAAGATACTGCTGTAGAACTCATCTTCCCCAGCAGTAAGTCCTTGTGAAACATATCCCATGCCCTCTCAGGCAGGCAACCTTCCACATAACAGTGTTATGCCTTTTAGGTGACAGGCAGGCAGGCAGATGGGGAAGCCATTGGTCTCAGTATATGCCCTGATATTGCAATAGTTCCAACTACTGACAAACTGGTTGAGCATGAGTTTCAAAAGCCAGCATGGCTGATTAATAACAGCAGTATGAGGGTTGTTGAGTGGGTCAGTGTTAACAAGGAGAGCAGATGCACAAGGCTGGCTGTGGATTGCTAATGGGCCTGAGCAAAGTCCAGCACTGAGAAAGCATCAGCCTCCCCATGTAGTGTCACTGCTGACTGTACACTCTAGTCAGTCCACTTAGGAATGAAGCCTGTACCAGGGTCCCATTTCAGCAAACAATCACTATGGTCAAAACCTCCAGCAGATGGTTCAAGAGGTTATTGTTAGAAATGAAAAAGAAGACACAAATTACTGAAACAGGTTGTGTGGTCATTATATTTCAAAATGACAAGACTCCTTTTCTGTTGTTGCCGTTTATGGCTTTTTTTTTTTTTTTGAGATGGAGTCTCACTCTGTTGTCCAGGCTGGAGTGCAGTGGCATGATCTCGGCTTACTGCAACCTCTGCCTCCTGGGCTCAAGTGATCCTCCCACCTCAGCCTCCTAAGTAGCTGGGACCACAGGCATGTGCCATCACACCTGACTAACTTTTGTATTTTCTGTAGAGATGGGGTCTCACTTTGTTGCCCAGCTGGGTCTTGAACTCTTGAGCTCAAATGATCCATCTGCCTTGGCCTCTAAAGTGCTGGGATTACGTGCGCGAGCCACCGTGCCCAGCCTATGGCTATTTATATGTTTAAAATTCCTATGATTACTTTGTAATAGAAATCAAATTCAGACTATTTCTATATTAAGTCAAAATAGAGCTGGGTGCAGTGGCTCACGCCTGTAATCCCAGCACTTTGGGAGGCCAACGCGGGTGGATCACTTGAGATCAGGAGTTCAAGTCTAGCCTGGCCAACATGGTGAAGCCCCATCTCTAGTAAAAATATAAAATTAGACGGGCATGGTGGCACATGCCTGTAATCTCAGCTACTTGGAAGGCTGAGGCAGGAGAATTGCTTGAAACTGGGAGACGGAGGTTCCAGGGAGCAGAGATTGTGCCTCTGAACTCCAGCCTGGGCAACAAGAACGAAACTCTGTCTCAAAAAAAAAAAAAAAAGACAAAATGACTTACTGAGGAAAAAACTAATAATCTACCAAATTTTTCCTACAGAAGAAATACTTGACTAGAAATTTTGCCGGAAAATCTTGTTTGACTGTTAGACTCAATCTTAAACACAGAAATTATTAAAATTAATTTATAATAAACAAAACAAGGTATGTAATATAAAACTATGAAATCAAAATTTCTTTTACTTGATTGCATACAAATATTTTTGAAACAAATAGTCAAATGGCAATCCTCTCCCTCACTCATATTTTGGGGGAAATTCCAATAGTTAGCTTTTTACCTTAGGTACAGAAATGAAACCCAAAAGGTTGATGAATGCAGACACAGAATGCTACCATCTAAAAGTAGGATTTTTCACAATAAAGTATACATTTTCCAGAATGGTGTATTAAGTACAAACAATGGGAAAGGCATTATTGAAGTTGAAGTTAAAACTGTCATACATATCCCATGATGAAAAGCCTCATAAAAGAATTCAAGGGGCCGGGCACGGTGGCTCACGCCTGTAATCCCAACACTTTGGGAGGCTGAGGTGGGCGGATCATGAGGTCAGGAGATTGAGACCATCCTGGCTAACACGGTGAAACCCCGTCTCTACTAAAAATATTTTTTAAAAAATTAGCCGGGCGTGGTGGCGGGCCCCTGTAGTCCCAGCTACTCTGGAGGCTGAGGCAGGAGAACAGCATGAACCTGGGAGGTGGAGCTTGCAGTGAGCCGAGATCGCACCACTGCACTCCAGCCTGGGCTACAGAGCGAGACTCCATCTCAAAAAAAATAAATAAATAAATAAATAAAAAATAAAAAAATAAAAAAAATTCAAGGTTCTACTCAGAATAATGCAGTAATTTTATTTTTTTTTATCTTTGTCTATGCCTGCACTAAATAATTCCAGCATCCCCAAGGATTGCTGTAGAAATCCTTATCTTGGCATAATTTTTAGTTGTTATAAGAGAATGTTATAAGAAGACTTCATAATAGTTCAAATTGAGGAGACTGAACAAAAGGAGAGAGAATTTGACATAAGGAATAAAGTAATTTCATTCACAAAGAAAACACAGTTAATTCAATTATCTAGATATTGATTCCACATATAGTGAATTATCTGTGATATATCTTTGCCCCTCTTTTGCCAGCCAGTCTGTGCAAATTATGTTTCTGCTCTATTTCCTGAATTATTCCCTTCATACCTTTGCTTTCCACATCAGCCAGAACTTGAAGATATCCACGTGGCGGCCACACTGAATTGCCTTGTCCCCGGTGTCATAGGAGACATCATACTGCTTGTCTGGCTGGAAGAGGTATCCTGCACACATCTGGTTGCATCCTTGGAGTATACCCTGTCATGAAAATTAAGATGGGTGCATCTGCATTTACCCATCAGAGATGTGGGTGGCTTTAAAACCAGGCTGGCTTGGAAGGAGGGGCTTGGGGTCATATGCAATCTTTCTTCTGATGTCTTTATGAGGCCTTACACTTGTTCTGATGCCCTTTTCTAAAATCACTCTTGGAAAAACTGCCATCCCTTTGTCTCTGACTCTCTGATTAGAAAATGATCTTTCCGTCTCAGATGCCATCCCTCTAAGGGGAAATATGTATGGGTGTCTGGGATTGTTTCAAGATTGGGAAGTGCTATGGCATTCAGTGGGCTGGGGTTAGAGATAGAAAATTCCTCAGTGGGTGGGATAGTTTCATGCTGTGAAGAATTTTTCTCTCCAAAAGCGCTCTGGCAAAAGTCTTCCAACCTTTCCAGGACCTCCTATGACATTAATATGGATTCCACATATGAGTGGACTAAAGAGGCTGTGCAGATTCTGGCTCCTACAGGCTGGAGACAGACTTTCTGGAATGCTTCTGTGTGCAGAAGTCTTACTGGAGCAACAAAGCCTTGGAGGGCAGGGTCCTAACATTAGGCATGTGAAGAAGGGAATATGACGCTCAACCATTTACAGCAGCTTTTGGGGCAATATTCCTTGTGGCCCTAAGTTGATATTTGTAGTTGTTGTTCTGTCTCATTTATTTCAGTTCTTGGGACCACACATTTATACTAAGAACTCCGAGTATGCTCCAGTGAGTGCTTTTTGTCCTCACTGAGGACAAAACTGATTGGATGCCTCACCTACATGCTCTCACTTTTTTTGTGCAAACATGAAGGAATACTCAATTAAATAATTCCCTTAAAGGTTCAGTTGCTGACAGACCCTGAGTACTGATCAAGGAAGAAGCACAGTAGCCAGCAAGAGCCAAGAGAAGAAACCAGGTTAGCTGCAAGGGCAGGAAAGGACAGCAGCAGCAGTCTCTCAGTGGGGCTGCCAATCTCGTGAGTCAGCCAACAAGTACTGCAAAGAGACCCCATGTGTGTCTCTTTCTGTGCTTTCTAAAGAATGTATGGGCCCCAGTATAGCTTTGGAGGGAGTACAGACCTTTTCCTTGACGAGAATGGCAGAGCACTGCAACAGCACGCCCATCATCTTGTGAGGGTTCCAGGTGACTGAGTTGGCCCTGAAAGAAGCACATGAGACTTCGAGAAGGTGCAGGAGTCGGAAAGAGGCAACTGTTCTCTTGAGGAAAACATCACCCATTCCAACCCAAGTCAGTAAATATTATCCATGCCTATTCTCCTGAATTGACTAATCAAGTAGCAAACAAATATTTTGCAGGCAGTCTCGGAGTATAACATTATGGACTATATTTTAGAAGTAACTGCTATTAACAACAGCTAACATTTATGAATAACTTATTATATATCTTATTGTTTTCAGAGCTTTTAGGTATTATATCAATATGGTATGGTTAAGAACTCAGGCTTTGGAGCCAAACTGTCTAAGTCTGAGTCCTGGCTCTGACATTTGTTAGCTTGGGCACATTATATAACTCTTATGTGCCTCAGTTGCTTTTAAATGAGGAGTGTGTACCTCACAGAATTGAATAAAGGACAAAATAACTTCATATAAAATGCTTATAAGAGTACCTGGCACACATAATTCTCACTACAACCCTATAAGGTAGGTACTATTACTACCTCTATTTTAGATGGGGAAACTAACATGCCAAAAGGTTAAATATATTACCCAAAGTCACAGAGCTGGGAAGTGTTGGAGCCTGGATTCAAGTCCAAGGCCTCTAACTGCACAGCCCTCGTTCATAACCACTCCACTAGATTGCTTCTCTCTAGGAGACACAGTGGCTTCTTTCTGCCTTTCTCTTCTCATTTATAGGCTGGTGATGCAGACCTACCCACTTACGGGGCAGTTATCAAGAGTGGCACCTAAAAGCAAGGCTCGACTGGACTACTCTAGACTCTGACTACCTAGCAGCATTATTTAAATGCTAAATTAGAGTGATTTTGCCAGTTTGGGCTGCAAGCATAGCTTAACAAGCATGGTCTCCTAGCAACTGCATCATTCTGTCAGACACAATTAGATGGTTAAGGAGCACACTAGCTAGGGCATTACAGAAACAACTAAGTCTAATGTATGATGATTAAAACATGGATAACTTGCTTCATTGGTTTGCAGACTCCTTCCCAAAGGCCTGGCCCATAGCTAGGTGCTGCATTTTAGTACCTGTGAAGGATCTTTTCCCCTAGATAGAGCAATTGGCTCAGAATCATCCTGCCTCTGCTCTCCCTAGAGCTAAACCCTTGCTGTGAACTTTCAACCTCTTCATTGTGCTTAGGTCCTTTAACTAAAGGACCTAACAAAATAATTTAGTGCACTGTGTTTCAAGGAGAAGAGAGGAAGGTCTAAAGAACTTTTCCCTTCAGTGTATAATAAACCCTTTGTGAAAGAGACCTGCGAAAAATTCCAAGGAAAGTTAACTAAGTGCTTAGCTCACTAAAAAGCATCAGTGTCAGGTCATTTTTAAATGGTAGTGAATTTAATCAAATTTCTCATTGCTATCATTTACCAAGTCGTTAAAAAATTATATTTAGGTCTCATAAAATGTCTTAAATGGTTTTCTGCATATTCTAAAGGTCTGAAGTAAATGATTCTTTGCTGCTACAAAAGGAAAGTAATAAGACATAATATGAATTCAATTTCCTTTAGAAGACTTATGTGATTTAAAGTGTTAGAAAAGAAAAAGTCTAGTGTGAAATGTTTTAAGTTTTCCTAGACTCAAAGACAGAAAATTAAAATTGTCTGAGAAATCTAAAGTTAAATTGGGCTGGCTCATCCAGAGTTCTTTTTCTTTTTTTTTTTTTTAAGACAGAGCTCTGTCACTCAGGCGGGAGTGCAGCGGCGTGATCTCGGTTCACTGAAACCTCTGCCTCCCAGGTTCTAGTGATTCTCCAGCCTCAGCCTCCTGCGTAGCTAGAATTACAGGTGTGCACCACCATGCCAGTTAATTTTTGTATTTTTAGTAGAGACAGGGTTTCACCATGTTGGCCAGGCTGGTCTCGAACTCCTGACCTCAAGTGATCTGCTCTCCTTGGCCTACCAAAGTGCTGGGATTACAGGCCACTACACCCTGCCCATATTTTTTACATTATCCTTCGAGTTAGGGGTTGTCCACTTCACAGAGCCAGTCTCACCCACGTTGACACTGGTCTTTCAAAACTGAGACAAAAGTTTGGGGAGGCATAGTAGAGGTAACAAAAGCCAGAGTCCTGGCTGTGGAAGAAGCCCTGGGCGGGCTCTCCCTGCCTGCTCCATGTTTGCCTCTCCCTCCTCAGTCTGCTTCTACCTGTCTCACCTTGCTCCAGCCCCAATGGCCTCTTTGATCATCCTCCCACTTGCCAAGAACAGTCCTGCCTCAGGGCCTTTGCACTTGCCACTTGCACTGCCTAGAATACTCTTCCTCATATCCTTGCTTCCTGTCTCCCTTTATCGCAGTATCTGCTGATATGTTACCTCCTCAGGAAGGCCTCTGACTACCCTGTCTGAAACAGCATGCCTTGTCACTCACTGTTACCTAACCCTGTTTTATTTTTCTTTACTATGAGACAGATTAAATATTTGTTATTAACATCTAGCCCACTGGAATGTAAACTTCAGGAGGGCAAATCTCTTAGTTGATAACACCTTTCATATACTGCCTTATTTTCCTGCATTTATCAGATATGCATTTTTATTAGAAAAGCACCATAGGTGGCTGGATGGAAGACACGTAACTGAATATTCACATCCACCCCTACCTGGCTCATGATAGGTGCTCAGTAAATATATGCTGAATGAATCAATGAATCATTGTGACTTTGTTATGGATCAACACTTAGGAGTCAGGTCAAAATCATATTTGGCCTAGAACATCTACTGAATTTGAACAGTGAAAAAGAAAATAAGTTAGGAGCTGAGTGTCCTGCCCTTTCTGGAAGTAAGCTTAATGAGGAAGAAGAGGAAAGTGAACCAGTGACCCTTCCTGTGCCCTTGGCAAACTCTGATGGCCTCCAATTCCCCTCACTGGTTAGTCTCTCTCATCTCCTACCTGGGTACCTGCAATTGTCTCCTGTTACACTTATCACATTGTGTTCTAACTACTTGTTTACAGTCTTTCTCATTGATTGATTGATTGATTGATTGTTATTAGAGACAGGGTCTCACTATGTTGCCCAGGCTGGTCTCGAACTCTTGGGCTCAAACGATCCTCTCACCTCGGCCTCCTAAATTGTTAGGATTACAGGCGTGAGCCACCACACCTGGCCTGTCTTTCTTTCTTTCTAAATTGTGAACTCCTTCAGGACTCATTTGACTGGGAAATCAATCATCCAATAAATGCTCCACAAATGCCTGCTGAACTGAAGCAAACTTAGACTGAAATATGATGCTGGGGATCAGGGCAGGGCGGTGCAGGCTGACATCAGAGCATGGTCTGTTTGATGTGCTGGGTGGAAGGAGGCCTGGCGAGTTCTGGCCGTTACCTTTCTATGCCATTGAGTTTATGGCGGTGCTTCCGGGACATAAGCAGCCCACCTCCCCAGGCAGCCTGTGGGGACAGAGAAAGGAGAGGAAGAGGGGAGCAGTGACATTTAAGAATCTAAAACTAGTCACTCCTCACTTCTACTAAAACATGAGCAAGAAAGTACAAGGTGAAAAACATAAGTTTCTCAGAAAAGTTCAGCCCACACTGATTGTTCAATCAGTTGTGATTCTTCATTGCTTGTCATTTCTTTTTCAAAGTTCCTCTGGAGTATAGCTGCACAAGTGATATAGCTAGGCCAGGTCTGAGCCTGAGGTGCCTGTTCTACCAAGACCCAAAGGTCCAATGGCCCATTAGCCCAGTGTGCTGTGGAAAGCCAACACAGTAAGTCCCCCTCCGGGTGGCTCTGGAAGCTGCCCAAAAAACGGAGACCTGCTGTCTGGTTCTTCCCAGAGTAGAATTCTAACAGCTCCTGAAAAACTCAAAAAGCAGTTCCTGCTGGGTTTGGAGGTCTCACAACAACTTATATAACAACAAGACATTTTTGTGGGTACCATGATGCATGTTTACTGAATAGCTGGGATGCCACGTGACACAGCCTTTGTCAGTCATTAGTTCAGTAGCAAGGCAGATTATCCTATTGGCCAATTGTGAGAAGTTAAATCCCTAAGAAAATGGGCAGAGAGAAAGAAAAAAAAGTACACCCAGTCACACATGTAAAAATGCATCTTTTGTGTTCCTGGGAAAATTTGGGATTAAGTCTCTTAGTTGATAATGTCTTCCGTATACTGCCTTATTTTTTCTAAATGTAGCAGATATTCTTTTTCTTTTCTTTTCTTTTTTTTTTTTTTTTTTGAGACAGAGTTTTGCTCTTTTGCCCAGGATGGAGTGATATGGCGTGATCCCGGCTCACTGCAACCTCCGTCCCCAGGTTCAAGTGATTCTCCTGTCTCAGCCTCCAGAGTAGCTGGGATTATAGGCGCATGCCACCACACCCGGCTAATTTTTGTATTTTTAGTAGAGACGGGGTTTCACCATGTTGGCCAGGCTGGTCTCAACCTCCTGACCTCAGGTGATCCACCTGCCTCAGCCTCCCAAAGTGCTGGCATTACAGGCGTGAGCCACCGCGCCCAGCCAGATATGTCCTTTTTAAGAGATGTGTCATAGATGGCTGGACTGAAGGCAGGTAGCTGAGGGTTCACATTCATGGCCACTTTCTGTATGTTGTGTCTTCTATTTTTTCCCTCTGAAATCAGTTATATTTTATTCTGTAGCCATTTGTCCCAACAAAGCTACCTGGGAAGGCAATGAGACCATATTCTAGGATGAACCACAGAAGACAGCAATCGACTAGTAAGGAACTGGATGAGTCCCAGAGGATGTTCCAGGTCTGTGGTGTGTACCAGTTGTGAATGGCTGGCTAGGGTCCAGACAAGAACTGGAACTAATGTGGTGTGTAGAGAGGGCTGGTTGGGGCATGGGGAGAAGCTTGAGGCAAATCATAAAAAAGAGGTGCCTCCACGCCCCACATGGACTGGCCTCTCTTGAGTTATAGCACTTACATCGACATGAAGCCAAAGGTTATATTTCTCACATATATCTGCAATCTCTTGTATCGGATCAAAAGCTCCATAAACAGTCGTGCCAGCAGTTGCATTGACATAAAAGGGAACATATCCCTACAAGGTAAGACAGATACACGCTGATGAGTATTTTTAACCTTTCTCATTTGCTGATTTTCACAGGAAGAAGAATTGTGTAACATTTATTTCTAACAGTAAATGGCAAAACTTATGTGTTAGCAGATACTACGTCTAGTAGTGTTTTGTTGGCTCATTCATTCATTCATTCATTTATTCAACAAATATTTTTTGATTGCCTTTTATGTGCCAGGCCCTGCCATAGATGCTAGGGACTCAGCAGTGAGCACAACAGATAAAGAATTCTGTCATTGCGGAGTTTACATTTTAGTGGCAGGTGACAGATAGTAAGCTAAATTAAATAAGCAAAATATACAGTATATTTAATAGCAATAATTTCTATGGCAAAAAATAAAGCAGGAAAGAGTAATAATAAGTGTTTGGAATGATGGTCAGATTGTTCTGAATATCACCTGTGCATCATTCTTTTAAGAGGCTGTGTTGTTTTAAGTGTACTGATATAATAATTATACTGAAACATTGTGGGGTTCGATTATTTAAAAAAGGTCTGTACACTGTGAAAGCTGATACACTCACTAACAGTGGATGTGGTGAAATGTTGACATAAACAAAAAATAAATGAAGGAGTAGAGTAATAGATCTAAGACAAGTTTGGGGAAATCTGTGAATCTTAAGCTTTTTTTTTTTCTGAGACAGGTTCTTGCTCTGTCACCTAGGCTGGAGTGCATTGGCATGATCATGGCTCACTTCAGCCTCTACCTCTCCAACTCAAGCAATCCTCCCACCTCACCTTTCTGAGTGGCTGGGACTATAGGCGTGCACCACCACACCTGGCTATTTTTAAAAATTTTTTGTAGAGATGTGGGTCACCCTATGTTGCCCAGGCTGGTCTTGAATTCCTGGGCTGAAGGGATCCTCCTGCCTCAGCCTCCCAAAGTGCTGGGATTACAGGTGTGAGCCCCTATGCCCTGCCTCTTAGGCTTTTGTGAAGCTCAGCTCCACCTCTGCTCCTTGCTCAGTCTTTACAACACTTAGATCCACTTCCTATGCCAAGACCCCAGCAAATAACTACAATTAGAGAAGGAGGTATAAGAATGTGACTGAAACAACCATGTGTTGGTAAGTGGCCTGACAGCTACCTGGCACTGACTTGTGGATACATCTGTTCTATGAGTTTTTTTGTTTAATAGAGTTTGTTGAGGCTGGATGTGCCAAGTACCATGGGCCATCTGCCAGGGCATGGAAGCACTTTGCTAAACAGAATCCTAAGCTAAAATGGCATTTGTTAAAATGAGATAATACCCAACAAGTAGTAAGTAAAAAGTTCAATTAGGCTATATCTTCATGATGCTCAGGGATTTGATTTATTGAAGAACATCAAACCAATCACTTGGCACAATGAAGACAGGACAAATAGTTTAATGACCAAATTTTTCATAAAAACCCTGATATTGTGTAGACACAGTTTTAAAACCAAATTATTTTACTAGTTGGAAATAAGCAAATATCTAAGAATAGAATTTTAGAAGCACAAGAAAATTGTCTCATATTATCAAGGACTTTTTTGTCTAGGGCAGAAAGAAGGTATTTTTAAACTGGAGTTTAGATGCACCACAGAGTACATACCTTCTGTTTGGCTTCAAGAATTTTTGCCTCAAAATCAGCTGGAATTATTTTCCCCCTATAATTATTGGAAAAGGAGGGAAATTAAAATGAAGAATCAATGAGATTGCACATGAAAAAAACTTTAGCAGCAGCAGAAAGCAATTTAATCGGACATTTTCAACAGACCATTAGCAGCTTGGTACAATGTACTGAGCCAGTCCTTAAGCACAATAAAACAAATTTAACAGATGAACACATTTAATACATCAAGAACCTAATATTCACTCTCCCCTGCCTACCTTTCATTGCACTTTATCAAAATCACATTGTCAGTTCCAAAGCCAAGTGCAGCCCCAGCTTTCTTTATGGAATAGTGACTCTGCAACAAACAAAGGCTCGAGGTTAGAAGTTGGAAAGTCCCCTAAAAAACACCACTATCCATGAGAAAGCATCCCCGACTCACGTGTTCTGAGGTGAAGAGGACCAGTTTGGGCACAGCCGCCATGCCCTTTGTCTTAACTTCCGGGAAGTACTTGTAGCGAGCAGCCATGATGCTGTACATGTTGGATATGGCGCCCCCTGTCAGCAAGCGGACATATTGGGAGGTGTTGGGGCTCTTTCATTATTGTTTCTAAAAACGAACGCTGAGCTGGTGTCTCAAGAGACAAGGGAGGTCAGGAAGCGGAAGGATAATATCCTGATAGGTTTTGCTGGCTTCCCTATTGCTGGGGCTTCCCACTGGACCCTTTACCCTGGGAATACAAGTAGTCACACTTATTACCAAAGCTATCTAGGCAATTTGGCTGGAGGTGATTCGTGTACTTCAGTGCCCTTTCCACCTGAAGTCTAGACAGAAATATAAGAGGTAGCTGCATCAGTGGCTGCAAAGGGATAGGTGAGTTATATCTTTCCTGCTTTACTTTCTGCTCAATCTATTTACTGAACAAAGATGAATCTGTTCCCTGAGTTCAGAAAGACAGAGAAAGAAAGAGAATGGAGCCTACAGAAAGAAACAATGACATTTCTTGGTTACCTGCCTAGGTGCTCTCTTCAGCCCAACTGAGTTACTGAGTCATTTAGGAGAACTCTAAGTTTATTAAAATAAGAACAAACTCATGTTTACCTAAATAAAGACACAAGGAGAACTGACATAACTATGTATGTTTGGCCAATACAAACTAGTTAATTTTACATTAATTATCTGACAATTAAACTTAGGCAAATTTGTGGTCTGCTTGAATTACCTAGATAACCGCAATTCTTATTTCTTCTTTTCCCCTTGTACACAATCACACTGTCTCTGACACCATCAGAATACCTATCCTTGTTTTAAAAATTCTTATTTTATCTACTTCAAACTAGAGATTCAAAGTAGATATACTATTTTGGCTGAAATCAATCAATTAATTAATAATCTTGATTCACTGATCCCCAGGTAATCAAACTGCTGTTGACAGAATGGAGTTGTTCAATAGTGAGACCTTGTTTCTACAAAAGAAATTTTAAAACGGCTGGGCATGGTGGCACATGCCTATAGTCCCAGCTACTTGAGAAGCTGAAGCAGGAGGATTGCCTGAGCCCAGGAGTTCGAGGCTGCAGTGAGCTAGGATCACACCACTGCACTCTAGCCTGGATGACACAGTGAGACCCTGTCTCAAAAAAAAAAAAAAAAAAAATGGGGTTCTTTAGCATTATCTAGACACAGCCTTTGTCAGTTTTTACAGATTTAGGCATAGCCTTTGTTAGTTAATTCATATAGAATGTAGCATTTTTGTTAGCCTTCATCTGAAAAAACAGGAAGTCAGAGTATCCAAAAAAAATTTTAAGGCATTATTCTTCCACAAACCTACTTCATATTTTGTATTCTTAAGAATCCCAAACCTTGAGAAGAGGAAGAGAAGAGAAACCTACCAGGAGAAAATATCCCATCACCATCTTTACTTGACCATCCAACTATCTCTCTCATCTTCTTAAGTGTTATTTGTTCCATGAGGACAAACACTGGTGCAATTTCATATGTAAACCTGGAAAGGTGGTAAGAAAAAGGATGAAAGAAAATAAAGAAGCCACTTATTTTAGGAACACAGAGGATTGGTTTAGTATTTGTAGTTGGGTTCTAAAAAAAAGCTGTTCCAAACCACTAACATGATTCATTTCCTGGAAATGCATTAAGTCGCCGATCATAAAATGTCAGAAACCAGCCTGGGTTACTGAGAGAGGTGGTGGAAGTGCCAGCCCTGTGATACTTCACCAACAAAATAGATTCTTATCTGAATGGAATGTCTTAGGCATGGTCCACCCAGAGGAATAGAAGGAAAGAAAATGACTTTTCTGAGTCCCTTTTACCTCTAAGATTATAGGACAATGCAAATGTTAATTGAAAAATGCATTCCAAGTTCTATGTAAAATTGGTTTACAATTTGTTTTAAAAAAAAAACTGACTGCCAGTTTCACACTTGTAGAATATATAAAAGCCAGAGCCAAAGTCTATCTTTTAAAAATAATGTAAACATCTGAAGGCTAACTGTGAAGATAATTGGAAATATTGACCCAGGTTTTAAAGATCTCAATATAATTATCTACGTGGTTTTTCTACTAATAATCCTCAAGGACAGCTATGTTTCTGTAATTCTCTGAAGTCAATATCTGTCAAGAATAATTCTAAGTGATGATCTTCTAATTACAAATTATAACAAGAAGACGGTCAACTGGCATAAACAACTAGCTGTGGGCATCAGATATCTTGGAAGGTTACATTTGTCTTCTAACAAACTGATTTAAAAGTAGCAAGCCATGCTCTTTTCAAAGCAATTCAACACAGAGGCATAGTCTGGTAGACTAGTCATTGAAACAAGATCGTGAGACCAAACGTGGGGCCTAAGAAAAATCAAGGAAGGTCTGTCCACAGAAAATTAAGCCAGAAAACAAAAAGATATTTACTAAGCTCTGAGGCTCTTTGTCTTTCTTGTTTTTGCTTGGCATTCTTTAGCATTAGTGTCTGTAGGCTGGGCTCAGATCATCCTCACCGAAAAGAGATGCCTAGACTGACTCAGCTAAGTGACATGGGGAAGCTTTATCACTGGTTAGGGTGTTTGAGCCAAGTGCTAATGTTGAAGACTAATGGGAATTCTTGCTTGCTTAATGTAAGGCAAAGCTATTTGTAAGGATGAGATAACTATTGTTTTACATAAGACACAGGTGAAGCTACTAAGTTTTAACTGTGGATGAAAAAAGCAGTCAAATTAATCACATGGAAGTAAAAGAAGACAAAAAGATCCTGAAGGATCCTCAGATATGTTGGTAGAAGTATTTTATTTCCAAAAAGAATATGTCCATTTTCCTTGGGAGGCCCCTGGAAATTTAGGAGGAAGACCCTTGGAAACCATGTGTGCAGTTACCATCACCTCTGGAGGTCACAATCATGCTTTGGTTCTGCTCTGAGCCCCATCACCGTAGCAACCAACACTCCCTCATGTCTGATGGCCTGATAAAGGAAGAAGAAGAGAAGGATTCCTGGTTTAGCCTGTGCTGCCAAGTGTACCAAGAGGCAAACTCATGATGGGCTTTTAACCATTCTTGAACAAATGTGTTATTAATGGTTGCACTGGTTTTTGGAAATGTTGACATGACAAAAATGTTTGCATGGCGAGGAGATACTGTGCCAGAATCTCCCAGTACTATATAAGAAAGCTCTCTGGGGTAAGGCAAGGAACAAATGAAATCACATACCATAATATCAGAACCATATCAAAGACTGGATGAAAGCTGGCTTAGGATCAAGTCAATGTTGGCCAGGCAGGAACCACATGGACAAGGGAGAGGGAATGGGACTGAATATCAGGCATAGGTCCCACTCCATGCTTCAGATTTAAAACCAATTAGGCCCCAGGTTTGCATGAATTAGCCTCCCCAAGGACCAGGAACATGGCCATCACTCTCAGGATTAGGAGGAAGAGTCTAGAGAGTTTATCATGAGATTAACTGATCTAATCTATTTCAGGTTCCTTATCTATGCCAGGTACCTGATTCCTAAACTTTCTTTCAGTTCTATTCAACATACTTACTGAGTGACTATTCTCTGCCAGGTGACATCCTGTGTACTAAGGAAACTAAGATATTAGAAGACACCATTCTCAACCTTGAGGAGGAAACCTACTAGGATGAATCTAGCATCTGGTTCTTGGCCTTAGCTGTATCCAGTTTGAAAGTCCCCGCCTGAGTCTAAAGGACCAATTTTTCACTCTTTTCCTGGCTCATTAGCTTAGTCCTGACACTCTCTCCTGAAAGCTAGTATATCAGTCCATGGCTGCTGATCCACAGCCAGGCCTGACAAATGGGCTGACATGGTGTTCTTCATTCCTGACACTTCTTCTGACCCTGCTGCCCCATCCTGGGCCATGTTTACAATCTGTGCAGCTGCACCCACAGCCTTAAAGAAGGCCTTGTAGTTCACCAAAACAGTTTTTTAAAATTTTTTATTTTCAATTTTTAAAATTTATTTTATTTTGTGTAGAGATGGAGGTCTCACTATGTTGCCCAGGCTGGTCTTCAATTCTTGGCCTCAAGCAATCCTCCCGCCTTCACCTCCCAAAGTTCTGAGATTACAGTCATGAGCCACCGTGCCCAGTGGTTCTTCACCTAATTGGGATTACAGATCCCTTTGGGAATCCTAGGAAATCTGTAGTCCTTCTCTCCAAGTAAAAAATGAAGATAGGCACATCATTTTGTATAGAACTATAGGAGATTCTTCTCTTGCAACCTAGACTCCAGGTTGGGTACCCTTTTCCTAAATGACTGAGGAAAGCAAATGAAGTCAAGAGATCAAAGGTCAAATATGAATTCAGAAGAAGCTGGTTAGATGCTAAAGTCGAAGTACAAGATTACATTTCAGAGTCAGAACCAGAAACTAAACCTGCCAGAAGCTCTGGGTTGAAGCATGAGAACATGGGATTGGAAGTAAAGATTTAAAACAGTAGGATGGTGGCGTTCATGGAGTGACACTAGAGGAGCATTCTGAGCATGTCTATATTCTGAGTAGGGAAGTGAGTCAGCCCTTTTGCAGTGGTTCAACTCACCTTCCCAGAGGGGTTCACTCAGAGCGAAGGCAAACTGACTGTCAACAAGCTGTAGTTCTTGTGTGGCAGAGTCTGTTTGTTGCTAGCCATATCAATTTTCCCTTGCTTTGTTAAATTTTATTTAGGGTTGCTGTTCACTCTGATCAAAGACTATATTTTCTACCCTTTTTTGGTGTGGTCTTGGACTAAGTTCTGGCTAAAGAGGCTTAATGGAAATGTGTGAGACTTCTGAGAAGGTTGCTTTTTTGTTTTTTGTTTTTTGTTTAAATAAAAAAGGAGTATGTCTCTTTTGCCCTTCCCTCCCTCCCTCCCTCCCTCCCTTCCCCACCTCCCTCCCTTCCTCCCTTCCTTCCTTCCTCCCCTTCCTCCCTCCCTCCCTTCCTTTCTGAGTTCTGGAACACTGGAGTGATGGCTGGAGCTCCAGCAGCCAGGCTGCACCATAATGCAACTTTGAGGATGGGAGCCATGTGCTACAATAGGGATTAGAAAGGCACACAAAATCTGGATCCCTGGTGACTGTCAAACTGGGAACTTCTTTAATGAGAGAAATAATCTTCCATGCTGACTCTATCCTGATACTCCTCTTGACTTCTCCTTACAGATGTGGCAGGTAGTACACCTTCTCCTTAAAAGGTAACATAGCTGAGGGGAGCTTAGGGAAACACTCTACTGTCTAGATGAAGAGGGACAGAAATAAAAGAGTCAGGAAGGTCTCAAATAGCAACAGTGACTGTGTGTTGGTTGCCTTTCCTAGGTGCACACACTGTACCTTGTATACACTAGGCACTTAGGACTGGAGCCATTTTTAGTCTTCAGAACCACTCTGTAGGATGGATACTATTATCCTCCATTTTCCTGATGAGGAAACTGAGGTTCAGAGAAATTCAGTGATTTGTTTTAAGATCTCCGAGTTAGTGTGTTTAACCAGAATTCCAAGTCTATGTCACAGCTGCTTTTCCATGACAAACGAGAACTGCTTACTGCAGGCTCCTCTCTAATGACCTGCCCGGTGGTGTAAAATGATGAATAACTCCCATAGAGAATTTCTCCTGGATATTTTCTATGAAAATAAAGTGCTAGATGCTTGAAATCATAACCTCATAGCAAAGGGTTATGATAGATCTTGCCATTAAGATTATGTATTGCCATTAGATGTTTGAGGGCAGGCTGTTGTTTACACTCGGGCCCTGCTTAACCTGCACAATTGTGCTTGGTGGCCCTGTTCTGGAAGAAAAGAGCTGTATGTGCCTTGGACAACTACATATTTGTGAAGTTTTCTTTGGATCTTCACTGGGTCGTTGCTTAGAAGAAGAATATACTGCATAGCTGTGTGCAAAAGCAGGTGTAAAGGCATGGACATAAATTTTTTTTTTTTTTTTTTTTTGAGATGGAGTCTAGTTCTGTTGCCCAGGCTGGAGTGCAGTGGCATAGTCTCAGCTCACTGCAACCTCTACCTCCCAGGCTCAAGCGATTCTCCTGCCTCAGCCTCCTGAGTAGCTGGGATTACAGGCACCCGCCACCACACCCGGCTCATTTTTGTGTTTTTAGTAGACGTGGAGTTTCACCATGTTGGCCAGGCTGGCCTTGAACTCCCATTTTAAGTGACCCATCCACCTTGGCCTCCCAAAGTGCTGGGATTACAGGCGTGAGCCACCGCGCCCGACCTACGGTCTTTCTATTCTAATTGTCAGACACCTTGCACTTTGCACCTGAGTCAGGTTATTGGATCGTTCTTTTAAAGAGGCTATGACTGAGGAACATAGTTCTTATTTTCTATGTCAGGTGCCACCTAAACTCAATGAGAGTACAGGACCAAAAACCAGGCATTATCACTAAATAAATCCTGCACTGCCATAGAAAGATCCTTTTGCCATTCTTTCCCAGACTTATTTTGAACACTGTTCCCAATTGGAGAAGGAATTGTCACAAGGGAGCAAATTTTGCCTCAGCTCCTGACAGTGCTGCCACATTTCATGATCTTCCAGGGGAACTGGCTTAGAACAATTTCTAGATAATAGTTATTACTCCTTCAGACAATGCCTTGTCTCTAGAACTGACAGAAACTATCTTGCTATTTTAAATAACCTTCTCTATCGATCTCTTGGAATCGGTCATATTTTATAAATATCTCCCATTCAGTACAGCTGCAATTACTACATGTCATTTAGTTGGATTGGCCTTGACCTCAGATGGCTGGGACACATTTTACTGTTTTGCAGCTGAGCTAAGAGAAGAGTAAGGGACTTTGGTTTTATGAACATATGCCAAAAAAAGAATTTGTGGGATTTTTCTGGTTTAGGAATATCTGGTCATAAGCGGTTGAAAGGGGGGAGGTCCCGTATTTACCTTGAGACTGGAGACATATATATACATGGAAAAAGCAGCTGAATGCCCTGCAGAACACATACTTAAAGGTGCTGAGTAAATTCAGTGCCTGTATTAATATGGGTACTTGGACTTTAATAGATATGTATCTTTTACTCTGTTTTTCTCACTTACTTTCCAAATGGTTGAGTTAAAAACAACAACTATATTTCCTAATTTAAATTGTTCCTTAGTGCTAGATACTACAAGTAAACATTAGTGTCTTTTCTCAAGTTATAATTAACTCTACTATGATGTCTGTGCTGGCTGGTATATTTTTATCTCAAAAATCACAATACAGTAAAGATTGCTAAATGGAGCTTTTTGTTCAAATTCCAAGCAACTGTATCTTTGACCTGTATTCCTCTTGGCCCTTCCAAATCTCAGTGACCCAACATGGACACTCTGTGAAGCTAACCATGACTTGCAAGCAGGGAGCATGAAAATCATTTTAGTTTTTCAATCAGTTTAATCTTTTATGCTTTTTTACCACCAGAGGCTTCAGTTGTCACATTTGCTCTTTAAAATTTGTCACTGTTGTTTTAAATTAGCCAAGAAAACAGGAATCCTTAATTAATAGAAACTTTTCTGAATATAGTTAAGTATTTCGAGTCACAGCATTAAACAGCTTTAGAATACATATGGGTCACTATATAATTTTAAATGCCCTTCAGGTTTTTTGGCTGAGAGTAGTTTAAGAAAAACAGACTACCTTAAACTTCAATAATTTACATTCTATCTTGATATCAAATGGATTTTCTCATTTTAAGCAATACTACCCTTTTACCTAAATTCATTTTTTGGAATCTACTTTTCTATGAACTTAAAAAGTGAGTGGCTATTTTCTGAATATTTCCACAGTGATGGACACCCATATAATTCTTATATAGTTGTTTTTAAATTATTATAAGATATTTGTTTTGTTATTTTCCTTTGGATACTTTAATAGGATGTAGTGCCATTGTCTGGATGTATAGATACTGGTAAAACATTGTCATTAGTGTTGAGAGCAAAGGCAGTACTCTGATGGCCCTCCATCGATTAGTAATCTGACATTTTCTTAAAAGAGGGCACATGTATGTGGAGGAAAATCTGGGATGATTGCTTTAAGACTACCCAGGTAGTACTTGTACCCCATACCCTACAGGACCTTAGAGTCAGTTTTGTGTAAATTTTCAAGAACTTAAAAACAAAGAAAGGCTTTGCCTACACAAACATGTATGAAAAAAATGTCACGTTTAGAAAAACAATCACTTATTTTGAAAAGAATATATACTGTATCAGTACCAGCTGAATTTTGTTTTAGAATTTTTAGTTAAGCAATAGGTTGATCAAATTGGTTTGTGGGTTTATGGCTGCTTTAATTATGGAAGAAACATGACCTAAATGATAAGGACCAATGTGCTTGGGTGGAAAAAGGTAAAACCAAGATCATACCTCAAAACATAACCTCTTTAGATACACCATTAAGAAAAATGGGTCTTTTAACATGAAATTTCAACACTACGTTTTGGAAGTTAGAGTTATTATTTCTCATGACCATGGTTTTCTTAAATTCCATTATTAAATTCAACAATAGTTTATCAAGTATTTACCATTAAATCAGAACTGTGATAAACCTAAAGATTTTAAGAGAAAAAATGACCAGGGAAACTTTAATAAAATAGAACCACTGGGATTGAACTTTTAAAGCAACAAGCCATAGTCATACATCAGGGTTGCTTATATGAAAACATATGAGACTTACATGTTGGTATTGGCCGTTGATGTCAGCCATTCTCCAGCTAGGCCAATAATATCCAATCCAGTGGAGAGCTGGTTGAAAAATCGAGGATGACCTGGGTAGGAAACAGAAAAGCATCAAGGAAAATGCAGATTTCTCAACCTATCTTGAAGGCAAACAGCCTGCCCCAGTGGGTCACACTGATGGGGCTTCCATCCCAGTGATATCTCGAATAAGGCTGCTCAAGGATATTGAAGAAGGAAGGGCAGGTTGACCCACCCTATACCAACCATTAACATTCATGATGTCCCTCAAACTTCTATGTTTCTAAAGCATCATGCTTTTAAAGAATAATATCCAGTATCATGAAACAAATCATGCTTTCCAGTGTTTTGTGTTTTGATGTGTTTTGCCAATACATATATAGTCAAATGACCTTCAAATTAAATTTATGGCTGAGATAACTTAGCTCTCCTCTGTGAAATGGGCAGCCTATTTCACTCATTCAGTTGTTGGTGAAATAATTGCTTTTGCTACGTAACTCTAAATCCCTGTGCAACCCACAGTATGCTTTAACAGGCTTTGCTCTCAGCAAATTCAGGATTGTTGCCAAGTTTTTGCCAACTTGGCATTCAACAGAAAACTCAACTCCACATCAGCAGGCTTGGCTCAGCTGTCAGGAAGGAGTCAACGCAATAGATTATCTAGGGACGTGTGGCTGGGAACTGGTGTTAGAAAGATATGCTGACTGCTGTGTTTCCAGTGGAAATTGCCTTTGCTTCTGAAAAAAAAAACCAAAAACGGTCACAGAGCTAGTGTTAGAATGTTCCTGGTCTAACTCTCCTCTCTGAGAATCTCTATTCTTCCCTAGATGTGATTCAGAACATCTGGACTATGACTTCTTATATCAGAAGATACCAATCTCTGCATCTTAAGAGCCCTCACAAAATAATACTGGTTTTTAGAGAAAACTAAAAGAAGCATAACTAGTAAACTTAGTTTAAGTATGGGGCCATATTCTAGATATTCATGTGGACTATCCTAGATAGTTAAATGATTCCATGTTACTCTACTTTGCTCATTGCCAACAGAATCTGAGGTCTTTTGAAACAACACATTGTATTGAAAGTCATTAAAATATATATGCAATATCCATTTAAAAACTTTTAACAATAACACTTCATTTTAAGACAAGACTGAATGGTAAATAAATGCAATCACACTATTTGATAATGTATCAAAACCATACAGCTTGGCAGAAACAAAAGATGGATAAAGAGAGATTAACACAAAGTGAAATAGTATCTCTTTGTCCTTTAAAATATAAAGGACACAAAGTCCTTCAAAATCTTATTTTTAGCTTATGGTGACAACCTTGTGCCCCCAAATCTTATATCTACCAGAATTTCTATTAAGTAACGAAATAGTTTCAATTTCAATTTCAATTCTCTATATTGGATGAAAATAACAGATGATAGATATGGTGCTGGGCGGCTCATGGCCTAAATTCAGGTAGGAGGAGAAGGAAAGAATTATTTTTTAAAGTAAAGTTTTCCTACAAATAAACTACAAGAAAAAAAGAAGAGTTGGATGGGGAGATCTCTTGATTAGGAGACATGGCAAACAACTGCATGTAAAAAACTTATTTGGATCCCGATTCAAATGAGTTTAACTAAATTAAAGCATTTATGATGTTCATGATACAATAGAAATTTGAAAACTCACTAAATATTTCATTAAGGAGCTATAATTTTTTTTTTAGGGTATGACAATGACATTGTGGATTTTTTTTAAAAAGTTCTTAAGAATGAATATTGGGCCAGGTGCGGTGGCTCATGCCTGCAATCCCAACACTTTGGGAGGCCAAGGCGGGTGGGTCATCTGAAGTCAGGAGTTCGAGACCAGCCTGGCCAACATGGTGAAACCCCGTCTCTACTAAAAAAATACAAAAATTAGCCAGCCATGGTGGCGTGCACCTATAATCCCAGCTTCTCAGGAGGCTGAGGCAGGGGAATCGCTTGAACCCAAGAGGGGAGGTTGCAGTGAGCCGAGATCATGCCACTACATTCCACTCCAGCTTGGGCAACAAGACTGAAACTCCATCTCAAAAAAAAAAAAAAAAAAAAAGAATGAATATTTATGGATACAGTAATATTATGTTGGGGATTTGCTTTCATGTAATGTAGGTGATGGGGAGTGGATGGCGGTACAGGTAAAAGCTGATAATAAAGCAGGGCATTAGTATATAGAGTTCATTATAGGATTCTACTTTTGTATAAGTTTAAAATTTTCCATAAAAAAAAGTTTTAAAAAGAACAACGAAGAGAGTCCAGCATATCTACAAATCACTTAAGTAGCTGCTGTGGCTGAAGGCTGACTGGTGCCTGTTAGTTCATGGGAAATCTCTATAGGCTGGTTCATTTTTTAAAAGAAGTCTTTTATTAATTTATAGAGAAATTTCTAAATGCCATAATCTCTTCACAGACTATACCCGGATCAGTATGTTTTCACCATTAAAATCCAATTCATTATTTTGGCTGAGCCTATTAATGCATTAATATCCTTGAAAAAATACTTTCTACTGTGTGTAGCTACCCGTGGGGTTTACCCTATTGCTCCTTATCTATGCTTAAATTCCACATCAGCAACCAGGAGCTGTTTTGACACGGCAGCAACAGCATGCTTTTATCAGGGCCAAAATCCTGAGATATAGCAGGAGGTTTCACATTGCTTGGAAGACTGTGAACTCTGTAAAGACAAATATCTGCCCCAAGAAGCAACTCTGAGGAACAAAAATGAATGTGTGCAGGCTAAGTACCTAAGTGGGTTCATACACTGGACTAATAAAAGTCAATGCTTTCTCTCTCTCTGCTTTTTTTTTTTTTGAAACAGGGTCCTTCTGTCACCCAGGCTGGAGTGGTGCAGTGGTGCGATCTCAGCTCACTGCAACCTCCACCTCCCGGGCTCAAGTGATCCTCCCACTTCAGCCTCCAGAGTAGCTGGGATCACAGGTGCACACTACCACGCTCAGCTAATTTTTGTATTTTTGGTAGAGATGGGGTTTTGCCCAGGTTAGTCTTGAACTCCTGAGCTCACGTGATCCACCTGCCAGCCTGCCAACGTGATGGGATCACGAGCGTGGGCCACAAGGCCAGGCCCATCAGTGCTTTCTCTGACCGCAAGATGCTTTGGTTTTGTAGATAATATTAGATTATATTATGACAAAATCAGATATTTTTATTTGAGGGACAACACCATTCTGGGCTTTCATAATAAAATGATGTAGTTCTCATCTCTCTGAGAAAGCGCATGTAGAGCAAACTGGCAAAGTTCAAAATATCACCCCAAAGCAAGTCAAGCTAAACATACATGGGGAATTCTGACTCTTTTTAAAATGCAGCCAAATAACACTATTTGTTTTCAATCAGGAGTATATTAGCCATATGGCCAAGATGAGAAGTAACTAAATGTAAATTGATAGAGTGCTTTGCTTTAAAAATCAAACAACATAAATTTTGTACATATAATTGAGTTTTGTGTATCCAGCAGTCATTTAATGAAGCTACACTTATTCCAGTGGTGCTGGCAGACCTCAGCAGCTCTCTGGGATTCCTCATTTTAAAAAGCGTCTTTGGCCAGCATCATTATTTCATTATAACACTTTGATTTTGACATTCAATAGTCTTACTCAGCTCTATCACCACCAGCCTCCTAGTCTCAGTCTTAAATCTATCTTCAAATGACGAGGAAGAATGAGAGGGAAAATAAAGAAGGAGAGACAAAGAAGAAGAAAGAACACAGGATTGCCAGTTGTGGCCTTGGGGCTTCCCCTGTGGTGGCAACTATGCTAGGGACTGTCAATTCTTCTAGATCTGTCTGCCTGAGAGCTCAGGAAAGCCAGACTGTAGTGTGGAGAGAGTTATAGGGAGAAGAGAAGAAACCACTGCGTCACTCCTGGGCTTAGTCCGCAGTCTGAGCTGTTTCTAAGCATCTCAGACAGAGGCCCCAAAGTCCTTGAACTTGAGGCAATTGGAAAGCAACTGCTTTGATGAGGATTGCTGATTAGAGAGGGCTCCTGGAACATGAAAAGGAGGCAAGAGGACATCCTCAAGGACTCCCATTGGAAATAGAATTTGGTGACTCAGAGTGTCCTAAGTTCCAGAAGTTGCAGTAGAATGAGAAGGCATGTGTGTGTGTGTGTGTGTGTGTGTGTGTGTGTGTGTGTATGCCTGTGCATGTGTGCATGTGTCTTTTTGGCCTAGCCGGTAAAAGGTGTCATGGGTTGAATTGTGTTCCTCAAAAAGATGTGTTCAAGTCCTAATCCCTGGTTCCTGTGAATGTGACCTTATTTGGAAATCAGGTCTTTGCGGATGTCATCATGTTAAGATGAGGTCATGCTGGATTGGGGTGGGCCTTAATCCAATGACTGGCATTCTTATGAGGAGAGGGAAATTTGGACATGCACACAGGAAAAAGGCCATGTGAAGTGAAGGCAGAGGTTGGAGCGATGCCTCTACAAGCCAACAAATGCCAAGGAATATCCACAACACCTGGAAGCTAGTAGAGGCAAGGGTGGATCCTCTCCAACAGCCATCAGAGACAGCATAGCCAGCACCTTGATTTTAAACTCCTAGCCTCCAGAACCGTGAGAGAACAAATTTCTATTGTTTTGAGCCATCCGAATTGTGGTCATTTATAATGGCATTCCTAGGAAACTAATACAGAAAGGGAGGGGAAATAGCCCAATTCTCCCCAGTGTCAGGGACAGGCAAGGGCAGGATTTATCAGAATGAAATAGACCTGAAAATGGAGGCAAGAAAAGAAGCAGAGGATGGTCATTCTGCTCTCTTTAGGTTGTGAATAGCCTAAATCCAAGAATGAAAATTCTTTTTTTTGAGATAGGGTCCCGATCTGTTGCCCGGGCTGGAGTACAGTGGCACGATCTTGGCTCACTGCAGCCTCTGCCTCTTGGCCTCAGCCTCCTGAATAGCTGGGACTACAGGTGCACACCAACATGCCCAGCTCATTTTCATATATATATAAACATATATATATATATGTAGAGATAAGGTTTCACCATGTTGCCCAGGCTGGTCTCGAACTCCTGAGCTCAAGTGTTCTGCCCACCTTGGCCTCCCAAAGTGCTGGCATTATAGGCATGAGCCATTGCGCTTGGCCAGAATGAAAACTCTTTATACAGAACTTGACCTAGCACCAAGCATTTGTATCTTTTTTATCTACTTTTACCATGATATATGCTGATGAACTTTTGCCTGGGTCGGGTCCCTCCACCAACTGTTACTGCCCAAGCTTGTTCTTGTGGTCACTGGGTACTTTGCTGCCTTCTCTCACCAGGGCTGTGTTTTTCCTCCAACACAAGTTTAATATCCTCACAACTGGCAAGGGTGAGATGGAGGGCAAAGTTGCCACCACCTGTCTACCCGACTCTCCGCCTTACCTGTGCGAACTCCATACTTCAAGGTGTCTCTGCAGTCAACCAGGATCTGCTCCAGGGACTCGGGGTGGTCAGAGAGCTCCAAGTTGAAGCCCTCCATGCCTTCCAGCAACTGGTGTGGGTGATGGAAGTCCAGCACCTTGGTGGAGCGATCAAATGTCTTGCGGACATAGTTGAGGAGTATGTCCACCACTTCCAGGAGGAATTGCACGGTTTGCTCTTCCCCGTTCTTAGCCGGAAGCAGATCTGAATTGAGGAGAGCAATGAATGGTTATCACCTGACTCATATCTAGATTTCTTCAGTCCAGAGACCCCTAATATTAACCATGCTATCTGTATAGGCCTGATTTCATTCTGGGATAGGTATGTGCACTGAGAATCTGACACGCCACATCCCCAGAAAAATGCACATACACAGAAGTTTTGCACATGCTTCCTGGGAGTTCACAGCCTTTCTGACAGGCTGCTCAGACATGGAATGAAGTGCTCTGAGACGCCGTGAAAAACCTGCGACTGCGGTTGTCATCTGCAGGTTGAATGGGCACCTGTGAGGAGTGTGATGGAGGGGGCATCTGTCGTGCTCCCCTGGGACCAGGTGTGTCCCTGTCCATCTGGTTAGGTGTTGTGATGTGCTTGGTCTGTTGGCATCAGAGGGTAAGGCCTCTGTGGGTAGAGGCTGAGGTTCCCCCTGAAGAGGGTGGTCCTTGGTGGTATCCTTAGACAGGAAACTGGAGCTGGAAGATGGGGCTCAAGAAGGTGAGACAGGGAACCCCTGCCTCTTTCTTGACCCCACCCTTTTGGGCCTGGACTCTGAGATATCCAGAGATGACTTTGGATGACAGGCTCTGCAGTAGTCAAGCTAGGGGTTAGGCAGGGAAAAAAGCTGTAGGGGCCCAATTCTGTAGCTCACAGGCAGGCTGTGCAGCTGTGCACGATACTCTCTGTGACTCCCTGGGTTAGCTCCAGGGTTTTAGGGACATATTGTTTAATACTCTGGTCTGCCTTCTGTGGCACTGTGGGAAGTTCACGGAAGGGGATGGCAGTGGATCTACCTGTGAGCTGTTTGGGAGAGACTGGTAAAGCACCTCCTGAGATGAGAGTTGTAGGGCAGCAGGGGTTAGTGAAACATCTCTGAAAGGAAAACAAGTTCCAGGACACTCGTTGGTTATGAGGCTCAGCATGCAACTTCCCATAGTGTGATTTTGTGTGTATGTGTGTGGCCAATCTTCCAGGATAAATGTTATTAAGGAAATCATTAGATTTTCTTATATGCAAGGTTCCTTCGACTCTGAGAGTCTATGAATCCATATTTGTTCCCTCGAGTGTCCTTAGAGTTGACTTTTATTGACTGCCTTCATCCAGTTTCCAAAATGATGGAGACCTGGGCAGCAGGGAGGGAGGGAGTCAATTATATTCCCCCAAAGTCACAAAAGCAGTTTCATGTGGGTTCAGAGAGAATAATGACATTTCTTGATAAAAGAAGTAAAATTCCAGGAAAAAGTCAAGAAACTCAAATAAGAAATCTACTGGCTAGCATGGGAAGGGAGTGGGGCAGGGGCTACCTCTAGCAAACAGATTGGAGAAGTCTGTCTCTGTGCGCCGGAAGCGGGCATCCCGGTCGCTGTTTTCACAGGAAAGCAGGTTCTTGGAGGACTGCCTCTCCTTGAAGGCACTCACAAGGCGACTCTTCTCTTCCAGGCTGTTGGTCCTTTGCAAGAAGCCTATGGCACAAGAAGCTGGTCAGAGAGAGTGCTGCAAACTGCCCAGCCCCTGAGGGTCAGCTGCAGAGCGAATTAACTCTCCAAGCAGGGCTCTTCTTTCTCCTGAGAAAAGAAGTGAGTGTCTGTGTTTTAAATACAGTGGCTGTGGCACTGCTCGCCTTCAGGCAGGGAGGGGGGCAGTGCCAAGTGTCATCAGTGGCAGAGACCCAGTCATGCAAGAGAGAAAAACAGTAAGTGAAGCCCGTTCTCCTCTCTGAATGTGACAGTGAACTCACAATTAAGTAAGTTGGACAGCTTCCACTCCAGTGACCAGCCCCAGGATAGGGCTTTAAAGGAGGGGACACAATCAGAGAAGATGCTGCCAGCACTGTTTATGGGCTGTATAACCAGAAGGAGGAGGGGAGAGAACAGCAGGGGGAGGAGGAGAGGTGAGGACAGCTGAGGGAGGAGGGTGAGGACAGCAGAGGGAGGAGGAGAGGTGAGGACAGCTGAGGGAGGAGGATGAGGATAGCAGAGGGAGGAGAGATGAGGACAGCAGAGGGATGAGGAGGGGTGAGGACAGCAGAGGAAGGAAAGTGAGGACCACAGAGGGAGGAGAGCAAGGACCGCAGAGGGAGGAAGGCGAGGACAGCAGAGGGAGGAGAGGTGAGGACGGCAGAGGGAAGAGGAGGGGTGAGGACAGCAGAGGGAGGCGGGCGAGGACAGCAGAGGGAAGAGGAGGTGTGAGGACAGCAGAGGGAGGAGGGTGAGGACAGCAGAGGGAGGAGGGCGAGGACAGCAGAGGGAGGAGGGTGTGGACAACAGAGGAGGAGTGTGAAGACAACAGAGAAGGAGGGTGAGGACAGCAGAGGGAGGAGGGTGAGGACAGCAGAGGGAGGAGGGCAAGGACAACAGAGGGAAGAGGAGGGGTGAGGACAGCAGAGGAGGAGGGTGAGGACAGCAGAGGGAGGAGAGTAAGGACAGCAGAGGGAGAAGATCAAGGACAGCAGAGGGAGGACAGCGAGGACAGCAGAGGGAAGAGGAGGGGTGAGGACAGCAGAGGGAGGAGGGTGGAGACAGCAGAGGGAAGGGGATGAGGACAGCAGAGGGAGGAAGATGAGGACAGCAGAGGAAAGATGATGAGGACAGCAGAGGGAAGAGGGTGAGGACAGCAGAGGGAGGAGGGTGAGGACAGCAGAGAGAGGAGGGTGAGGACAGCAGAGGGAGGAGGGCGAGGACAGCAGAGGGAGAAGAGGTGAGGACAGCAGAGGGAAGAGGAGGGGTGAGGACAGCAGAGAGAGGAGGGGTGAGGACAGCAGAGAGAGGAGGGGTGAGGACAGCAGAGAGGAGGGGTGAGGACAGCAGAGGGAGGAGGGTGAGGACAGCAGAGGGAGGAGGGTGAGGACAGCAGAGGGAGGAGGGTGAGGACAGCAGAGGAGGAGGATGAGGACAGCAGAGGGAAGGGGATGAAGACAGCAGAGGGAGGAAGGTGAGGACTGCGGAGGGAGGAGGGTGAGGACAGCAGAGGGATGACAGCAGAAGGAGGAGGGGTGAGGATGGCAGAAGGAGAAGGAATGCGGTCCAACACAGAGGATTCGGGCAGACACTTTCCTCCAGCACCAGGTAATGCTCACAGGGTTGAACATAAGTGGTATTTTTCTGAATGCAAACCTGAATGCAGCTTTTCTTGCACCACCCCCTCTCCTTGAATAAAGGTATTGCGAGACAAAAAAAAAGCTTCAATCTTATGTGTGTTGCCATTTAATTCTATAAGTACTTATTGAGCACCTGTTGTACAAAAACACTTTGCTAAGCATCTAGGATTGGGGACCGATAAAGCTAGTGAGACAGATCTCCTGCCCTCCAGGAGCCTACAAGCCTGGCAGATGGTGACCAATGCTGGAATAAAACTAGTCATCCAAGAACTCCACAGAGATGACAGGAGGGATCTGAGCCCAGGGTGGGATTCTCAGTGCCTCACCTCTGCCCCTCGGAGGGAGTGGAAAGTTCTCCTGCCCGAGGTGAGCAGGACAAACTTCGGCAGCAAATGGGGAAGGAGGGTTGAGCCAAAAGGGCAGGAGAACCTGCCAGCGTGGAGCACACTCCCTCCACATCTCCACCATCCCCTGTGGGGCTCCTGGCCCACACGTCTGCTCTTTCCCTTGGCTTCTCCTCCTTCAATTCAGCCTCAGTCTTAGCCCAAAATGCAGTGTACTGAAAAGAGGAAAAAAGTTCTAAGCTTCTTGGTGACCCCAAAGCTGTCTCTGTAAATACCAAGATCCTTGGGGAGTCACATGTGTCACAAGGCAGACTTGGAAGAAAGTCCCAAGAGGTGCAAAAAGGCAAGTTAATCTGGAGAATTCAGCTTTGCTTCCCAGGACTACAATTCAGCTGTGATGGGTGGGAGAAGGAGGGATGCATGGGAAGGCTGCGGTGATTAGAATCCTCCCACACAAGGGAGTCAGGGGCTATTTCTGGAGGGAAGAATGGGAAAGCAGAGCCACCAAGCTTTTTGTTGCTCCCAGCACCTTTTACATTTATCACTAAAGCCCAAAGGACATGAGACGGGGGGAAATACACTATAATAGAGCTCCACACTTGGGTATAAAGATGGGGTTTGTATCCTTTTCCATATCTCTTTGCCTACTTCCTGAATTCCTCCTCCAAATCCTCAAAGTCCAGAACCAGGAGCCAGCACTCATTTGCCAGAGGGATGCAGGATCAGATGGCACCTGAGCTCTGAGACTGCTCCTCTCGTCCCAGAACATTGAGCTGTGGAATTTGCCAGACTTGAAAGACTAAACCCATGTGGCCTCATGCAGTGAGGTCCTGCCCAGCTGAACCCCCACTCTGTTGTCCCCGACATCTGGTTAGGCTTCTGACTCACTCCCTGAGTCTCCCCACCTTGAAGCCCCTTCCCTCTGGGCAGCTGCAGGAAGCAGAAACTCGGCTTGAGGTTTTGACACAGGCTCTCCCAGAGGTGCCCTGATGAGGCTGAGAAACGATCATTATGCCACAGTTTTTTTTGTTTTGTTTTGTTTTTTTTGAGACGGAGTCTCGCTCTGTCACCCAGGCTGGAGTGCAGTGGCATGATCTTGGCTCATCACAACCTCCATCTCCCGAGTTCAAGTGATTCTCCTGCCTCAGCCTCCCAAGTAGTTGGGATTACAGGTGCCCACCACCACGTCCGGCTAATTTTTGTGTTTTTAGTAGAGACGGGGTTTTCGCCATGTTGGTCAGGCTGGTCTCAAACTCCTGACCTCGGGTGATCCACCTGTCTCGGCCTCCCAAAGTGCTGGGATTACAGGTGCGAGCCACCACGCCTGGCCCTACGACGCAGCTTTAAACCTGCATCCCATTCCTTGGGCTGCACTTCCAGTAATGTACTAAGAATCAGAATCCTCTCTAAATCCTGTAATTATTTTATGAATAGCACACTTACACTGCATTATAATTTACTGTAAAACAATTAATTTGCTAATATAAACATATAATATATATTGTCATGTCTTTCACTTTGTTTAGGAAGGTGTTTGTTTTCTAAAATACTGGGATCCTCAGAAAGGTAGGTGATCCAGGCCTCCCTTGGCTCTGAGAGGCCCTGGAAGGAACTGCTTCTCCAAGGATGAAGAGGTGGTGGATGACCTGGAGGTCAGTGCCTTGACAATCTCCCTGGCTAGCAAGGGGTCCTGTAAGAAGGGGTCCCAGAGAATGAAGCCGAGTGTACTCCCTCTTGCTCTACACCCCAGCTTCAAGGACCTAGTTTAAGCCTGTGGGTAACTGGTCACAGAGCTCTACATTCTTAGAGGCAAAGAGGAAAGCAAAGGAGAGGCAAAGCTGCAGTTGTGTTTGGTTGGGTGCTAGCACACTGGCCAGCCGCAAGGGGAGAAAAAGTCACGGCTCCACCTCTGAGCTGAGGGGAGCTCCTGCTGCAGGTTCCTCACCCCAGCTGCCAAACTCAAAGCCTTATGGGGCCAAGTGAGAGAGTGTGTATGTGTATGTGTGTGTGCATGTGTGCACATGTATGTGTAGCTAGAAAGCACCTGGCTCCAGCCAGTTGTTGCCAAGTGGGGCTTTGAGCTGTGCATGGCATAAGCACCTGTGGCCAACAGGGCACGTGGGAGCTGAAGCCCAGCACATTCTCTGTTCACCAAGCTACGGCATGGAATTGCATATGCATAGACGAAGGGGCTCTTTTTCATTTGTTCATTTGTTTTTGAGACAGGGTCATACTCTATTGCTGTTGTCCAGACTGGAGTGTAGTGGCACCATCATAGCTCATTGTAATTTCAAACTCCTGGGCTCAAGCGATCCTCCTGCCTCATCCTCCTGAGTAGCTAGGACTGCAGCTATGTGGCCACCACACCTGGCTAATTTTTTTAAAGTTTTTGTAGAGATGGGGTCTCCCTATGCTGCTCAGGCTAGTCTCAAACTCCTGGCCTCAAATGATCCTACCACCTTGGCCTCCCAAAGTGTTGGGATTACAGATGTGAGCCACCATGACTTCTTTTTCTGATTTTCTTGGGCTAACAGCACCTGCCATGTTTCCCTTCCCATTGCCCATCCCCAAGTTTTTTCAAGAGAAACCAGAAAAAGAGAGCACTTGAAATCTCTCTATTTTTAAGGTTTGGCACTTGATACAAAATTACACACACACACACACACACACACACACACACACACACACACAGTGTAGGCTACATAAAACAGCTCAGGGGCTATAGTTGGCAGCAAGAGATAAGTGATGGCAGCCCAAGGACACCCTGGGAAGTTAGCAGAGCCCAGAGCCAGAACTTAGGGATCCCTGCAACTCATCGTATTTAGATCATGCCACCATGCCTGCAGCACTCTCCAGCTCTTGGCAAGACCATGGGTTTCTTCTAGCTGATTACTCTCCCTGGGGGATTCTGCCTCCAGAGCTAAGGGTACCTACCACTAGTGGGGCCCAGGGCCTTCCTTGCAGCCTCATTCTGTGGCTTTTGGGGAAGGGCAAGGGGAGAGTGGGTGAGGGTTGAATTTTGGCAAGGCACTGAGGGTGCTTCTGAGAGTCATCCAGGGCAGTGGGTTTGGAAGTGGGAAGAGGACCATGAGTTCCTCTGCTCTCTTAATGTGAAAGGGTAAACCAACCTGGATGCTGTCAAGTCAAGAAGGAACCCTCCAGGTCCATCCCTCCAGGGATGAAGGGAGGGGTGTGTGTGTGTGTGTGCACGCACGTGTGTATGTGTGTGTGTGTGTGTGTACGTAGGCAGGCAGGGAGCTGTGGACCCAGGGCCAACACCAAAGACTGCACTCTGCCTCCACTAGATTAAAATGGAAAGCCAAAGTTGTCTCAAGGTGTGGAAAATAAATCTTGGTGTTTTGTTTTCTTTCAGAATCAAACCTAATGGGAAGCCTCCTAACCTGTGGCCCGAAAAGCAGGGCATTTTAGCCCAAGGGAATTTCTCCTCAACAGACTACCGTGGGTTGTGGGGAGCAGACACAGGGAGGAAACTGAGGACTGTAGCCCCCAAGAGCTCTCCCTCCTAGCTTTGGCTGACAGTGGGGGAGGGGGAGGTGAGGCCAACTCCGGGTTCCCTATTTCCGGACCCAGCGAAGCCCCACTCTTTCCCGCCTCTTTACCCTTTCTGAACTCGTCGGGTATGTCCCCATAAGAAGCACTTAGACCTTTTATTCCCGTGGAAGTGGAGCGCCTGCAGCCAGAGGAGCAGGGGACAGCAGGGGGCAGGATGGGGGTGAATGAGGGCTGCCCCCCACCCTCAGCAGGCCAGGCGCCGCGGGTAAGGAGCCCTCACCCAGAGCCTGCCCCTACCCTGTCCTCGGCTGCCCAGGGCTCGCTCAGTTCTGCCTGCCCGGCTGGCTGCATGACAATGACGGCTGCAGAAGCCGAGCGCTGCGGCCGCTGAAGAGACCTGGCGCGAAACGGGCCATTAAGCCCAGAATGGCGGCAGGGTGGGGGTGGAGGTGGGGGTGGGGGTGGGAGTGGGACGGGGCTATTTATAGAACAAAGATCAGAGGCCGCCGGCTGCCCCAGCACAGGGATGTAGCCCTGGCCTCGCCCCACGGGCGTCCCGCGCTGGGGAGAAGGCAAAACCCCAAGGCCGCCCGGCGGCAGGGCTGGGCTTTCGGTGGAAAATGGCTGGGTCTAGGAATCGAGCACCCCTTCCTCCCTAAACGCCGAGTCCCAGGGTCTAGAGGACAGAGCCCCAGAAACGCAGGGAGGGCGCGGCGCGGCCAAGCGGGGAAGGGAGTAGTTCCCCAAAGCGGCTACTCTGCTCTGACTGCAAACTGCCACCGCCCTCGCTCCAGGACGCAGGGAGGCTGGGAAGAGCAGGTGCAGAGAGCACCCAGGCGGCGGGCGGCTCTGGCGCTCCGGGGCTGGGGGTGGGGAGGGAGGGCGTGTCCCGTGCCTGCTCTGCCGCTATCTCCCGCGCGCAGCAGCTGACGGACGGCTCTTTAATAAGCCCCTCGTTAATCTTCCCCCGCCTCTCCAACCTCTGCCCAGGGACATCCGTATTTTCTGGCTCGATAAGGCTAGAGAATTTTAGTCGGTGAAATGTAGCAAGGAAAGCAAGTCCTCATTGTTCAGCCAGAGTCACTCAGCTGTGTCCCTTCAAACAAATCTCCCTTTTTCCTTTAAAAAAATAACATCCTTTAGGCATTTTCATTTCAGACCCTCCTGTCTCCAGAGAGCAGTTCTTTCTCCTCTCCAGCTCCCTGATCTATTTTCTTCCTTCCCGGTTCTTTCGCCCCCTGCGGCTCCTCGTGCCTGCTCGTCCCCTTCCCTTCCCTCCTAGCTTTCAAGGATGCGCCAGGCAAACCCTCGTGCCTCCCTCAGGCAGGCCACGGTGGGCTCCAGGCAATCCTTTTCTTTAGCCTCCGAGGCCCCAAATAAAGAAACTTGAATCCGTTATGACATCTCAGGGCGAAACCCCTCAAGGTGGAGAGACCACTTTCAATGCGACTCCACTGCGCGAGTGGAGGTGCGAGTGAGGGGTAGGCGATGATGTAGGGGATGGGGGAGACGTGTCAGCTACAGCTTTAGGCAGATACACGCGCCTTTGGTCTGCTCTCCAGCAAGCCAGATCAGTTCACCTTTTCTACGCGACCTTTGGGACGCGCGGGCAGAGTGCACGGCACCGGGTGGGAGCTGCTTGCGCGCGGGGCTAGGAAAGCGGGGTTGCAGCGCGGGGGCGCTTTCCTCCCGCTTCTGCGCCCAGGCAGGGCACCCGGCGTTCGCTCCACGGGGTCTTGGGGATCGGGGACTCCAGAGAAAAAGACCCCTGGGGACCAGGTCTGGGGTGGGCAGAGGAGGGTCAGGGCCTGTAGGGGAGCGTGGTCGCTGGCTGTCCTGGCTGTAATTACGTTAGAAAATCAGACCCAAGAGCCCGGATCCCCCTGCGCTTGCGTCCCAGTCTCCCAAGCCCCAGAGGTCCGCGCGCCGCGCCTCCCAGCCGGGCCCCAGTGGGTCCTGTCACTTACCGCAGATCTTGAGCCCCAGTTTTCTGGTGCATCCATGGGCCACGCCGCACCAGGTATCGTACGCTAGGACGAGAGAGAGGGAGAGAGGTTCGGTCAGAGAGGCTCCGACCGTGGGGAAATGGGTGGAGGGCAATGGTTTTCTTGGGGGAGGATGAGGTCTTTGCCAGAGCTCTTCATTAAAAGCTACTTCCTGAAAGGAGCTAGGAGCCAAATCTGTGAGCCGACAGGCATATCCTCTAAGCCCCCATCATACTCCCTTCCTGCTTCTGGCTTCAAATACAGAACGGTGTCTCTGAGAGGCGGGGCACCCGGCGCCCCTCCGAGCCCCCAAGCGACCCCCGCCCGGCAGCCCCGGAGGTGGGGTCGGAGTTGGGTGAAGGCTGACCCACACGCAAAGAGCCAGGCTCTGATAGAGCTGCCCAACACCCACTGGCCAGGTCCCGCAGACTCAAAGGGCGACCACAGCAGCCCAGAAAGGGAACACAGGCATCTGGGACCGAAACGTCTCATAATTTCTTGGCGGGTCTCCAGCCTAGTGGCAGCTTAAAATAAACTGGCATGAAATGGGGTCGCGGAAGAGTTCAAGAATTAATTGGGTGAAAAATAGTATTTGACTAGATCATCGGGCTCGCATGGCTGCTCTTCAGTCAGACCGAGGAGTGGGGAAGACAATAGTGCGCCTCGGGTCCTTATCCCTGGCCCCTCTTTCCAACCTGCCCCTCATTAACCCTTCCCTCTGACATCTTGGGTCTGGAGCAGGCAAAGGTAAATGGAATCAAGCACCTTTCCTCTGAGTTACAACTGAGGGTGGAGGTGCTGCTGGATTTTCCTTCTTTTCCAGGCTGTTCTCAAACCCCTCAAGGTCTACCTGCTGCCTTCGGTGTTCAACTTCCAGCAAGAAGCGTGGAAAGCAGCCCCATCCCCGCTAAGCCCCCAAGCGGACTGGTGTGGTGAGCCCAGCATGAAATCCCCTTCCAATCTCTCAAAGCAAAGCTCTCCAAGCACTCGCTTACCCTACCCTGACTGGTGCCTCCAGCTTCGCACAAGTGTTGGAGGCGATAAGGAGAGTGACATCCATTAAACCCGAGGCACAACAGAGCCCCAGCGGGGAGAAGAAACAGCCTGACGTCGGTGAGACATGTCACAGATGGAGTTCCAGTGACAGACAGGAAATCAGTGCAAAAGCAAAACCCTAATAATACCTGGCGGATAATGAGCTATTTGGACCTGATAAAGTGCTTTCACTTTAAACATCATCTCATCTAATTCTCCTAACAGTCCTGTGAAACTGGCAGGAGTGTTGATCTAAGAGTCATTTGACAAAGAAAAAACATCGAGGCTCAGAGAGGTTACATGAGTTTTCCAAGGTCACTCAGCAGGGAAGTTGGAGTTCAGACACATTGCACTGCCTTTCAAAATTGGGGGTTGCAATGAAAGAAAGGGAAAGAGAGACGGGGAGAGCAAGCGAGAGAGCCCCTTTGATGTAGCAAGGGTCGGGAAGACCTAGTGGTTGAGGACAAGGAGGGCTCCAAGCCCCACCCAAAGGTTGCTGGAACAAGAGAGTGCCTAAGGTTGCCTGCACTAAGGCCACCTCCCAGGAGACTCTAAAGGGGCAGAGAAGTGGAGTTAGCTGGGCGGGCAAAGGTATTGTCTGCAAGGGAGGGTGAGAGTGGATAGAGCGCCCAGCGCGCCTTTGAAGCCTGGGGTGCGATGCCATAGCTAGGCTAAGGGTCCGCAACAGTGTGCCTGGGACACGTGCTGCTTGCTGTTTTACATCAGGGTCCCCGGCTCTCTTGCCTTCACTTTGGTAGCTTCCAGGCGAACCAGGCCACTTGCGGATTCAGGTCATCGCCTCTGTTGGGTCTCCTACCTGTGACTTGGCATTTGCGCCGGCGACTGGCGGCCACGGGAAGTAAGGGCGCCGGGAGTGGAGGGTAAATTAACACAACTGCCTGCTAACCCCCCACCCCCACCCCCAGGCGGCAAAAGGGGGCGGGAAATGTGTAAAGCGTCAGAAAAGAAATCCATCAAGGCGAAAGCAACACACAAAGGCGCGCAGGCCTCGCGTTCCTCCCGCCTTGCCCTAGCCAGCTCCAATGCCGGTGCCTGGTTCATATGCTACCAGGGCTGGCGACTCTCCCGAGGCCCTCTTTGTTGTGTGGGTAATTGTATCCCTCCTGGGTGGCGGGAAGAGGGAGCTGCAAAGGAAATTGGAATGAGACCTGAGGACTTAACACAAGACCTCCTGCCCGGGAGCCAATGCCAGCGTCTAAAGGGGCTTTCCGGTAATAATCCCCACTTCATTGATGAGGATACTTATTTTCTCAAATATAAAGTGCCATAAAAGCACATCAATAAGAACTCCCTGTAACCACACTATCCTTCTTAAGCCCTTTCTGTATACAAATTCTGGAAATTCATATAATTAATTACATCTCAGAAACAAAATAAATAAAGGGGGGAGCAGGAACACTTACAGTCTGAAGCTGATAGTTTTTTTTAGGGGGATGGGGTCAGGAGACACTTCTTCACTCCAACAAGGAAGAAGAAAAACAATTTTCTCATCTCAAGCCTTTACAGAGGTAGGAAATAAAATTAAAGACAGATTCTGGAAATGGGTTGAGGAGCCTGTCGCACTTAAGACAGGGAAGCATAAATCCTCCCCCCTCTTTTATCTGGTGTCTCTTTTCTTTCTCTTTTTTCGGGACGTGTCACCTCCTGACAGATCTCTTGCCTGGGATAAGGAGAGAGGTGCTCTCTCCTCACTATGATAAATCTTCTTGCCCCCTCCCCGTTCCCCATCTCTTGCCACTCAGGATGCTGCCCACTCCCCTATTTATTTATTTATGTCTCTGAGATGTAATTAATTGTATGAAATGTCAAGGCTCAGTCTCAGTTTTATGCACCTTTCCCGCCCCTGACTTCTCCCTAACTCGTCAATAGCTTGATGCAAATTTGGAGCAATTAGGGACCTTGAGTTTTCTAAAAGCTGCAATTAACGTCGAAATTTCCGCTGATTATAGACATTGAACACAGCGCAGGGGGAAAGGAGGAGGTCAGATCTTGGCTCAACGAAAGCCAGGGACTGAAAACTCTTATTCCTGCTGGGGCTCCTAGCTCTTCATTCTGCCCCCTGCCCTGACCCCTGTCGTCCCACGGAGCAAAGAAACCACACACAACAGAATAAAAACGACAGTCTGGCTGCGCGCCCCTCCTCCGCCGCGAAGCCCTCAACGATCGCCGCTGCTCAGACTTTGCGTGGTCCTCGCTCTCCGGTGCTCTGGGAGTCACCTAGCGTCCCTGACAGCCGAATGACCTCTGGCAGGGACGGGGTCAGAGCCCCATTTATTTCCCAGCCTCCATCATCTCCGCGCTCCCCCTTCCCTTTCCGCCAGCTCAGCCTCCCGACGTCCCAGCGCCCCCATCTTCCCTGCAGTTCATTTGATAGAAAATTGGGGCGGGACCTACTTGTGGGGCGCAGGTTAGTGGTATTGGGGTCCGCTCCCGCGTTCGAGGAGGTTGCGGACGAAGATGGGGTCGAAGACGCCATCAGCTCGGTCGTCCCGGGGCCTCTACTGTCCGGGGTCCTCGACTGGTCCGGCGCAGAAACAAGCTGCAAAGAGAAGCGAGAGCTGTGCGGGGAGGACTTCCGGGGTCCTGCACACCGGAGGGACTGAGCAGCCGGGGGCGTGGAGGCTCCCCTTGAAGATCCGGCTCTGGAGAGACAAGAGGGAGGAAGGGCAGCGAGCCTGCCTGGTAGGGGTGCGCAGGGGTGGGGGCAGCGGAGGAGACGTGCGCGCTAGCTCCGGTACTGGGGCGCGGGGAGCGTAGCCCTGGGCCGCTCTCGAGTCTGGCGGTGCATCAGCGCGACCTGGAGTGAAGCGCCGAGACGAGGCGGGGTCGGGGTCGGGGTCGGGGGGGGGTCCAAGGCCAGTACAAGACGCAGGGGTGTGGGGGACTGGGCTAGGAGCACAGGGGAGCGCTCAGTGAGCGATTTTCCAGCCGAGCCGCTACAAGCCCCATTGGGCACTCAGCAGCCGGCGTGTGGGCCAGCGGGGGGAGGGCGCACGGGGCGGGCATGTCTGGTTCGGTGTCTGGTTCCCTTTGTTGTGTCTGGCTAATTCCCTGGAAAGAAAGAGGCTAACTGCTCCGGGGACTGGGGACTTTGGTGAGACAAGGTGAGAGGGGGAAAAAGGCCCATATCTTTACGTTCTCCCTCGGACTTGGCCAGAGAAGAACCACAGTCACCTTGCACTCCAGACAGCCAGAAAGCAGCGAGTCGGAACCTTGCTTGTCTCCCTCTTATCCCAGCCGGTTTTTAGCCATCGCTAAGCCTAGGGCGAGGTTTCGGTCCGGTTTCAGCGTTTCTCCTCTACCTAGCCCCCTGAGGACCCCAGATTTCTCGCGGTACAGATCCCGAGAGGGTGGGGTAAGTAAGAATGGGGAACGTCACCGGGGAAACGAACTTGCGCGCAGCGCGCAGGAGGCGGCGGACAAAGATCTTGCGCGGCGCCCCTGCTTGACTCTCGGCGCTGGCGCGATGGCGCCCGAAGGCCCCGGGACAGAGAGAGTGCGGGCTAATCTGGGTAGATCGAAGACCCCACAGAGAAGCGCCCACCGGCCATCGCCTCCACACCCTCCCTCCGACCTCATACCTAGCCCCGCGCGCGCACTCGCACAGCAACTCGGGCAGCCGGTCGACTACGGCCGCTGGGAGAGTAACAGGTTACCGTTCCTAGTAGCGCCTTCGGCTACTGCTGCCCAGGCGCCCTTTGGAAGGACAGGCGCTCGCAGCATGGAAGCTCAAGGGAAAATCGCTCTTGCCCCACTTCAACTAGAGCCTCAGCCTCCGTGCGTCCCCGGGGCGTGAATCCGGAGGGCAGGGATAAGAAGAGTGACGAGGGCGGGGAGAGGGGGGGGTCCCTGCGCAGTGCACCCGTGGAGAGCAGGGACTAGGGCTGGCAGGAAGCACTCATTTCGGGAGGTTGGGTGGCCGGCGCTGGGGATGGGGTTGGTTGAGAAGCCGCGGGCGGAGAGGACCTGGCTGAAAAGCCACGGTTGGGCGCTGGGAAGTCCAGGTGGTCGCTCGCTTACCCACCTCGGCTCGGCGACAGCGAGCCGGGCACTCCTGCCTTTCCTCTGCACAGCGCCTAGCGATCCGCTCGACTCGGCCCTGACAGGCGTAATCTGCCCGGCGTCACCTCCAGCTGCTTCCTCGTTCTCGCTAGTTCCGTCTCGCACGCGAGTGCCAGGAGAAGAGAGAGATTCGGAGAGGCGGCTGCACTGCTTCGGGGTAGGCGGGGGCAGAGTGGGGAGGCGGGGACCGGATCGGCGGGGAAATCACGAGGCCGTTGCTCGCGGGGGCAGCTCGTCGGTGGAGCGGCGGGGCTCCTCTGCAGGTGCCTGACCGCCTCTGGAGCTTTATAGGGCGATTATAAATCCAGCTCACGGTTTTGTGCCCGGAAGGAAAAAAAAAAAGGTCTTATGAGTAATCCAGAATGTACTCAACACGCTTTTTTTTTCCTTTGGAAATAGGAAGGCTGTCGGGTGAGAGGAGGGAAAAGATAATTCCTACGAAGAATTCTGCCTTTTTGAGCGTTTCTTCTTCCCTCCCCTCCTTTCCCCTCTCCCATTTCCCCTCCCCCTCCCATATCTTGTAGGAGACGAGCGGCGGCTTTGCCTCAGTCCTTTTCCCCGGGGTTCCCCCAGATCTGTGACCCTGCGATGCTTCCTTGAGCGAAAGCGCGCTTTGAGTCGTGTCCTCGTTGGCTCTCTACCGAGCTGGGATTTTTGTAACAGCAAAGGAGGCAGAAATGAGGGGAGCCCTCTCAGACCATGGAGGAATTACAGTTTCCTCATCCAGCCCGGGGCCTCATCAAAGTACCACACCTGGCCACAGCTACCCAGTGCCACCGGCAGAGAAAAGGACCCCGCGTCCCTTTCGCTATGCGCTCGCTCCTCGCTTTGGCCCTCTTGGTGATGGGAAAAGAAGGCCTCCTGATTAATCACGTCTGAAGGTTCATGACACGCACGAGCGCCGCTGCACGCGCATGGGGAACCCGAGCACAGAGGTGCCCCGGGAGGGGCGGACCAGCCCCCCTTGCTCTGGTCCACTCCCCCTTCGATTTCACGCGCTTTAAGGATTCTCCCTTTGCAATATTTAGGCGTAGTTAAAAGAACCGCTGCGTTGGGAAAAGCCCCTCGCCGTAAAAATGCGTTGATAGAGAAATTCCCACCAGAGGGCGCCAAGAGCCCAGAGACCGAGCGGCCCTGAGCTCCCGGGTCTCTCCTCCAGCGCCCGAGCGGAGCCCACACCTGGAGCTGCTGGCCAGGCGGTTACGCGCCGGCCTGCCTCTTCATGCCTTCCCTCACCGCCCTGTCACTAGTTTAAGTTCTCCCCTTTCTTCTCCCCCAGTTTCTTTTTCTTTAGGGCAAAAAAGTTGATGTCTGTGCGTATCTGGGTGACACCGTGTAGGCAGTGATTCCTTTACTGGTATTTACCGTGGTCCTCCCCCTCTCCCCGGATGGTGCAGCACGCAGGGGTTATTTATGCGCGTCTGGGGCCTCACTGGTTCAGCCGAGGCCCGTCCGTTTTCTTTGAATGCCTTATCGCCTTTCACCACAACACAATGGAAACACACACAAAAAAATTGTAAATCACCGACAGTTCCATAAGGGAGATCGAAGGGTCCGCTCTGGGCAGACATGGCCTGATCAGCAAGAGGGATCTCGCTGTGGGGTTTGAAATAATCGCGTTGCCTTTGGTACTAAAGAAACTACTGTTTTGTCGCCTTGTCTCCACCTGACGATAAAATCCCGGGCACTTTTTAAGGGCACAAAAAACATCCTAAACGGCGGGGCGCGCGGTGACTGCAGCCCTGGGCACTGAGGCTTGGGGCTGGACAGGCTGGGGGTGCCTGCTCCACGTAGGAAACGTCCCCCCAAACCACTCAACCGGCAGCTGCTCTGCGCCGCTTGAAGTGGGCGGCATACAATCAGGTGAAGCTCGGAATTCCATCCACCGGCCCTCCTAGAGCCTTCCCTAAACGAGACGGTCGCACCAATCAGGGAGCCAGGTGCCAGTGCTAAATCATTCAAGACGCACGGGGCAGGAGACAGGAGGGAGGAGGCAACACATCTCCCGTTGCCCCTCGTTCTTCATTGTCCAGCATAGACGTCCGCTCGCCTCAACCTTTTCCCAAAACCCGTGATTCCCTGGAAAGGAAGATTCGTTTACCTCACCTGTGGCACGAGATTCAGACATTTCCAACCACTTCCTCCTTTGACCCCAGAGTTCAAAACACCCCTAACGTTTTAGCCAATAAAATAATCTCGTTGGAGAAGGAATCTCCTGCAAGGCTAGGTAACGCAAGCTGAAGTTGAGTCCGTCCAGCTTCGAGGACATCCCTCTCTTTCTCCTTTATGGTGAGTAGGGGAGAAATGAAGCCTCTTGCCCGTCCTTGTTTAGAATGTTTAATTGAATATTAGCAATAATTGACTAAACGAATATTTATTAATCCCCTACTATGTGCCAAGCACTTATTTTTTGGAGCTTGCATTATCCCTGCGGTTTATATTATCCTGCACGCCGGGAGTGGACATTCCAGTGAGGCAGGGAGAGAAGCGGACTTAGAAACTTCATAAATTTGATAATTTGATTTAATTTTCAATGATCTCCTCCTCCAACTCGGACTCTTGGGCACAGCAGGAATGGTAAGGAATTGAAGGCCTGGAATTCCACTCCATTCAGATACTGAGTTTTGAGGTAGGGCATAGATCTTTCAGCACGAAGGACAGCGCCCGCCCTTCTGGTCCCCACGCCTCTGTTTCGTTTGCTTCCGCCAATAGCTATGGGCCAACCCACCAGGCTCGCCCCAGCCCCCCTCCCTCCTGGCAGTAACCGCTGTGTTTGTTTTGCCTAGTTGCGGGGTGAGGTATTTCGCCCACTGCTCTTCTCTCCGGTAGGAATTTGAACTGAGTGGCCGTGGTTGTCATTCGGCTCTAAACAACATTTGAAACCTATATTTTTGTTTATGTCTTTCACTCTTCCTTTAATCTTTTATCACTCCTGGGGGAGGATTCTTGGGATAATGGGGGTGGAAAAAAGATATCCTCTCCAGGGACTCGAACCGGTGATGAGGGGTGGCCCGGAAGGGAGTGGTGTCCGCCCAGCTGTTTCGATTGTATTTGAAGCGTTTTGAAGAAATGGGAACGCGGCGCTCAAAGGCAGAAGAAGGAGGGGGCGATGTGCGACCCCTCCAGTCTCTCTCGGGCTTTAGGGATTTGCGAGCTTGCAGCCCCGGCTACTCCACCCTGTCTGCCGAGGATAACGTTTCCTTAGGTCAACCACGGCTGGGACTTGGGAACACGACCCTCCGCCCACAATGCCCTTCATTCCTTTCCCCGTCGTGGGTGGGTGGGGGATTGTTGAAAGATATTCCAACCGGATTTGGGGCCAAGCCTTTTCTGCAAAGGGAAAAACGGGTGAGTAGGAGGAGCGTGAGGCGTTGAAGGAGCGCCCAAACGGGCTGCGGGGAGATCTTCATGCCTAAAACGTGGTCAGTCAAGGTGAGTAGACAGGACACGTCAATTCTTTTTTTGACGCAATTAGAATTTTTAGCCTCCAGGAAACGTAATTTAGAGCCACGGTATTGGTTCGTTTCAGCTGGCTCCTTAAAATCTATTTTAAGTGTCTAATTTATGACCAAAAAGGAAAAAAAAAAAAATGGCAGTGCTCACCGGTTAAACGTCTGTCTCCCGACACGAGAACTGGGGGAAGCGTTACTTAACCTTTCATTCTGCTTAAGTCGGAGCTAAGGTCCATTTGCTGTTTTTGTTCTTTAAAGATAGTTCCCTGAATTATTCTGGACTTTCTTGAAGGACCATAGCTAAATCCACACCCCCATCCCAACAGACCACACAACACTCACAGCTGGGAGGCAGGAAAGTGTCAAAAGAGTGCGAGGGGGTGGGAGGGGTGACAGCAGAATGCTGGAAGGCTGGAGAGGACTCTAGGAATTACAGTCACTTTTTCTAAAGAAGAGAGCTGGATTCTTCGAATAACTGGCAAATGGTCCTTCCCCCTTGATAGTCAGAAGATGAAAATATTCTAATACAAAGAAATGAATCAAGGAGGACAGGTGATTTGTGTTTGGGCAAATCTCCTTGTGCAAATCTTAAAACGTCCAGTTCTTGCTATTCTGAACACGAACACAGAATGAACACCAGGTGGCAATAGACTACAATTTCTGAGAAGAAACAACAGGCCTCCCAAGGGAGCAGTTCTTCAAGGAAGAATGCAGGCTCATACTCATCCCTGCCATATTTCACAAAGCAGGGCCTTTTCAAATGGTCAGAAGTGCTCCGGAAGTGACCTGAAGCACCCAGCGTGGTGTGTCCCTTTGGTGAAAGACTAGGGGATGCATGGCATCTGTTTTTTTCCCACCTAGCTGTGTCTCAAATGTAGTGAACCTTTGAATATTAGGCAAGAAACTGTTTCATTGCAAAACTGGAAACCAAGGTAATACAGTTCTGGATTGTAATTCTGATGGGGAGCTTTAAAGGTATATCTGTGTTTTCTGATCTCAACAAAAACCAAGGCAAAATCAGTCCTTCCCCAAAAGGGTGGGATGCAAAAAGGAGGATTTCCCACCTGAGATGCTTTCGTGAAATACAGAATTCATGGGAGACTGAGAAGAGTAATATTTTATTCATTTCTTTTAGTGTAAAAGCTCTTGAACTATTTAAAATAACAGATATTTAGTCCCCATTTTCAAACATAGGTATCTGGGACTGTTGTTTGTGAAAAGGTTCTGGAAAGTTCTGACTTAGTTGTGGAGAATCTAATAATTTAAACTTCTATTCCAGACCAGGTTTCTTCCCCTAATCCTGGCCAGTTACTCAGGGGAGGAAACTGAAACCTTAACAGAAGGGGTGCATGATTGATTGCCGTTCCCATTAGGCCCCACCTTCAACACTGGGGGTCACATTTCAGCACGAGATTTAGAGGGGACAAACATCCAAACTACATCAAATATTGTGACAATAGCTGACGAATACACTCTCCTATACCAAGAAGGGCAAGCGGAGACTGTGCGCGGTGGTTCACGCCTGTAATCCCTGCACTTTAGGAGGCCGAGGCAGGCAGATCTCTTGAGGCCAGGAGTTCGAGACTAGCCTGGGCAACATGGAGAAACCCAATCTCTATTAAACATACAAAAATTAGCTGGGTATGGTGCTGCATGACCTGTAATCCCAGCTACTTGGGAGGCTGAGGCACGAGAATCGTGTGAAGTCGGGAGGCAGAGGTTGCAGGGAGCCAAGATCGTGCCACTGCACTCCAGCCTGAGCAACAGAGTGAGACTCATCTCAAAAAAAAAAAAAAAAAAAATGCCAGGGCAGGAGCAAGGTGGAACTCAGGGTAAAGTCTGATGTAGGCTGCCCAGAATTGCTTACTGTGGGCCCAGTCTGGCCAACAGTGGTGGTGCTGGGGTCTGTGGGGGACATTAGAGACCTCTCTCTCTTTAGCAACATGACTAATAATTATCCTCATAGAGGTAGGAAATAAGTCTCAGGGAAATTGTGTGGTGTGTTTATTGTATGAATTCTCAGTTAATTATCACCTGAGGTCTTCTGTTTTCTTGATGAGGAAACTTAAGTCCAGAGAGGCTACAGGACTTCCCAGACCACACGCTTAGTGCGCAGGGGGCTGGAAATGCTTTCTTCTTCCCTCAGTCCCAGCACCTTATGCTTGTTCAGTGAAGCCTTCTGGCTCTGTCACATAATAATCATTTGACCTTGGAAAAATCACAGAATCTCTCCAAACCCCCATGATGGGAGGGTTAGGGTACAAGATAAGACCAGATGAGGCTTCATTCATCTGAAACAATTTATTATTACAGGTATTTTGTGATTCTTCTCACCGGCAACTCTTCTCATGTTGTAAATACCATGGACTCAAGAACCTCTTGAGGCCCTCAAGGCAGCTTTTACTGGGAGAAAAGCAAAAACGTTGTTGAGTTTAAATCTAGATTCTACTTATCGGCTATTGTTTGACTGCTCCAAGTTTACTTCTAAGTGAAATGGGGGTTAATATCAGCCTTGTGGGATATCTTATTTGATGCTCATAGAACCCATTTTAGGCCGGGCGTGGTGGCTTATGCCTGTAATTCCCAGCACTTTGGGAGGCTGAGGCAGGCAAATCACCTGAGGTCAGGAGTTCAAGATCAGCCTGGCCAACGTGGTGAAACCACCGTCTCCACTAAAAATAAAAAAATTAGCTGGGCATGGTTGCGCACGCCTGTAATCCCAGCTGCTCGGGAGGCTGAGGCAGAATTGCTTGAACCTGGGAGGCAGAGGTTGCAGTGAGCCAAGATTGCGCCACTGCACTCCAGCCTGGGCAACAGAGCAAGACTCAGTCTAAAAAAGAACCCATTTTAGCAAGCTCAAGTGTGCCTAGTTAATGGTGTTCAATACATGTTTAATTGCTGCTTCTGCTCCTTCCCCTTAGTTCAACAGTGATTTTGATCAATTTAAATTTGTTCTCCTTGGATGTATAAGCTAAGCATAATATTTGTATTATTTTGCCAATTTCTTTTAGTAGAGCTACTGATCATTCCCGGACGTAGGACTCAAAGCCCTCCTCTTTAGTGCCTTAGAGGTTTTTATTAGTCCACAAAGATAGTTTGATTTGTAGAGAAAGTTTTCTGATGGAGTATTCAGACTCTCTTAGGAAAGGGAGAGAGGGAGCCAGTTTTGTGATGAGATGACATTTACACATAATTATGGATTTCTGCTGGGATTCAATCTTTTGATCTTTCAATTTTCCTACCTTCATTCTCTCCCTCTGTAATCTCATCCAATCTGGCAGTTTTAAATATCTTAATTTTTATTTAAATTAAAATAAAAAAATTTAGATGTTATTGACTCCCAAATTTATATCTTTACCCTGAACCTCTGTCCAGCATTCCAGGTTGATATGTCCAGTTGAATTTTCCACTTGGATTTTTTTTTCTTTTTTCTTTTTTTTTTTGAGATGGAGTCTTGCTCTGTCGCCCAGGCTGGAGTGCAGTGGCGTGATCTCAGCTCACTGCAACCTCTGCCCCCTAGGTTCAAGCAATTCTCCTGCCTCAGCCTGTCTCGTAGCTGGGATTACAGGCGTGCGCTACCACGCCCGGCTAATTTTTGTATTTTTAGTAGAGACGGGGTTTTGCCATGTTGGCCAGGCTGGTATCGAACCCCTGACCTCAGGTGATCCACCTGCCTCGGCTGCCCAAAGTGCTGGGATTACAAGCATGAGCCACCACACCTGGCCATCCACTTGGATTTCTAATAGGCATCTGAAACTTAAGGTGTCCCAAATTGAACTCCTGATGCTTTTTTCCAAACCTGCTCCTATTATAGTTTTCTCCATCTCTGTAAATAACTAGAGGCAACTCCACCTTCCAGTTGGTCTGGTCCAAAACCTTGGAGTTATCACTGACTTCTTCCTTACAATCTGTCAGTAAATTCTGGTGGAGCTACTTTCAAACTTTAACAACTTCACTCTCTATTTCTGCTCTTACTATCCCTCGTTTCCTTCCCTAACACACACAATGTAAAATACTAGGTCATACTCATATCATGGCTTTCCTCTACTCAAAACCCTCTAATGATTCCGCATCTCAGAGGAACAGACAAAGTCTTTATAATACCGACAAAGCCCTACACGGTCTGACCTTGTTAACTGTTTGAGTTCTTCTTATACTGCTCTGCCCCATCCTCACTCCACCCTAGGGACAATGGCCTCCTTGCTGTTTCATAAATATGAACTAGAATAGAATGGGCCAGGGACTTTGTAATTACTAACCCTGTGCTTGGAAAGCTCTTCCTCCAGGCATTTGTAGGGTTTGTTCCTTCTCATTCTGTCTTTACTCAAATGTTCAAGTGTTCTTTTCCCAGTGAGGTTTTCTTTTATCCTTGTATTTAAAATTGCAGACTGGGCACTGTGGCTCATGCCTAGAATCCCAGAACTTTGGGAGGCCAAGAATCTCACTCTGTCACTCAGGCTAGAGTGCAGTGGGACAATCATGTCTTACTGCAGCCTCGACCTCCCTGGCTCACATGATCCTCCCACCTCGGCCCCACCCCTGAGTAGCTGGGACTATAGGCTCCCATCGTTACACTTGGCTAATTTTTTGGTTTTGGTTTTTTATATTTTATGGAGACAGGGTCTCATTATGTTGCCCAGGCTGGTCTTGAACTCCTGGGCTCAAGTGATCCTCCCACCTCGGCTTCCCAAGATGCTGGGATTACAGGTGTGAGCTACTGTGCCCAGTCTGCTTTAACAGGTTTTCAAAGAAAGCTCAATTTAGCAACTTTTCATTTGAGATAAGTTTCTTGAAGTATTCCCTTAATTTTGTTTAGTGGCATATGATTTTTAATATTTTTTCTCTTATTTTCTTTCATTGGCAGGTTGTGAGCTAAGAGAAGGTGGCTTTAGATGAGGATGTTGTCTGCTGATTTAAATACTCTGTCCCCCCACTGGGTGCCGTGGCTCACACCTGTAATCCCAGAACTTTGGGAGGCCGAGATGGGCGGATCATCTGAGGTCAGGTGTTCGAGACCAGTCTGACCAAATGGTGAAACCCCGCCTCTACTAAAAATACAAAAATTAGCCAGGCATGGTGGCACGCACTTGTAATCCCAGCTACTTGGGAGGCGGAGGCAGGAGACTCGCTTGAACCTGGGAGGCGGAGGTTGCAGTGAACTGAGATCGCTCCATTGCACTTCACCCTGGGCAACACAGCGAGACTCCGTCTCAAAACAAAACAAAACAAAACAAAAAAACACCCTGCTCCCAACTTTAGTTGGGTTCTTCTGGTGCCAGTTGGAAGAAACTGATTTTGATGCATGTTTTGATGGGAAAGAGATTTTCCTCTTAATATATTATCCAGTGGTAGGCAGGGAACTGTGAAATCTATCATCTTAAAGAATAGTCACTTTCAAGCAAGGCTTTTTATGGAAAAACATTTAGAACTTAATTAGAGATGAAGATACATTAGGGACCTGAGAGCATGGGACACCAAAAGCCTTGTTACAAAATAGCTGAAGTATTAAAAAGCGGGGAGAGGAGTTTATGAAAATTCAGTATTAAAATATATGTTGTTGTGCAGCAACAGGAACTACATAATAAATCCTAAGAAAACAGGGACTTTGGGGGCTATTTGTGATGGATCACAATTAACCCTGCTTAAATATCCTATTAGGCATCAGGGTAAGCAATTTATAAATGTACTAACTGGTTAATATTTTATGAAAATCAGCAAATTTCTATCTCAGGTGACTTTTTTTTTCCTGTACTTAATGAACTATTTATTGGCTTATTTATTAGTATTTATCCTCATTAAAAGCTTCCATCACACCAGAAAGAATACTAAGGCCTGCTAAAATACCTCACATAATTGGTACTCTATGAATGTTGATTTCTTTCCTTATGTTAACTTTTCTGATTCTAAGGTCAATTTTACCTTAATTCTCTTTTAAAATTTTTTTCTTTTGAAAAAATGTACATCTTCTTTCTTTTAAAGTAATATATGATTGCTAAAGAAAGCTTATGACTTTAGAATGATGAAAAAGGAAATAACCTCATCATACAAACACAACCATGGTTAGCATTTTCAGTAATCCCCCCACCCCCATATTTTCTCCTACCCCATGTATAGGCTTAATTTAAGAGGTTTTAGCCTCCAACAGATATTTGTACACCTGTGTTCATAGCAGCATTATTCACCATAACCAAAAGGTGAAAGCCACCCAAATGTCCATCAGTGGATGAACAGATGAACAAAATGTGGCATATGCATACAGTGGAATATTATTTAGCAGTAAAAGGAATAAAGTATTGACATATGCTATGACATGCATGAACCTTGAAGACATTATGCTAAGTGAAATAAGCCAGTCACAAAATGACATATATGATTCCTTTTATATGCAGTACCTAGAGTAGTCAAATTAATCGAAGCAAAAAGTAGAATGGTGGCTAGTGGGAGTGGGAAATGAGGAATTATTGTTTAATGAGGACAGAATTTCAGTTGGGAAGATGAAGCAGTTTCTGAGATGGGTGCTGGTGGTGGTTACACAGCAATGTAAATGTGCGTAATACCACTGAAGTATACGCTTGAAAATGCTTAAAATGATAAATTGCATGCTGTGTATGGTTTATAATAAAAAAGCTTTTAGTTATAAAAGTGATACATGCCCATGATTTTAAAATTTTAAGGGAATAAATAAAAGGTGTAAAATGAAAAGTACAACTCTTCTTATCTACCTCCCCTCAATTGCACAACCCAGAGATAACCATTGTAACCAGTTTCATGTTTCTGCTTTTTCTGACTGACAGAAGGACCCACCAATTCCTCTTCCTTGGCTTCGAATGGCCATGAACCCTTGGGGAACTGAGGGTAACGGAAGCATCCAGTTTGACTTACACACTCTTAGGAGATGTTATTGGCATTATCATGCTTACTGCGCTGTGGCAGATACATTGGATATACTCTCAGCTACTAGTGATAGAAAATCTGAAGCAAAATGGTTTAAATAGCAAGAAAATGTACTGTCTTACATAGTAAGAAAATGTCTTCAAGGACCGGGTTCCTTTTTCGCTCTGCTCTGCTGTCCTTAGCCTTGGCTTCATTATAAGGCCTACTCCTTGTTCTAAGATGGCTGCCAGCAGCCATGAGGGCTCCATTCCTTCTTGTTAATATCCAACTCCTGCTGATGTTTTATCAGCTGAAATTGGTGTAGTTCTGCCCATGCCTAGCGATAACTAGTAGCAAAGGGGATAGGATTACCATGATTAGATTTATCATCTGGGGTGGAATGGACATAGGGGGAACCAACCACAATATGTGTCATAAGTTGTCTCTTTGTTCAGAAGGGTACATTTTGAACAGGCTATGCAAGCCAATCTCTTCTCCCAGTGCTTTACTTCCCAAGCTCCTCCAAGCTCTGTATGCACCCCCTGCTCCATTATAACTCATATCCTATGAGGACTGGGGGGCTTATTAGGAGAGACAGTCAGAAAGACCATTGTACTCCTTAGTCTGGCCTTGGAGGCCTTATCTTACCTGCCTCTTGTGAACTCTCAAGACCTCATGGTATAGGACTTTTGCCCCAAACCCCACAGTGTTTCCAATGGCCGTAGGCTTGACTTCACATCTGGTACCATGAGCTCTGTTCACGTGCTCCCCCTTGACCAACATCAATATTTCAGGCAAATACCAAAATTACATCTATTTTACATGTCCACCACGATCAAGCTAAAGGGAAATAAACGTTGTAATTAAAGTAAATGCACGCTGGTCATGGTGACTCACACCTATAATCCTAACACTTTGGGAGGCTGAGGTGGGAGGAATCCCTCGAGGCCAGGAATTGAAGACCAGCCTGGGACCATAGCAAGACCCAGTCTCTACAAAATATTAAAAAATTAGCGAGGGGTGGTGGTGTGCGCCTGTAGTCCCAGCTACTCGAGAGGCTTAGGTGGGAAGATCACTTGAGCCCAGGAGTTTGATGCTGCAGTGAGCCGTGTTTATGCCACTGCACACCAGCCTAAGCCTAGGCAACAGAGTGAGACCCTGTCTCAATAAATAAATAAAGGCAGGTTATCACCTTGTTTAGTATATAATATAGGGTAATTGAAGGCTATGAAAGGACCAATACTGGAGAAGAGGAGACAGCTCTGATTTCACACTTGGACTGCTGGGGCAGTGGTTCAACTAAACACTGCCATGTGTTAAGGTTCTCTTACGTGGATCTTCTAAAATATTAGATAAATGCCTTGTAAGTTATCCGTTTTTCCAATCTGTTCCTCTCTACTGGCCTCTTAGGGAGGAAGCCATAGCGTGAAGGGCAGGGTATTAGAATAAAATGACCTGGACTTGAATCTGCCAGTTCCCAAGTATGTGATCTTTAGAAAGTTACTTTCAACCTCTCTACACCTCACTTTCTTCGTATGTAAATTGGGAATAATAATGTCTATCCCATACAGGTGTTATGAGGATTAAAAACATTAACATATGAATGCTTAGTATAGTGCCTAACACATAACAGGCTATCAGTAGCTGTTATTATCATCCATCCTATTAAACAGGCTCAGGCTCATCTATTTTTTTTTTTTTTTTTTGAGACAGTCTCCCAGGCTGGAGTGCAGTGGCGCAATCAGATTATGGCTCACTGAGGCCTCAAACTCCCAGGCTCAGGCGATCTTCCTGCCTCAGCTTCCCAGGTAGCTGAGACTACAGGCATGTGTCACCACTCTCAGCTAATTTTTATGTTTTATAGAGATGTTTTTTCCATGTTGCCCAGGCCGGTAAACATGCTCATCTTAAATGTTTTACAAATAATACTCCACTTACCTTATGTCTTCCAATGATGCTTCATCTTTTTTCTTTCCTTGTTTTCCTTTTCCTCACCTCCAATGCATTCAAATTCACTGAAATACGGCACCCCCAATTCACACTCAAATGACACAGCTTTTCCTAATATCACCAACTGCCTGTTTGTTGCTATCCAATTACCCTTTTAGTTCTTATCTTACTTGTCTTCTCTGCAACTTTTGGCAAAGCAGGTTTTTGCAGGCTCCTTGAAACTCTTTTTCTGGGTTTCAGTGGTGCTGCTCAATATCAGTTAGAAGGCTTTTGGCAGCAGGTAAAAGATACCTTGATCCAACTGGCTTGAACAATAAGAAAGTTTATCTCATAACATAAACTCAGAGGGGTGGCTCCCAGGCCCATCGACTCAGTGGCTGAGCATTAGCAGGGACCTAGGTTCTTTTTGTTCTTCCATCCACAGCGTCAGCTTCTTCCTAAGATTAGCTTCTCTCATGATCATGAGATGACTGCCAGCAGAAACTAGGGCAGCATGCTTCCTGGTTCTTAACCAGAAGAATGGAGGAACATCTCCTCCCAATCATGAAATAAAGTCCTCGATCTTTTTAGAAGAAGTAGGTCACATGTCCATCTCTGGAACAATAACAGTCACCAGAGAAATGCCAGGGACTGGTTGGCTGAGTCTCGTGGCTATGTATGTGGGGAGCGAATGTCTGAACAGAATCAGGACTGTCTTTGCTCTTTGCAAAGAAAGGGAAAAAGATAGTTGCTGAGTAGGAAACCAACAGTGCCCACTATATTTGCTTTCCCAATTTTCCTCTTGGTTGTTCCTTCTCAGTCTATTATGTGCACTTCTCTTTCATGGACTACCACTTAAATGTTGGTGATCATTATAATTCTATCCCTGGTCCTCTCCTATTTGGACTACACTCTCTCCATGGGTCCTCCATTCTGTTTATTTGACTACTATCTCTAATTGGTGACTCCTAATAAAGGTATATTTCCCACCCAAGTGTCTTTTTTAAGCTTCATACCATGAAAACTAGTTAACACTTACCCAATACTTCCTGAGTTAGGCAGAATAATGCACCCCTCTTCTCCCAAGATGTCTACATCTTAATACCCAGAAACTGCAAATATGTTAGGTTACATAGCAATGGGGCATTGAGATTGCAGATGGAGTTAACCTTGCTGATCAGCTGACTTTAAGATAGGGTGACTATCTTGAATTATCCAGATGGACCCAAGGTAATCACAAGCATCTTTAAAAGCAGAAGAAAAAGTCAGGAGAGAGAATAGAGAGATGGCAGCATGACGTCTGGAAAAGGCAAGGAAATGGATTATCTCCTAGAGCCTCCAGAAGGAATGCAGCCTTGCTGACACCTTGCTTTTGGCCCAGTGAGACCCATTTTGGACTTAGAACCTCCAGAACTATAAGATCATAAACTTGTGTTGTTTTAAGCCACAAAGTTTGTGGTAACTTTTTATAGCAGCAATACTAAACTAATACATTTCCCATAGTCAACTTGTGCAAGTGAACCTCCATCTTCTTCAACAAAGCTGCTTTCCTGTGTTCCTGTCTTTAGGGGCTGGCATCACCATATACCTTGTCCTCCCACTAAGAGTCATCCTTGACCTCTGCCTCTTTACCATGTTTACTTTATCCCCAATTCCTGCCAATTCTTTCTACCTCTAGAGTTACCCCTCCATTCCATCTCCCTGCTACTGTCTCTTTTCAGATTACGAGTTTGAACTGCTAGAGTCTGTATTCAACTCTAGTCTGTTCTTTAAACTTTCAAATTTTATTTTTCATTGAGATCCATAGGAAGAAATACATTTCACTTCAAGGTCTAGGGAATACACTCCTGAAACAAAAGTTTCATAAAACAATACTTGCCATACTCTTTTGCAGTATATGCTGATATTTTCTATTCTATGTATGTAACTTTGTAAAACCCCAGGTATTTGTGATTTACTGCAATGATTTCATAACTGACCAATGGATCGTAATGTGTAGTTTAAGAAGACATCTTTTTTACCTGACTACCAGAATGCTCTTTCTAAAATACAATTATTTTCCTTAAAAGCATTCAATGCCTCCATGACTCTAAGGATAAAGTTCAAACTCTAACATGGCTTCTAAGACCCTCCCATCACCCAGTTCTTTTATCACTGTAGCTTTGTCTTTCTCCACTCTAACTGGTTCATTTTCATTTTATAATCCAACCTTACCTGCTTAACTTTCTGAACTCAGATTGTGTCTCTGTACTTTTGCAAGTTGTGTTACTCTGCTCAGACTGTCTTCTACATACCCTTTTCTTACTGCTAGTTCCCACTTCCTCTACCTTCTTAGCTTAGACTTCACTTCCCTCTAAATGCTTTTCCTGGATGCCTAGACTGTCTCTCCTGCCCTCCCACATTCTCCCTTAGTGCCCAGGACCCCTACAATGGCAGTGTTTATCTCCCTGTATTTAACAACAATGCTGTTGAAGAGCAGACACTGGGTTTTGTTCCCTCCAGAATACCTAGAAGGCCTTCAGTAAATACTTATTGAGGCTGGATGCAGTGGCTCATGCCTATAATCCCAGCACTTTGGGAGGTCAAGACAAGCAAATCACCTGAAGTCAGGAGTTCGAGACCAGCCTGGTCAACATGGCGAAACCCTGTCTCTACTAAAAATACAAAAATTAGCCGGGCGTGGTGGCGGGCACCTGTAGTCCCAGCTACTCGGGAGGCTGAGACAGGAGAATCATTTGAACTTGGGAGGTGGAGGTTGCAGTGAGCCAAGATCACGCCATTGCATTCCAGCCTGGGCAACAAGAGTGAAACTCCATCTCAAAACAAACAAACAAACAAACAAAAACAAACCTTATTGAATACATGAAACTTTTTCAGTGGGTTCCCCTCTGAAGTCTATTGAGTAGGCATTCTTATATAGTCTCATATTGTTGGATATTTGGGTTCATTAACATCATTACAATGTGTTGTAAAGTTATTGAAGAAGGCACAGGTCTGGAACTGAACTGTCTACACAGACATAACTCATTGGCAGACTTACTAAATAGTTCCTAGATGCTAGCTCTGTGTAAGGTAACAGAGAACATTGGGTTTAAGGTTCACAAAATCTCTCATACTGGGACATAACCAAGCATCTCTAAGTTTCAGTTTCCTCATCTGAATTCCAACATCCTAGCCAATATTTAACCTTAGATTCCTCAATTATGTCAAATTCAGTTTGTGTAATTGATGGGGATAATAGCATGCTCTTCAGATGACTGTGAGAAGCAAGTAGGTTAAATAATGTAAACAATAATTTGCAGATTTTTTAAAAGCTATTATTACTACATACCTATTATACACACATGCCTATTTTCAGGTCATGCCAACACCTTACCATTTCATTCATTAGTGAGTGCTAGTAGGATGAAGAGTATGGACAGGGGGTACTGATGATCCTGAATGAACAAACCTCATAAATTCTTAGATTTAGCTATAACATAGCCTGTGATATCATGGCTTTTTATTCAGACAGTTTCTTCCTCAAAGCTTCCCTGTTCCTTTAAAAGACAACTAAAATCTCATTGTAACTTATTTAGTCTTCAATGTCAGCTTTAGGGTATGCTATGAACTTCTTATGGAGAGTTCTCCTTAATCAGGTAAGCATCATCAGATTGAGATATGGTGGTTTTCCCATGGTGGAATGAATATTAAACCCAAATGAAAATGAAAAGAACAGGTAATTCCTGAGATCTGTCAGCCAAACCTCTGATGCTATTTGGTTATTTATGCATGAAGCCCTGAGAGTTTACTGCAGATTCAGAAAGGGTAACTAGAGGATTACACATATCCATCTTCATTTCTTTTGGTCATCCCTATGAATTGGTGCTGCAGATTTTCTTCCTCTGAATGTTAACAGGCCACAAAATGCCTAAAGAATAAGCAATGCCACAAGCATTTTGGATATGTTGTGACACTGTACTGACATAAGATAAAAATTCAAAATGCTTCCCCTCAAATCAGATTGGCACATTTGTAAACAAATTACTTAGGAATATTTTTCTTTTACCTCAGTTACTGCTTTGGTCTATATGTGGTTTGCCCCCTTCAAAACCCATGTTGGGCTGGGTGCAGTGGCTCACACCTATAATCTCAGGATTTGGGGAAGCTGAGGTGGAAGAATCACTTGGGGCCAGAAATTTGAGACCCGTGTGGGCAACATAGCAAGATCCTGTCTCTACAAAAATTGTTTTAAAAAATATTAGCTAGATGTGGTGGCACATGACTGTATTCCTAGCTACTCAGGAGTCTGAGGCAGAAGGATCACTTGAGCTCAGCAGTTCAAAGCTGCAGTGAGCCATGATCACACCACTACACTCCAGCCTGGGTGATGGAGCAAGACCCTGTCTCAACAACAACATAAAAACAAAACAAAACAAAATTCATGCTGAAATTTGATCCCCAGTATGTGGTGGAGTTGGGAGGTGGGAGGTGTTTGGGTCAGGCAGGTGAGTTGAATCCCTCCTGAGTAGATTAATTTGGGGGCTGGGGGTGAGTGAGGTCTTGCTCTCATAGGAATGGATTAGTTCCCATGAGAGTGGGTTGTTAAAAAGAGTGTGGCTTCCTTGGTTTCTCTTGCTTCCTCTCTTGCTGTGTGATCTCTTTGCACATGCCTGTTTCCCTTCTACTTTCTGCCATGAGTGGAAACAGCATGAGGCCCTCACCAGATTCAACTACCCAATCTTCAACTTCCCAGCCTGAGAACCGTAAGCTAAATAAACCTCTTTTCTTTACAAATTACCGAGCCTCAGGTATTTTCTTATAGTAACAAAAAACAGACTAAGACAGTTACCTTACAACCTAATTTGAAGGTGGCAGAAATCCAGCAAGAACTACAGAATCAGCACAATAAAATAGATTGATACATAAGAAGTATAAGTCTTGTAAATGTTTTATGAAAGAATATAAATATTTCCACTAACTTTCACTTCATTTGTTCATTAATTCGGTATATGTGTTCTATTATTTGCCAGGTACTTGTCCAGTTGCTAGGGATATTATGAGGAAAATGATAAAGTTCTGCTTCATGGGTGTTACATTCTCTGGCAGGTAGGGAGAAGATGAAATGAACAATTAAACATTTCAGACACTGATACATGCTGTAAAGAACTCACAGTGAATGGGCTGGGCACAGTGGCTCACGCCTGTAATCCCAGAACTTTGGGAGGCCAAGATGGGGGGATTGCTCGAGGCCAGGAGTTCGAGACCAGCCTGGTTGATGTGGCAAGATCCCATTATCTAGACAAACAAACAAACAAATGATGAATGATATAAAAGTGCCTGAAATGGTGGTAATTTATAGGGGACTAAACATATGAATTCTGGGGCAATAATGTCCATGCACAAATCCAGGCTCTACAAACAAATAGGTGTATGATACTGGACGAATTATTCACCCTGTCTGTGCCTCAGTTTTCTCATCTGTAGAATGGCATAATAATAGTACTTAATGGGGTTGTTGAATTATATAATGTGTGTAGAGCAGTTTGAACTGCTCTACACACATTGAATTATACAATGTGTGTAGAGCAGTTTGAACCTGGCACATAGTGCTATGTAAGTGTTTTCAACTATTTTCCTCTCTGAGTAACTCATATATTGAGCTAAGGCCTAAATATTAGGAAGAGTCTTAAGCTAAGAATATAGATAACTTAAAAGAAACTGTACCAAATAAGGAAGAATTAGACTAAAATGTCACTCTCGTCTTTATATTTGCATGGTATACATTAATGAAAATACATGAAGCTTTAAGTATCGCAGCAACACTCATGATCCATCTTCACCCTCGTCAGAGCTCTCGTCACTCATCTCCTCATCGCTTTCTCCTTTACTCTCACCGCTGCTGTCTTCATCACTGTGTTCACCGTCTTGCTCATGATTCTGAGTTTTCTCTGCCACAGAAAGGAAGAGGATTGCTTAAAGTGTTTCTTAATATTTCACTCTGAAAAATAATTCTCCTTGCCACTCCTTCTACCAAGAAATACATATATTTGTAACATAAAAACTGGGTTGGACTTGGCTAACTGCACTAGGGTCAAAGCGGTAGTACAAAGAAGAAATGTATTTTTACTGGCATACAGGTGTTTTTGATAATTTAAAACATAAGTCTATAAAAATAATTTTACTATTGTCAATGAAATTCTATTTAATAATTTCATAGAATTCTTTCTATCATAGAATTTTATTGACAATAGTAAAATTGTCCATTGAAAGGAAGTGAGACAGGGTAATTGAGAGGGTTTGGCTTCCCTTGGAATTGTGGGTAATTCCTTTAACACACAGCTGTGTTAGCATGTTCTGCTTGTCAATATCTGATGCCTGGTGCCCAGGGAGCCTGCTCTGCTCGGGCAGTTCTATCCCACAGAGAGATGGGGGTCATTGTGACCATCCACAGAGGATAAGCTGTTTCACTAAACCATTTAAGACAGCCATTTAGCCTTTTCTTAACCACTTCCTAAAGATGTATCGACAATCTCCCGGGATAATGGGTTTTTAAAAAGTGACTGCTTATAGTTCTATGAGAAACAAGGAATTTCAATTTTTAAAATTACCCATCAGCAACATTTCTTCAATAAGTGTGAAAAACTCCTTGGCCTCAGGATTTTCCGGTTCATAGATTAGGACTGAAAATGAAAATGGACAACAGAATGTGTGTTATTAACGTTCAGTGTTTCAGCAAACAGGCTCCTTAGAATGAAATTGAACTGTCAGTCAGAACAGGTGAAATGCACAATGCGATAAACACTAACAATTATACCACAGGTATATCTGAGTGCAAATAGAGAAAATGCTGCACTTATATTTTGTGCTTTGGAAGATAAATTATCCTCATTATATTTTCTTTTTCTTTTTTTTTTTTTTTTCCCTGAGACAGGGTGTCGCTCTGTTACCCAGACTGGAGTGCAGTGACATGATCTTGGCTCACTGCAGCCTCTGCCTCCCGGGTTCAAGTGATTCTCGTGCCTCAGTTTCCTGAGTAGCTACAGGCATGTGCCACTATGCCTGGCTAAGTTTTGTATTTTTGGTAGAGACAGGGTTTCACCATGTTGCCCAGGCTGGTCTCAAACTCCTGACCTCAGGTGATCCACCCACCTCGGCCTCCCAAAGTGCTGGGATTACAGGCGTGAGCCACTGCACCCAGCCCTCATTATATTTTCTACCTCCTATCCATAGAAAGCAATCTCTATCACCTCAATATAGCTTCCCTCATAGGCCAGTAGCCAGAGTGTTTCATGAACATAATCATTTCCCAAAGAAGGTACAAATTCTGCAAAATATGGAGACTTTGCTAATGAGAAGACTGTGTGCCTAGAGATCTGTTAATCCTTCATCTCATGTCATCCACCCATCTACATGACATCCTTTACTAAAGGTCTCATCGGAACACAGAGGAAGTTTCTGTTTGTTTTTAATGCAACCTCTTCCATGCTAGAGATGCCATTTTGTTACATCTTTGCAATAGGGGAAACTGATGTTACTTCTTTCTCTTCATCTTGACAACTTTTACTGTAGTCTACACGTTGGTCATTGCCTGCTCAACAACATTCTCCACCTTCATTGGACCCATTGTTTTCAGTACTATTTATTCCTTTCTGCTGATCCTTTATGTGACTGTGTCACCTTTCTTTTGGACCACACCAATAGACTTTTTTAGGCTTGTTAGTATGTTACCGAAATCCTAGAGGCCAGAAAGATTTATACCCTTAGTTTCAGAGTTGTCTAGACTATTTTATTCACTTTTTTAGATCTCGCTCCACAGATCTCTCTCTACTTCTTCCTACCAGCCTTGAGGAGTATTCATAATTTCGCATCATCCGTTTAATGTTGTGACTCCTGCTCAATATCTTGGTGGCCTCCAAGGGGGGCACTGAAACATAAAGTGTGCTCTTCATCTGGCTAAAAGTAAGACATAATTGTGAAGCTGGGCATGGTGACTCACACTTGTAATCCCAGAACTTTGGGAGGCTGAGGCAGGTGGATCATTTGAGCTCAGGAGTTCAAGACCAGCCTTCGCAACCTGGTGAAACCCTGTTTCTATAAAAAAATACAAAAATTAGCTGGGCATGGGTAACACGTGCTTGTAGTCCCAGCTCCTTGGGAGGCTGAGGCAGGAGGATGACATAAGCCCAGGAGATGGAGGTTGCAGTGGGTTGAGATCGTGCCACCGCATCCCAGCCTAAGTGACTGAGGGAGACTCTGTCTCAAAAAAAAAAAAAAAAAAAAGAGAGAGAGAGAGAGAGAGATAACCATTGTGGATGGTTCAACTAGACCCCATTGGCTCATAGGATCCCACCCATGGCTTTCATCTTGATACACCAAATAAGGGACTTTATTTCCTAATCTACTAATATAACTAACAATTTGTCATCAATCTGGGTTAGCATGACTGCGTGCCTGCTTAGAAGCTGCTTTTAAGGGTCCTGTAAGTATTTTATGTATCATTATACATACCCATAAGGTTTCTGAGCAAAGTAATTTTTTGCACATTTTACCTTGGACTAAAATATGCTTATCATTAATAGTCTAAATCTCTGAGGCTAAGCTTCTTTCCATAAGAGGGTTTCTCCAGCTTGCTTCTTTAGATACTAGTTTCTTTAAAAGTATACTGTAGGCTAATAGGAAAGAGTGAGTTACTTTATTCAAAAATAAATAGAAGGTTTTGTAGGAACTATATTTTCGGAAGATACAGTATATCTGTATTTGCATTAGACATATAATGGCATGAAGTATTTTGGTTTTTGAGCCATTATTCTTTAGCATTTACAACTGATGACTTATTAAATAAATCTTCCAGGACCTCCATGTATTATGTAGAGAATCTCAGGCTGCCTGGGAGCAGAAGTGTGGTACCCTAAAGAGACAGAGCTGCAGGCTTTTGACTTACAGGTGAAGTGACCAAAAAATAGGAAGACTGATTTGCACCAAATCTCATAGTCACTCATGAGATGAATGGAGAAACGTAAAGTACTTTGGACTCTTGACTTTCAGTTCCATTTAAAAACCACTTTTGGCCAGGTGCAGTGGCTCATGTCTGTAATTCCAACACTTCGGGAGGCTGAGGTGGAAGGATCGCTTGAGCCCAGGAGTTTGAGACCAACCTGGGCAATGTGGTGAAACTCCGCCTCTACAAAAAATACAAAAATTACCTGGGCATGGTGTTACATGTCCACAGTCCCAGCTACTTGAGAGGCTGAGGTGGTAGGATCCCTTGAGCATGGGAGTTCAAGGCTGAAGTGAGCTGTGATGACACCACTGCACTCCAGCCTGGGTGACAGAGTGAGACCCTGCCTCAAAAATAGTAATAATAATACTTCAGTGTTTTTATAAAAATAGAGAATTGAACATCATTCTATCAGGATTCCTTCTAATTTGAAATTCTGGCTGGATGCTGTGACTCTCATCTGTAATCCCATTGCTTTGAGAGGCCACGGCAGACAGATCACTTGAGCCTAGCAGTTCGAGACCAGCCTGGAGAATATGGCAAAACCCGTCTCTACAAAAAATACAAAAATTAGTGGGTGTGGTTGTACGCACCTGTAGTCCCAGCTACTAGGGAGGCTGAGGTGGGAGGATTGCCTGAGCTGGGAGATTGAGACTGCAGTGGCTGACATTGTGCCACTCCACTCCAGCCTGCGTGACAAAGCAAGACCCTGTCTCAAAAAAAATTCTATATTCGTGGGTCACCAAAAATAATTTTGACTAAAATATTTATTCAATGGCTCTAAAGGTCAAAAGTGCTTGAAAGGATTATTTACCTCAGATACAAGATAGGAAATGTTGAAGTATTCAAGAAACCAATTTGTAAAATGAGCCAATGATCTAGAAGTACTCTATCCACAGTTGGGATTCTTGTGAGGCAAACCAGGGCAGACCCTCACTCAATCCCTGTGCTACATTTTCACTTAAGGACTTTACTGTAAGAATGAATTTAAGTTTAACACTGCTTAATATTTTGAGTCCTACTGTCAACAAGTTTAATTGTGGAGTTGCTATTTTCTCTTTTTTAACGTATTATCACTAATATGTTAGAAGAAAAAGATGCATAAAATAGTTGAAAAGATGATAGAGTTCAACAAAGAACCAGAATCTTTCCAGATCATTAAATGGAAATTCTAAAATTGGAAAAGACAACCTTGGACTCACTAAATAGTTTTAACAGCATATTGGACACAGCAGAAGATAGAATAAAGAAACTCAAAAACAGGTAGATAGAAAATATTAAAACTGACACATAGCAATAAAAGAAAGAGAGCCAGGCACCATAGCTCACCCAGCACTTTGGGAGGCTGAGGCAGGAGAATCACTTGAGGCCAAGAGTTCGAGACCAGCCTGGCCAACATGGTGAAACCTCCATCTCTTCTAAAAATACAAAAATTAGCCAGGCATGGTGGCACAAGCCTGTAATCCCAGCTGCTTATGAGGGTGAAGCATAAGAATCGCTTGAACTCAGGAGGCAGAGGTTGCAGTGAGCGGAGATTGCACCACTGTACTCCAGCCTGGGTGACAGAGCGAGACCCTGTCAAAAAAAAAGAAAGGAAGGAGGAAGGAAGGAAGGAAAGAAAAGAAAGAAAGAAAGAAAGAAAAGAAAGGAAGGAAGGAAGGAAAACAAAACACACTAGAGCTGAGTATAAGATACACATGGGACACCATGAAAAAAAAGTCGAATTTATGTGTAATTGGAGACCCAGGAAGAGAAGAGAGAGAATAGAGTAGAAGTGGTATTTGAAAAGGTAATGGCCACGAAATTTTCAAAGCTGATAGAAACACCAACCCACAGAGTTAAGAAACTCAGCAAATGCCCTGAACAGTACAACTGCAACAAAAAACCCACAACTATTTTGAACATCAAGTCAAACCACTAAAAACCAAAGATAAAAAGAAAAATAAGGTAGATCATATCACTGCTCTACTCAAAAGCCTCCAGTGGTTTTCCCACCTCAGGGAAAGAAAAGATCCTATGCAATCTGACAACCCCCTGCCTATGACGCCTCTGACTTCATTTCCTATCACACTTCCCCATGCTCATTCTGCTCCAGTTACACTGTCCTCCTCACTATTCCTTTCAGGCACACTCCTGTCATAGCACGTTTGCCATTCATCCTCCCTGGCACACTCTTCCTCCAGATATTCACGTGGCTATTCCTCAAGCCTTTCAGTGAGGCCTTCCTGGGCCATCCTATTTAAAACTGCTTTGCCTTCCTCCAGTACCTTCTATTCCTTCTTCCCTACTTTATTTCTCACCATGGCACCTATCATTCATGACACACTATATGTTTATTGTCTTTCCAACACTAGACACAAATGTGGGTTTGTCATCTGTCTGATTGACTATTGTATTTCCAGTGCCTGGAACAGTGGCTGGCACGTGTAGGCACTCAATGTTTGTGGGATAAATGCACGCTCAGTTAAGGTTTGACTGCTGTATCACCTGACACTTCTTTGAAACTAAAGGTATAAAGTTACTAATCCATCATCATGAGGGTAACATTTTTGACTTATTTTCCAGTGATGGTAATTAGCTGATGCTAGTTTATATTAATTTATTCCACTAAAATGTACTCTAGAGATCTAAATTAGTCCTTATACCAATCAACCTAATTTATTATCAAGGAATCACTGAGACACTATCAGGGAATTCACTAGACCTATGATAATCAAGCCATTTTATATATTATGGAATTCATTTTTGAAAACAAAGAGAAGATTAGAAAATATGAAAGTATTTTGTACTTACTCATCTGACATAATTTTTTTGCCAGCTGGTACTCTCGGGCCATTTCTGCTCTCAGGAACTGGAAAACATTAAATTCTTCAGATAAGTGAATTTAAATGTTGTCAACTCTAAACTCCCTAGAAAATCTTCCATTAATCATTAGTTATTTTGCTTTTAACATTTGCACATGTTTTTCCAGGAGTCAGTCTATAATGAATACTCAATCAGTTAATCAAGGATATTGAAGTACCTCTGATGGCAAAGCCACCTGGGGTAAGGATGATACCTCTGCTTTCCTGCAACCATACTGTGTATGTACTACTGAACAATTTGAGAATATGTAGGTTGATTCAACTGGCACAGATAGTGAAGACATTAATCACTTTATTTTAATATTCCTTTGGTTCAGATACAGGTTTCATTTGTAACTTAGTCCATAATTATATGACAGTTGAAAAAAATGCAGACTTACAAAATGTACATTTGATATTTTCCAGCATTGCTCTTATATCATCCAGTTTTGTTTTTATTATTTTTATTATACTTTTCTTGTTACAAAATAATACATCTTTTTTTATGTAGGAAATTTAAAAGCTAAATACACACATTCTGTCCCCATTTAAGAAGCACTTAATTTCTACCATCTATGAAAAATAAACACATTTATTTTTAACATCTTCATGTATATTCTTTCAAGTACTATTTTCCATAAATTAACACATATGCATTTATAACATTTAAGATTATTTAGTAACTTAAAAAAAATAAACCACAGATTGTGATCATTTTCTCCTCATGGCATGAAATATTCTTACATATTTTTTACTTACTTAGGCTACAATTTACTAAACTAATCTTCTATTATAGCTATTTAGACTGCTTCCATTTAAAAAATGCACAAAAAATCACCTATACTTTGGTGATTGTTCTTGCTTGTGTGTGACACATTCTGAACCACATGCAGGTATATGAGTTTTATTCTGTAAGAGATAGAAGCATATAGTAATATAAAAGAGACCCTTCTCATACACTTCCAGATATTTGATAAATACCCAGATACTGTTTTCAGAAGTAGTTCTCTATCAGTTTTCTCAATTTCTCCCATGGGTTAAAAAAAATTTATTTCTAATGTAAATATAACTCTTCCAGAGACTTTTCTATAAGTCATTAAATTCATCAAAATTCTCATTCACATACTAATTATTTATTTTATTTTATTTTATTTTTTTATTTTTTTTTGAGACGGAGTCTCGCTCTATTGCCCAGGCTGGAGTGCAGTGGTGTGATCTCGGCTCACTGCAATCTCCGCCTCCCAGGTTCAAGATTCTCCTGCCTCAGCCTCCTGAGTAGCTGGGATTATGGGCGCCTGCCACCATGCCTGGCTAATTTTTGTAGTTTTAGCAGAGACAAGGTTTCATCATGTTGTTCAGGCTGGTCTTGAACTCCTGACCTCAGGTGATCTGCCTGCCTTGGCCTCCCAAAGTGCTGGGATTACAGGCGTGAGGCACCGCGCCCGGCTGTTTGTATTTTTAGTAGAGAGGGGATTTCACCATGTTGGCCAGGCCGGTCTTGAACTCCTGACGTCAAGTGATTCTCCTGCCTAGCCTCCCAAAGTTCAGGGATTACAGACATGAGCCACCACGCCCAGCTTAAGTTTATTTTTTATTTTTGTTTTACATTCATGCCATTTAGAAAATTTTTTTTTAGTTTTAAGTGGTTTTAATTTGTCATTGTTATTTTTGTTGTTAATGCCTAGTTTAATTGATCATGGACAGAGAATGTGATCAGTAAAATATGCAGCTATTTTTATATTTTTAAAATCTATTGTGAAAAATTTAAATATACACAAAAGTAGAAAGAATAGTAAAAGAAATCCAATTTCCCAATTCTCAGCTTCAAAATTTGGGTTCTACCAATATCACCACACACTCTTTCCCCACCTCTGTCTGGATTATTTTAAAGTACTTTACAGATATCATCTCATTTTACATTACTATAAAACCCAATCAAAATATTACTATCATACCTAAACATTTAGGAATTTCTTAATATTATCTAATAGGTAGTCTATTTAATGAAGCATTATATTAATAATACTAGCCTCAGAAAAAGAAAAGAAGTATGGAATCAATTTCAGACTCCCTTGTATTGACCTATTTGTTGTTTTTGTTAGCATAAAATATATTTCCTTTAACAATTCAAAAGGCAGTAAAATTAAGAAATTCTTGCAATGGATGTTTTGCAGAAGCCCTTGATGAGAATTAACTAACACTCCAAAATTAAGCTGAAGACAGGTTTAAAAAATTATTTGTGATATTCAAAATAAAGAGATGCTTAACAACTAAACAAAAAGCATAAACACTGATGAAATCTGACTGGAAAAAAAATCCAGCTAGAAGCTACAAAAGCCAGTTTAAAGATAAATTCAGAAATCTGAATTTGGTGGAATATTATATATTACAGAATTACTAATTTTCTTAGTTGTGATAAGGATATAGTGTTACACTGAAGAATGAACTTTGGAGACCCATGCTTGAGTATTTATGGGTGAAGTTTCATGATGTCTACAACTAATTTCAAGTGTTTCAGTCAGAAGTATATATCTAGGATGGGCGCAGTGGTTCATGCCTGTAATCCCAACACTTTGGGAGGCCGAGGTGGGCGGATCACCTGAGGCCAAGAGTTCGAGACCAGCCTGGCCAACATGGTGAAACCCGATCTCTACTTAAAAAAAAAAAAAAAAAATTAGCCAGGCATGGTGGTGCATAACTGTAATCGCAGCTACTCAGGAGGCTGAGGCACGAGAATCACTTCGACCCAGAGGCAGAGGCTGCAGTGGGGTGAGATCGTGCCACTGCACTCCAGCCTGGGCAACTGAGCAAGACTCTGTCTCAAAAAATTAAAAAAATAAATAAATAAATAAAGAAGAAGAAGTATATGGCTAGGCTATATCTATGCCTCTCCTATCAAAAGAGAAAGATAAAGCAAATGAGGCACAATGTTAATGAGTAGTGAATCTAGGTAAAGAGTATTCAGGTGTTCATTGTTTTACTCTTTCCATTTTTCTATAGGTTTTAAAATTTACAAAATCAGCCAGGCGTGGTTGCTCACACCTGTAATCCCAGCACTTTGGGAGACCAAGGCAGGTGAATCACAAGGTCAGGAGATCGAGACCATCCTGGCCAACATGGTGAAACCCCGTCTCTACTAAAAACAAACACACACAAAATTAGCTGGGCGTGGTGGCGTGCACCTGTATTCTCAGGTACTCGGGAGGCTGAGGCAGGAGACTCACTTGAACCCGAGAGGCAGAGGCTGCAGTGAGCCAAGATCATGCCACTGCACTCAGCCTGGGTGACAGAGCGAGACTCCATCTCGAAAATAAAATAAAAATTAAAAATTGGGACAACTAAAAGGGGACGCATTGTGAAAACAAAAAATCTTATGCACAGTACAAAACAAGATATGAAAGTAAGCAATCTCATATTATCTGAATTTTTACATGAAAATGAATTAATGGATAACTTTTATAATTAAATGTTGAAAAAGAAAGAAAAAAAGAAAACAAGCAACTCCAGAGAGTCTAGTTATGGTAGATAGGGTCATTGAATGCTCTATAATTCATGAATGATTTAGGTGTCTAGTCAAAAGAAGACTAAGTGAAGCCTTTCTAATATTTGGCATCAATTTTTCTTCTTCCTTCTTAAAAGCACCTTATAATATTAAGGAGGTTTCAAAATTTCCTATATATGCTTTATTCTCGGAAGGAAATATAGTAAATATAATATGACTGATTTCTTTATATGATTCCATGGCTAGCAATTAAATTATCTAAGAAGAGAAGTACATAAGCATTTTTTATTTTGTGCTAAAAATCTAATTGAGGGTTTTGGCCCTGATGGAGTAATAGAGACCAGACTTACTGTCCTTCCTTAAACAACCATAAAATTAGACAAAAATATATGAAACAACAGTTTTCAGACACTGGACAACAGATATCACAGGACAGTGATATTTCTCAGAGTAGGGAAACAAAGTGGGTCCTATGATTGCCTTAGCTTACCACTTGTAGGCTCTTTCCAGGGGCCAGCATGAGGAAGAAGAATCTAAACAGAAACCAGTGATTTCTCTGGGTTGAAATAACATAGTTTGGACTGCAGAGATTATAGCCAAGGTGGCTATAATTTTCAAAAGAGGAGGGAGTTTCACAAAGACAGAGGGCTCCAGCAATCTGCAGAGGTGTTTCTTTGAGTCTTTGGCTGGTAATGATCTGCATGTGAGTGTGAAGAAACTATCTGAACCTGGAGAAAGAATCGCTAGAATGAGCAGGTGGAATAATCACTGGCTATCAGACAGGGTTGAGAGCAGCTCATGTTCTTACCAGCCAGAGTGGAAGTTCCTCCTAACACACAGCGCACTGGGGAGAATCCCCATAAGGGCACTGCCTTAGTACTGTCCTTATGCTACATAAAGGCTGCCCCGGATGCCCCCTAACAAAGCTTAAAAGCAAGGGTCAAAGAGATACCTGCTTCCAAGCACCTTAGCTGTGCACCAGAACAAATATTTACCAAAGTCCACCAATATTTACAGAAAAACAAAAAAGTTTGTACCCCAAAACATAAAATTTACGATGTTTGGGATTCAGTAAATAATTGCCAGGTACCAGGTGTGGTGGTGTGCACACTGTAGTCCCAGCTATTCAGGAGGCTGAGGCAGAATTGCTTGAGCCCAGGAGTTTAAGGGTGTAGTGTATCATGATCACGCCTGTGAGTAGTCACTGCACTCCAGCCTGGCAAAGCAAGACCCTATCTGTTAAAACAAACAAACAAACACACAAAATACAGGCATGCAAAGGAGGAGGAAAATAAGACCCATAAGCAGGAGAAAACAATCAGTAGAAACTGACCTAGAATTAACAAAGATGATAGAATAGCAGGCAGGCATGTTAGAACAGCTATTATAAATATATGCCATATGCTCAAAAATAGAGGTAAATATGAACATGATGATGAGAGAAATAATAGGTATAAAAATATCTTAATAGAACTTCTAGAGACGATAACTATAGTATCTGAAATGCAAAAAAATATAATGCAGGATGGGATTAACAGCAGATTATAACTGCAAAGAAAAGATTATAAACTTGAAGACACAGCAATAGATATTATCTAAAAAAAAAATGAAAAAACCTGAAAAAAATTTAAGTGGAATATCAGTGACCTCTGGGACAATACTGGGTGGTTCAGTGTTTTAGCAATTGCACCTTAGATGAAAAGAGGAAGAGCAGAGGTCAGCAAAAATATTTGAAGAATAACTGAACATTTCCCAAACCTGATGAAGACTGTAAACTCACAGATCCAAGAATCTTAATGAGCAGAAGAAATATGAGGAAAACCACACCTAGGCATGTCATAATCAAATTGTGAAATAAAATAATATGGAAGAAAAAAATTTTTATAAGACATATACAGATGAATAAAGATAAGAACAGCAGATATCTCTTCTGAAACTATGCAAGCTATGAGACAATGAAGTAACTGTTCAAAGCACTAGAAAAAAATCTTGGCAATCTGGAATTCTCCAGCTAAATATTTGTTTTAAATGAAAATGAAATTAAGACCTTTTAAGACAAAAAAAAAGCTGAGAGAATTTATTGCCAGTGGAACTGTGTTATAAGAAATACTAAAATAAGTTTTTTGGGTAAAGGGAAAATTATATCAGGTAGAAATTGGGATCTACAGAAAGCTATGAAGAACACCAGAAATTGCACATATGTGGGTAAATAAAAAGGACATTTGAAAAGAGATTTTAAAATCTCTTTAAAAGAGAATTAACCATTTAAAAATAATGTATTGAGGGGCTTATAACATATGCATTAATAGAAGTAAAATGTATGGGAAATAATACAAAGGATGGGAAAGGGAAATGAGTGTCCTATTATACAACATACACGAGGTTGTATAATAATAATTAAAGGTAGACTGTAATGTCACAACAAGCGAGGTAAAATTGTTTTGTTCTCCATAGAATTGTCAGTAAATGCTTACGTATAATTTTTGAGTGTGTTGTTTCAGGCTTCAATGCCTTCATATGTGCGTTTTCTGATGCCAGTAATGCCTTCTCTTGTTTTAACAGATGAATTCTGTACTTGCCTCTTCCTTCAGGTTTCCAAGATTCTATTCGCGTCTCTTCCTCTAAAAATCCTCCTCTTACTCTTTGATCCTCCTGCTTCTTTTCTCAGTTAGTCCCTTAATCCTCCTTGTTCCCAGAAAACTTAATAAATACTTTTGTTACTAGCATACATTTCATCTTACTGTAATTATTTATATATGCACCTGTTATCAAGGGTGAAGACAGGTCTTTCTTATTTATTTCTATATCCCCAGCAACTAGCATGGTGCCCGTGTATAGAAAGCTTTCCTTAAAGCAGTCCTTGAAGAGTTTTATACCAAAACTTCTCTTACTCCTGCCTCAGCCTTACCAAAACACTGCATGTCCCTTCCAGAATCTTCTTTCACCTCTAACCTGGTGAAAGTAGTAAGAGAGATGAGTAGCCAGGTAAGCATCTGTGTGTGGACAAGGATCTTTTTATTAATTTTTAAAAAGGTTTATTTTTTATTGATATATAATATTGTATACATTTTGGGGGTACATGTTTGATACTTGTATACAATGTGTAATGATCAAATCAAGGCAATTGGATTATCCATCATCTCAAACATTTATCTTTTCTTTGTGCTGCGAATATTACAATTTTTCTCTTCTGGTTAAAGTATACAATAAACTACTGTTAACTATAATTTCCCTACTGTACTACTGAATACTAGAATTTATTCCTTCCATCTAACTGTACTTTTGTGCCCCTTAATGGACTTCTCTTTATCTCCCTTCTTCCCGTCCAGCTTCTGGTAACCACCATTCTATGTTCTGCCTCCATGAGATCCACTTTTTTAGTTCTCACAGTAGTGATTTTAAATCTTCAATCTTTAGTTACTTCAATATTTTAAAGTTTCTTAAATTATATGCACAAGTAAAACTTACTTCTGCCATTAATTCTAGTGGGGCCTGAGTATTCTTTTTAGGGTTACTATCTTCATCATCATCTTCATCATTGGTATCATCTTCACCATCATCCTCTGCTGATTCTGACAATTTATCATCAATATCCTGAAGGCAATATTCATTATTTTTCTCTTGCTTTACAATGACTGCATCTTTGCTCACTTCACCTAAAAGAGAATATACCTAATTTAAACAATAGACATCGAAAAGTTCACAAATCAAATTTTGCCAGATCCTATTACTATTCATTAAACTGATATATTAATTAAAGTAACATAATTATCATAACAAACATATTCAAAACACTACATATTTTAACTCATTTAAATCTCTCAACATCAAGGCAGTATGTACTATTTTTATTCCCATTTATAGGTGAGGAAACTGAGGGACAGAGAGGTTAAATATACTGGCCAACTTCACACAGCTAATTAAGTGGTAGATCTGTGAGTTGGTCTGGCCCTAGAGTCCATATTCTTAACTATATCTTGTACTATTTTTACTAATACACAATAAAATAAATATACTTCTATTAAAGTAAGTTTAAATCATCTCCTGGGGAAATACTACTGAGTGAGCCTGTTGGCTCCTTCAGCTTTGTGGAAGTCTTTCACAGTTTGAAATTGAACTTGTGTTACATCCACCCCTTCTTGTATGATTTTGAGTGCCTGGGAAGTCTCTGAGATGCCTTCTTTGATGGGAAGGTGGCCATGAGCTACTCTAAATAGTGTATATATATTGTGTTAGAAAGAAGAAAATGAGGAAATCTAGGAGAACTTATAGAAGACAATGTTAAGAAAACACAGAACAACAACAACAACAAAAAGATAAAACTTATGACTCTAAAACAAACTCCTGACTCTAAACCCAAAGTGCTACCCTGAAAAGGAATATCAAGTTCTTCCAAGAGTATGATGGTTGTGTTATTCAGGCCATCTGTCTACCTGTTTCTGGTTCATTTACAGTCTCCATCAGCTCACAACCGCCCTGATCATCCAGTGTGCACTCAGCCTGTAGACTGACTCAATGCACTGATGTCACCAACGGAGGTCATAATGAGGAATTAGGGACATTTTGTGATGTCACAGGAACTGTCTCATTCACTTCACAAACACTTAGCAGCATGAAAGAAGTTTCCTGATCCTTAGATCTAAAGCAGTCCTCTCCCCAGGAGCTGTTTATTTACATTATAGCACCTACCACAACCTGCAATTACCTTGCTTATGTGTTTGTGTTTTTATTTTTAGTTATTTATTTTTTTGGAGACAGGGTCTCAGTTTGTCACCCAGGCTGGAGTTCAGTGGTATGATCTCGGCTCACTGCAGCCTCTGCTTCCCAGGTTCACGTGAGTCTTGTGCCTTAGCCTCCTGAGTAGCTGGGATTACAGGCATGTGTCACCACATCCGGCTAGTTTTTGTATTTTTAGTAGAGATGGGGTTTCGCCATGTTGGCTAGGCTGGTCTTGAACTCCTGACCTCAAGTGATCCACCCGCCTCAGCCTCCCAAAGTGCTAAGTTTATAGTCTTTGTGTTTTTAATTGTCTTTTCTTTTAGACTAGTCAAGTGCAGTAGTGAGAAGGGGAGAAAGAGTAAAACAAGGAGTTAATTCTGTAGCTATGAACAATCAACTTGGATAACTTACTATCTTTGCATCAGCCTATTTTTATTTATTTTTATTTTTAATTTTCAAAATTTTTTAAACTTCTTTTTGAGACAGGGTCTTGCTCTGTCACCCACCCAGTGCAGACGCATGATCATAGTTCACTGCAGCCTTGAACTCCTGGGTTCAAGCAATGCTCCTGCCTCAGCCTTCCTAGTAGCTAGGACTACAAGTGTATACTAGCGTGCTTCGCAATTTTTCTCTTTTAATTTTAAATTTTTTTTAAAGATGGGGTCTTGCTATATTGCCCAGTCTGTTCTCAAACGCTAGGGCTCGACCTGGCCTGATCCTCTTACCTTGGTCTCCCAAAGTGCTGAGAGTTACAGGTATGAGCCACTATACCTGGCCTGTTATTTTTAATAGTCAGCTGTCTGTCTTCTACTAGAATGTAAACTTTATAAGGACAAGGGCTTTCCCTATTTTGCCAACTGTTGTATCCATAGCCTCTAAACCAGTGCCTGGCACTCTGGCTTTCAACTGTTGTTAAATGAATGGAACGTGTTAATGCTTTCATAGGTATTTTAATTCATTCCAGGACTTAAGACTGTAATTATCATCTTATGTAATGTATATCCATGGATCTCATACCTGGCTGAATATAAGAATCACCTAGAACATGACTTTGAAGAACTACTGATTCTCATGACCTGCCCCAGATCTACAGAGTTGTCAGTTCCCAAAGGTCGCAGAAAAGGAGGGTTCAATTAGAAGCCATAGTTAGTTAATTCAATGAAACAGATGTTATTACCTGTGCTTTCTTTTAAGCAGGGAGATGACAATAGGTCAGACTGTAGACTTGTTACGATATCTTTACTTTCGATACTCCTTGAAGATACTCTATTTTCAGTAGTCTTTAAAGAGACTTTATTTTCAATATTCTTAGAAGGGACTTCCTTCCTTTATGTTAGACAGTGAAAAAATATTTTCTTAGGTCATAATTCTGTTTAATATAAACATACAATATAATATGCCAACAATAAACTAAATAGCTGAAATGTAGTATCTTCTTTGTGGAAAAGCATTACAAATTATTTTACGATGATTAAAATTCTATTGCTGACTGGCATTTGTTATTGTATAACAATTCGTAGACTCTTTTCAGAGTTCTTTAACACAGAGCATTTAAGTAATCAGTTACATAAATGTCTTTGGTACATCATAGTGATATGATGAAATAAAACTAAGAAAATTAGCCTTGAGTTTTTAAGTTTACAAATCGATTTTTGCCATTGCTAAATGCTATGCAGAGTTCAATACTATTAACCTTGGTCATAATATAAAATAGCCTTTTTCATTAAGTAGCTTATCTAAAAATGGGTTAACTCTCCCTTTTAATCTTTAAACTTGAAGCTTCATGTTAGTAAATAACACACTGAAACAAGGAATTCTTAATGCGGTGCCCACTGTTCACAAAGACAGGCACCCTATGCTTGTGGGAAAAAAAACCCAAGTCTCTTGTTTTTTTTTTTTTTAGACCAAGTCTCGCTCTATCACCCAGGCTGGAGTGCTGTGGCGCGATCTCAGCTCACTGCAACCTCTGCCTCCCAGGTTCAAGCAATTCTCTGTCTCAGCCTCCCTAGTAGCTGGGATTACAGGCACCCGCCACAATGCCCGGCTAATTTTTGTATTTTTAGTAGAAACGGGGTTTCACCACCTTGGCCAGGTTGGTCTTGAACTCCTGACCTTGTGATCCACCCAGCTCGGCCTTCCAAAGTGCTGGGATTACAAGCATGAGCCACTGTGCCCGGCCCCTCAAGTCTCTTTTTTTGAGGTCTTGAGAATCTTTCAATTTGTCTCCTTCATAAACTTTTAAAAATTCACCTTCTAGTTTGCATGGAAATATATAAAAAGATGTAAAGTATTATTTGTTCCCCAAAGTTACAATGGCTCTGTTTTTTTCCCTCATGGAAATGTAAATCCAGAACATTAGTAGTTAAGTTAGTGGTCCTATGCACTAATTTAGCAAATAGGTTGACCAGGTTGTTATCTCCTTAATACTACGGGAGGGAATGGAATCTTTATTCCTCCAGTATATATAGCTAAAGCAAAACCCTTCTCTGGAAATGAAAAATGCACAGCAAAGATGATTTACATTTGTTCTGCCTCTGCCCTGCTTGATCTTCTAATTGTGACAGAAAGCATCCAAGAAACTCTACATATGAAAAGTTGTGGAATCACTGAAATATTCAGTTTCCAGGATTGTGAGACTCCTGTTATGTAAAAGGTCACACTAGTGATTACTAAAATTTATATGCTCTCATAGCTGATCTACATAAAAGGGCTTCGATGTCTTTTTTCTTCCCTGAATTAAAGTATTTCATTGAATTTAAGATACAATCTGTTTATTATAAGACATACCATTGTTTTATGTACACTAAAAAAGAAAAAAAATTGCCAAATATAAGTGTAAGATGACATTGATTGTAAAAGGTGTAAAAATATGAAAAAATGTGTGCTTTAGAATAAAATATCCCACTGAGTTACATCCCTTAAAACAGGAATTTAGCTAGTATAGTTCTGAGTATTTGAATAATTGGAAATGCCTATAATAATTTTAATGAAACACACATGAAGGCAGCCAACATACTCAATGACCTGAAGATAAATGGAATATTACTATTTGGAAGCAGTGAACATGCCAGAAAAATACCTATCTGAGAGCTGATCAAATCCTGATTTTAAAAGTAAGATATAAATGGCTTTTCTGTTTACTTTCTATGGTCTTTCTTGCACAGTTTCAAAGAATCAGAGGCCCAAAGGTCAATTTCCTCTTCACCTAAAATCTATTGACTTCTATTTGAGAAAGTGATGTTATTTATGGTAATAAGGCCCCTAACTATTTAAGAAAAACAGGTAACTAATATACTCTAACAGATCTGTTTTTGTTAACTGCAATTACAACTGAGGAAAGATTTAAAATTTTACTTTATGTAATAATATTCTTTGGAAATGCAAGTCTTTAATTTAGTACTTAATAAAATTACAGAGTTAATCAGGTTAGACATTCCATTGGAACATATTTATGCTAGAGGGCAGATAACCTAAGTTTTAGAATTTCTTCCTCAGCGTGTTGGGTATATTTAGTGTCCCAAAACTTCTATTGAAATAAATAATTTTTTCAGGAGATTTCTATTTTAAACTTTGTCATAAAATGATTTATACTTGTCAAACATGGGCCTAGAAACAAAATTAATTAAAACTTACTTTTCTGAGAATGTTTTAGCTACATTTACAGAGACCTGTGTTGGTGAGGTATTAAGTTTGCTTGCCAATCTTGGTCTGCGTCCAAAGAGGCATTTACTTGAGGTATAAAAATGGGAATAAAAAATAGCTCATTATTCATTTTAGAAAAGGTGATAAAACGTGATTATGTAAGAAAAGTCCTAGAGATAACAATTTTTTTCAAGCTCAGTCAGCGTTGAGTGCTGTGGATTTGCTTCAGCCATTTTCCCCTCAATCTTTATGCTTGAAAGCTTGACCAAAAAATCAAGTAAGGTCCAAAATCTAGAAAACTTTATCCAGCATTAAATACATATTTTATTTCTCTTGCTGAAAATAGTTTGTTAACTAAAAGCGATTTGCTGGGTAGACAAAATCTTTCCCACATAGGATTTCTAAGGAAAAAGAAAATGGTAAATGTGGCATTTGTGTACCCAGAAGTTTGAAACTTGTGGTTTATAGAGTCCACATACTTCTTGTGTCTAGGACTGAAGTGAAAAATACAAAAACTAAAGCAAAGAAAAAACTTTTAGTTTTCCCTAACCCAACCTAAATGAAATCTTTTGGCAAATCTCACTTGCCAGTCAGACTATGAAGCCAGCAGCAGGGTGGAGAGTGGAATGGAAGCTACGTTGAAAAAATTCATCAACTTTGCAGGTCAGTGACACTCTTCCCATGCAAAGATCCCCCCACTCCGATGTTTTTTCCTACTTGATCATTTTTCTCTAGGACTAGCCCTGTTTACCTTCAACTCTGGGTGAAGTACCTGAGGTGACAAAACTACATACCTGTGAAGTTTACTGGCTACACTATCCACCCTTGTCCTTCTCTGAAAGCAAATTAAAGGGAAATGATCATTTTGACCTTGCAAGAAGCAGTTTGAGAGGCAGATGCAATTATGACTGAGATCAAGAGAACAAGTAGCCACTCTGCTTTTCTATTTTGGCCTAGGCTGCATCTGATTTATCCTTGGGGTTTATCTACCTCAGGAGGTGGAACACCCCTTGCTCCAGTTCCAACACTGCTTATCACTCAAAGAACATTGGGGCTCATGGATACAACAGTAATTTCTTTTCATCTGTGATCTAGTAACTTCTATTACTATTATTGAAAGTTATATTTCAAATATCCCTCAAAGACAACTAAACATTTTTTAGATTTTATTAAATGTTTTCAACCATGTAATAGGATACATATAAAATTACATGTAGATTACTATATGTAACAAGGCTCTTTTTTTCTAGTTGGTTTTAACTTTAAATGAAAATAAATACATTCCTCTATCACTGATTTGCTATACATTACTTTCTCTTTAATATAAAAACATATATTATATAATATGTAATATACATGTAATTTACAACAAAAGCCAAGGTGGACATTTTTAGTTTTGACAATATGAAAATTTAAATATATGTTGCCTAGGGTAGAATTTTTCCCAGCCAATATTTAGAATAAACCAAAACAATATGAATTCGAATAGAAGAATCCCACCAGAATAGTACCTACTAATTTGTCAGTAATCCCCACAAAAGTGTTTATGATCAACTTTCAAGCTGTAATTTTTCATAGAATAGAGATTTTTTTTCAGAAAGTAGATGACTACAGGAAGAGCTTTAATAGATTATCAGAATCAGAGCCTTGAACAGAGCAGATATTTAAAATTTAGTTACTAAATTGATATTGTACTGTGATTTTTTAAACTTGATCTTAGCCAAAAGGCTGGAAACAATACAGTTTTTTTAACACCAGTTTCTTCAACTAGTTGAGGTGATTATTTTCTTTATTGAGTAGTAACAATTCATGTTATAGTAAATAATTTGTTTAATTTTAAAGTACATATTCACTTGAAGAAATATTGTGAAAGAAATAAGTATCAAAGGGAAACAGGAACGAGCAATGAAAATTATGATACAAGTAAAATATGGAATACAGGGTGTTTAAGCATTAAAAAGTAGAAGTGAATATTATCTATACTTCTACATTTTTATCAAAATTCATTTTTCATTTTAACTGTCCTTCTATCTAAGTAACAATTTATTTGACTGCAGCAAAACCTGAAGTGCTAATCCACGCATTTCTGGCCTTTCAAATTTAATTGGGTGACAAATGGCTGCATTATCTAGTTCTAATTGCTTAAAAGGCATAGGAGAGATCAGCTACACAATCAAAAACATCTTCTTACTCTGACATTGCTTTGTTTGATTCAATCATCACTTTTTCTGAAAGAGAAAAAAATACCCTCAGTATTTTATTAACACTGATGTCCCTAACATACATTTCTAAATGGCAAATATTTAGGATTTTTAAAAGGATAGGCAACATAATAAAAGATTTAATTGCTAAGTCATTCAATGACACTCAACATTCCAATAGTCTTCTTACTATTTAGGACAAAATAGTGGCTAAACATATTCTTTCAAAGTAATAAATCATTTACCCTTTGGATCAAACATTAGCAATCTGCCATTCTGTTTGTTCTTTGCTGTCTAAAGTAGAAGCAAAAATAAAAACTAGCATTATTATTTTAGTTTGAGATATTTGAAATAATTTACTAATAGCCTTTATGTAAACATTTCTACTAGCTAGAATAATATACAATTTTATGCTAAAGCTGGTTATTTAAAAACTGTATAAATTGATGGTAAAATAGACCCAAAACATCCTAAAAAAATTATATACTCTTACCTTTACAGTATCTGTCTTGTCTACAGAAGTCCTGCAAAAACCAAAATATTTACTTCATAAGTCTCTAAACACTTATATAGATTTAAAATACAAATAGAACACAGAACACAGTCTGTCAGTTGGGTATTAAGTATGTATTTTGTTTTTGTATGTAGTAGCATTATTTCCATTCTAACTGTAAAACCTCATTCTTCTGGATTATGAAATTTAGTTTAAAAAAATCTAGAGAAATTAAGCCTTCTGGGGGAGGGGGTGGGGAGGGAGAGAAGCACAAAAGATAACTAAGGGGTACTGAGCTTAATACATGGGTGATGAAATAACACGTAAAACAAACCCTCATGACACGTTTACCTATGTAACCAACCTTTACACGTACCCCCAAATCTAAAATGAAAGTTAAAAAAAAAGAAATTCTCTGTTATCTTTTTGGTTTTACATAACTTATCTGCCACATTCCAGTTTATTGGTGTCACAAAAATAAAAAACAGCTTTTAAGGCCGGGCGTGGTGGCTCAAACCTGTAATCTCAGCACTTTGGGAAGCCAAGGCAGGTGGATCACCTGAGGTCAGGAGGTCGAGACCAACCTGACCAACATGGCGAAACCCCATCTCTACTAAAAATACAAAAATTAGCCGGGCATGGTGGCAGGTGCCTGTGAGCCCAGCTACTCGGGAGGCTGAGATATGAGAATAGCTTGAACCCAGGAGGTGGAAGTTGCAGTGAGCCGAGATCGCGCCACTGCACTCCAGCCTGGGCAACAGAGTGAGACTCTGTCTCAAAAAACAACAACTACAACAACAAAACACCTTTTAGAGTACATGTGACCAGAACAAGAAGAAATTCTTCCACAGTGTCTCAAGCTATGGTATTTTTAATAAAGTATTATTTAAACAAATACATATAGAAATTACTTTTGATTTTAAAATATAATCCTTACCTCGTAAGTTCTCATGTGTTTATTAATATAAAGGTACAATGTTTTCTCTATGAATTTTTACGTAAGTTACCTGATCATAGGACTGATTTTCGTATAATGTAGCCTTTTATATATCTGGATAAATTTCATTCTCATAGTTAAGAGAAAAATAAACTCTTACGTTTTTTTTCAAGTATGGGAGTGGCCACACTTAAAATTTTCCTAAGTAACAATCCACTTCCTCACCCCTCTAACACTTGTTCTCACACCCAAACCAGACTTTAAAAATTATCATAATTATTACCTACTGAGGGGTTTCTGGAATATAAAATTCAGGGCCAAGACTGTGGACATTAAAAGCAAAGCGTCATTATTTCATATTAAGTTTTTATTTTTTTTAATCCAACTCCCTTATATTGACTTATGCTCCTGAATAAAGCAGCTGTATATAAACTTTTGCCTCAGGCTTTGCTTTCTGGGGAACCCTGACCAAGCCAACATTACATATGTTAATTCGATTAGCTCTCCAAGAGGCTCACAGAGAACTAAAGTCTATCAGAACAGCACGGCATCTTTTGGGGAAACACAGTTGTGGAAGACCAAACTCTAGGATAAATGAAAGATTTTCCTCTGGTTATCTAGGGCAGCAAAGCTCCAAAGAGGAAACAAAGCAATAATGAACTAAATAAGGCCTTAACAAAAGAAATCTAACATCATCTCCCCTGAGAGACACTTTCACTTCACAGAGTTCCACAATCCCATGGGTACCTGTATATAAATGTGATGTACAGCATCACATTTATATTTATTAATAATATTATTAGTATTTTGAGACAGAGTCTCGCTCTGTCACCCAGGCTGGAGTGTGATGGTATGATCACGACTCACTGCAGCCTCAATCACCTGGGCTCAAGCAATCCTCCCACCTCAGCCTCCTGAGTATCTGAGACCACAGGTGTGCACCACCACATCCGGCTATTATTTTTTTATTATTTTTGAAGAGACAGGGTCTCACTTTGTTGCCCAAGCTGATCTTGAATTCCTGGCTCTTAAGCGATCCTCCTGCCTGGGCCTCCCAAAGTGCTGGGATTGCAGGTGTAAGCCACCGTGCTGGCCCACCTTTATATTTAGAGCAGTCCTCTCCTTTCTAGCTCTAGGATCTTCAAGGATTGCAACATTCAACTCTTCACCTAGATGAAACATTCATGCACATAATTCTCCTCCCATTTTCACCTGGTGAAAACGTAGGATGGACAGATCCCAGCCCTTGATGGAGACCCATGCTCTGCTAGGTCTGGCTTTATCATTAGCTAGGAAATGTCCATTTCATCTCCTTTCATTACATTGAATTCCTTGGGGGGCAGTAAAGAATACTCAAAAGATGGGGCTCTTGGGCTGGGCATGGTGGCTCATGCCTGTAATCCCAGCACTTTGGGAGGCTGAGGCAGGTGGATAACGAGGTCAGGAGATCGAGACCATCCTGGCTAACATGATGAAACCCTGTCTCTACTAAAAATACCAAAAAAAAATTTAGCCGGGCGTGGTGGTGTGAGCCTGTAGTCCCAGCTACTCGGGAGGCTGAGGCAGGAGAACTGCTTGAACCCGGGAGGTGAAGGTGAAGGCTGCAGTGAGCCGAGATCATGCCACTGCATTCCAGCCTGGGTGACAGAGTGAGACTTCATCTCAAAAAAAAAAAAAAGAAGATGGGGCTCTTGAGTGAAAGAGACTAGATTCACATCCCAGTTCCTGTCACTTCCCAGGTGAGCCTGGAGAAGTCACTTAACTTCTTCAAGATTCCATTCTTCCATCTGAAAAATGGGGATTACCATGGTGCCACCTTTGGTGGATTATTATAAGGATTAAATGGGATAATCTGGGTAAAGTGTTCAGCAGAGCCTGGCATAAAGGAAGGACACTGTTGAAACAATTCAATGTTTTATCTAAAAGAAAAGTTTGGAAAGATGTCCTATGGGGATGATTAAAATTGCTTAGGGAAGCAAAAATGGGCCTTTACTGTGATTGAGACAAGCAGATTATCTCTGAGGGCTTTTAATTAATTTTAAAAACTACCTAAAGTACTGATACTTGTTTAGAAAGATCACTGACTCCAGGGAAAAAGCAGACTAATTTAGAACACAGATAAAGTTGTTATCTTTTAACAGTCCTTGTGGCAATGGGAACAACACCGTTTATGATAGTTCCAAATTTTCATGCACTATTCAATGTCTATTTAAAACAGGTATTTGGGTCAGGTGTCGTGGCTCACACCTGTAATCCCAACACTTTGGGAGGTCGAGGCCAGAGGATAGCTTGAGGATGAGGTCGACACCAGCCTGGGGAACACAGCAAAACTCTGCCTCTATAAAAAATTAATTAGCCAGGCATGGTGGTGTATGCCTGTAGTCTCAGCTACTCAAGAGGCTGAGGTGGGAGGATGGCTTGAGCCCAGGAGCTTGAGGTTACAATGAACTATGATAGTGCCACTGTACTCCAGCCTGGGCAAGAGAGTGGGACTCTGTCTCTAAAAGACAATAATAATACAATACCAGACATTTGATGAGCACCTACTACATGTCAGATGTAACTATGCTAAGCTCTGGGGACACAAAGATGAAGATACTCTACTTTGAGAAGTTCAGAATCTTATAGGTGAAATGGGTACTAATTTCTTATATGTATGTCACAGAGCAAGCTTCAAAATACTATAACAAATGCTTCCCTCTAAGGGGCTACAGTGTAATTTCCCATACTGCCCAAACTGAGGAAGAGTGATTACGAGGACCAATCAAATTCTTTCTTTTGGGCTCAAGGACTGGAGATACCTAGGAAGTCAGCAGGCAGTGGAGGCAGAACTGGAAGGACAGAGGTGAAATTGCCTTTGCAAAGATTATAACAGTGAGAAAATTATGACAGTGACAGAGATCTGACTTAACTGATTCCATCTTGCTTCTAACCTCCTAGCTGCCCTTGTTCTTTCCTAGGTATAGGCCAAACTAACTTTGGGAAGAAATCAGTTGATAGTTAACACTGAAACAAAGATGATAACCACCCTTTCCTAAAGCAAACCCTCTTCTTGCCTGGGGACCAGACTGCCTTTGCAGGATTAACAAATTAGCCACAAGATTCAGAAACTGTAGTTTAGGAGTCATGCAACCAGAGGCCAAAAGATTCTGAACCTCCCCAGTTGGTATTATTTGGACTCCACACTCCACAGACTTCAGGAAAAACAAAACAAAACAAAAAAACAAAAACACCTTTTATAAAATGAATTACCAACATTTAAAATTCAGATTTCAAAAAATTTTTATTTTACATTTCTCTTGTAATATTGGAAGACATTACATGTTTTTCTTCATCCCACTTATGCAATTATTTTACTGTTTTGTGCTACTGGTTTTTATAAGCTACCTTGTAGTCTAATAGGCAAAGACAGAATGAATAAATAGCTAGCTAGCTACACACTCAGGCCCTGCAACTCTGGTGAGAAGGAGAGACAGAGCTGATTAAGCACTACCCTCTATCCTCTGGGAGCTTGGTGGGGGAAACATTACATGATGCAGGAACAATATTTCATGGCATAGCTTCAAATGTGTATACAAATGGTGTCAAGGATCATCCATCACTTACATTCATTTTTTAAACTGATTAAATATAAATTTTATATATTTTCTTTACAGTGTAATATAGTGCTAGGATTCCAGACTCTGGAGTCAGGTTGTCTATGTTTAAATCCCAGTAAATTGTGTGACCTTGAGCAAATTCCTTAACCTCTCTGTGATTCAGTTCCTCAACTGTAAAGTGTGGATAAAAATACCACCTACCTTATAGAGTTAAATTGCAAGGGTTAAAATAATTAGCTACTAATAAATAATAATAGTAGCACTCATCTCCTGCTAGAACTGCAATTACTATAATTCCTCCTCCTATACTATTGTTAATATTTACAGCCCAGGGAGGCCAGTCCTGAAGGTGAACTGTCACAAATGAAGCCAGTTCTAAACGCCGAAACTGGATGGGGCAAAGAGGGGAGAAAACACTGAGGATGTGGCTCAACCGGTGAGCGTAGGTAGAAAGCTCTGGAATTCTGGAGTGGGTGCAGTAGAATACCTAGAGATGCTGGAATTTCAGCTCTGGAAAACTCTTAACACTTAAAGATAAATGCTATTGTTATTATTGTTTTCCAGAGATTACGAAAACCAAAACAATTTCAATTCACAAAAAACAAAATAAAAATTTAAAAATAAGTTGGATTTGGGGATCATTGTATTTGGTTTTTAGAAAAATGAAACATATTAAAAGACATTTCCAGTGTCCTTTTCAGATTTTTAAAAAGTGACTTCCAGGGGTTCTCCTAGGGTAAAAATAAATTCAGCTAAGACACCTATGCCAAACAATAAATTGATCATTACACCATGTGTTACTTTAAATGCTACAGGGGCTCAGTGTAGAGCAGTCTGAGTAGTCAAAAGAACAATATCAACATTTTGGAAGTTTCAAGTCAATTTCATCATCTCATAAGATGAGAATAAGTCCCGGGAATATAAATGATTTGTCCAAATTCCATCGAAATTTGCATGGCTAGCAAGTTATATCTAGCTAGTAGTGATGTCTTAACTAATTTTCCAAAAATAAGTAAAAGAATTCCAGGCAAGGGCAAGGACTGAGGGAGGGGGTCGGGAAGCCCTGGGATGGGCTGGGCCATCTTCGTTATTTGCGGGGAAGGAGTTGGTGCGTGTGAACCGGCCGGTCAAAGCATGGTAGTGTAGACAATCCTGTCAGAATCGCCCAGTTATCTCCACACCCGCGTAGACACGAACAGCGCTTCCTCACCTCTTACCGACCACTGCGGGAGGAGGGTGCCGCGAGCCAGGCGCACCCCAGTCGCGCGCATCCTCCCTTCCCGGCGGCCCCTGGCAGCCACGGGCCTGGGGCCCAGAGCCGGAACCAGGTGCGGTAGAGCAGTCCGCAGGCTCGGGCGCCAGGTCTGGGGGTGGTCTGCCGTGGGGGCTGGGTCAGACTGTACACCGGGCTGGGGAGAGGGAGACCGGTCGTTGCCTCGGAGTGTCTTACCAGCTGGCTGCCCTCTCCAGCCGACCATCCGAAGGGCACACACCGAGAGCCAGCCCGGCTAGCTGCTCGCGCGGAGCTCGGGGCTCCGAGTCGGGGACGCAGCGTCGCCGTGGAGACTGCACGGCGCGTGGAGGAAGCTCGGGCAGCAGCCGAGAGTGGGGGCTGGGGGAATGGGGCGACGGCGGGGGAGGTGGCGGGGGCGGGGGCGGGGGCGGGGGCAGCCCTGGGAGCCACGGAGATGCAGGGTGGAGGCAGGCCCAGGCCGTAGGGCGGTGGAGGGCGCGGGACGGAGCGGGCGGGGCGCGGAGGGCCCGGGGCGGGGCTGGGAGGCGGGCCCGGGGGGGCGGGGAGGGGCGGGCGGCAGAGCTGAGGGACAGCCCCGCGGTCGTGGGTGTCCCGCGGCGCCGGAAACTGGGCGCACACACCCTCAGATTGACGTGCGCACGCGCACCGGTTACCTTCAGGAGCGCCGAAGAAGGAAAGAGGGTTGGAATGTCGGTGTCCATACCTGATTCTAAGCGAGGGACAGGGAAAGGGGCGGGGTGGCCTCAGAGTTTTAAACTTGGGGAGTAAAAAGAAGTCTTGAGTTGGGAGAGATGGGTGTCCCTGGTTGTGGATGAACAAGTGTCCCCTGCAGGACTTAGTCCCCCAACCTGAGGTCGCCCCAAGAAGAATATGGGTCTCCGGGGGGAGTCCCTGGATGCCAGTTTTCCCAGAAGTCAAGTTCAAGTGATTAGAACCAGAGACCCGGCTCTCCCCCAGCGAGAGCAGCCCAGGTTCCCTCTAGCCCCGGAGCTGCTGCTCTGCCACGCCGGCCAATGGGAGGTATTAGTGTTTAAGTAACTGCTTGGGTCACAGTAGGGGGTGGGGAGCTTTTCTGTTACAGAATTCTAAAGGTCCCTCAGGCTTGGCTTCTAGGAAGGAATTGGTTATTTTTCTCCACTTGGGATGCCGGAAGTAACTAGAATCAATTTGTTGCTAGGCAACGTGTTTTGAAGGACGCCTGTTTGTTGGACTCAAATCTGGATTCGACTTTCACATGGTAGACACATAATAATCAGGTGTACTCCCTATTTAATCTCTGGAGTTGGTACCCGCTGAGGATATGTACCTTGGTAGATGGTTGTGAAGCTAAAATGACATAAAAATATATAAAGCTCTGACATGTAGAAGATGCTTAATAAATGGCAAATTTTATTATTATTATTATAACAAAAATAGAACCAGCTGCACCATTTCCGGAACCAAGAGAATACAGAGATGTGGTCATTTTTTAATTCTCTTAGTCATCTGTTCACATTCATTCTTTAAATCTCCTGTGAGCCCTTGATGATAGGTAGGAGGCAAAGGAAAAATGCCAAAATGGAAGTTTTTGAAAAGAACTCAATGGAGTCATTGACAAATACATCCCTAGTTTGATAAGGACATAGCAGGCCACTGCCTCCTCTATTACAGGAACACCCTTACATAAAAAATGTCTTGTTTGATTGAGGACTTTTCATTTAAACAGGGCAAAGGGTATGTCTTCATCAACACCTTTGAAAACATTAGTTTTGGTGAATTTGCTTAGTACTGATGAATGGGTAATGACTGACTGGTTATTCCCATTGATCTACTACAAGGAAGTGTAAGAAAACCTCAAATTTTTTTGATTAAACTTTCTTTCTCTACCTACTCTTCTTCCCCCTAACAGAAAAGCTCAAGTTCGTTTGTAGAATGCAGTGTTTAGTTTACTTACTGCTCCTGAAGGGAGCAAAAATAGATTAATGGGCCGGGCATGGTGGCTCACACTTGTAATCCCAGCACTTTTTTTTTTTTTTGAGACGGAGTCTCCCTCTGTCGCCCAGGCTGGAGTGCAGTGGCGCGATCACGGCTCACTGCAAGTTCCGCCTCCCGGGTTCACTCCATTGTCCTGCCTCAGCCTCCCGAGTAGCTGGAACTACAGGCGCCCGCCACCATGCCTGGCTAATTTTTTTGTATTTTTAGTAGAGATGAGGTTTCACCGTGTTAGCAAGGATGGTCTCGATCTCCTGACCTCGTGATCCGCCCACCTCGGACTCCCAAAGTGCTGGGATTACAGGCGTGAGCCACCGCACCTGGTAATCCCAGCACTTTGGGAGGCCGAGGTGGGCGGATCGCTTGAGCTCAGGTGTTTCAGACCAGCTTGGGCAACATGGCGAAACGCTGTCTCCACAAAAAATATAAAAAATTAACTGGGCATAGTGGCACGGGTCGGGTGGGGTAAGGGAGGTCGAAGCTGTAGTGAGCCTTGATTGCGCCACTGCATTCTAGCCTGGGCGACAAAGTGAGACCCTGTATTAAAAAAAAGATTCATGACCTTGGAGAATAAAGGTATTTTCTCCACATGGAGGAGCGGTTAGAGCGATCTGGCTTCCACCTTGGGCCTCAAGGTCTTCAAGTGCCAAGTGGAAATACATGCACTACCTGCCCCTGTAGCTCAGAACATGGAATGAGAGAAAATAAAGCCCCTGACACAGAGCCTGGCACATGACAATTCGTCAACAACTCAGATATTATTACTTCTACCGTAATATTCTGTATATAAATAAAAGTACTTTCAGGATAGCCATAAGAATTAAAGATCATTAGGTAAAGTGCCTGGCCCAGTGCCTATTTGAACCCCTGATGATTATTTTGCTTCTCTCTGATGAAAAAGCACTACATTTCATCTTTATTTGTATAACTTGAGAAACAATTCACCTAACTTTTGTGCAGAAGTTATTATTGGTGTTATACTCAAAAATAAAGCACAGTTTAGCCCTGGCCTGTGCATTTACATCACTGAATAAATTACCAAAAGTGTCTGTCTAGCAAGAGTTTGTTCTAACATAGTGGAGAGGAAGAGCCAGTCTTATACAAATATTGAATCATTCCGCAACTACATTTCATTAAATTCCCTGATTTCTTTTTTTAAAACAGAGTCTTGCTCTGCAGCCCAGGCTGCAAAGCTGGAGTGCAGTGGCCTGATCTCAGCTCACTGCAACCTCTGTATCCCCTCAGCCTCCTGAGTAGCTAGGACTACAGGCACAGGCCACTGCCCCCCCACTATTTTTTTTTTTTCTTTTTTTATAGAGACAAGGTCTCACTGTGTTGCGTAGGCTGGTCTCAAACTCCTGGGCACAAGCAATTCACCCACTTTGGCCTCCCAAGGTGCTGGGATTACATGGCGTGAGCTACCGTGCCCGGCTGACTCCCTGATTTTTCATGGACTCATTTTTATTACAGATCTGAATGTTAGCAGTGCCTTATGTTAAAAATGTTTAAATCACTTTTAGTGTTTTTCTGATTATAAAACGAATGCAGAGAAACACAAAAGAAAAAATTAAAACCATCCAGAATTCTACCACTCAGTAATAACCTCAGTCAATAATTCTATTTTTCCTTCTATCCTCTTTGTGCTCACATACATATATGTACTTTACAACATTTGCATTAGATGTGTACACAGTGCTAGCATCCTTTTTTGCTTAACTTTCCCTCTTAAACATTTCCCAAATGTATTTAAGTCTCAAAACATTTTTAATGGCTGTATAATATTTATCCATAATGTATTCAAACAGTCCCCAATTTGAAATTTTTCAACTTTTCTTATGTAACTCGTTGTTTGAAAAAAATTTGTTGAGGGCCGGACGCGGTGGCTCACGCCTGTAATCCCAGCACTTTGGGAGGCCGAGGCGGGCGGATCACGAGGTCAGGAGATGGAGACCATCCTGGTTAACACGGTGAAACCTCATCTCTACTAAAAATACAAAAAATTAGCTGGGCGTGGTGGCGGGCGCCTGTAGTCCCAGCTACTCAGGAGGCTGAGGCAGGAGAATGGCGTGAACCCGGGAGGCGGAGCTTGCAGTAAGCCGAGATCGTGCCACTGCACTCCAGCCTAGGCGACAGAGTGAGACTCCGTCTCAAAAAAAAAAAAGAAAAATTTGTTGAGTACTTAGTATATTACCAGGCATTATGCCAGACATAAGATTTAATTGAAGAACAGTAAACTATAAAGATAAGGTTTTGATGAACATCTTTGTAAACAAATCTTTGGTGGCATCTTTCATTTTTAGACTCAATTCCTAGGACTATGAAAACACAACTTCAAAAGGCATTCTTCGAGCTTCAAAGGCAAATTTAAGAAACCAAATTTCTGAACTGTAAAATATTAACTTTTTGGAAAACTACCAACAACTGAATTAATATTTATTTCGTGCAAAGTGTGAACTTACCCAGAAGATGCTTTCTTGTTAGTTACTGTGAAATACCCAGGATATTTGAAGTGTATTGACTTTGGCTTTTACCTCTAATTCTTTCCAGGATTTGCTGGTTTTCTCAACAGTGTGAGATTGTTTGAAGTCTATGCAAATTGCCCTACTTCCTTCTCTCACAGTTAAAATGTTAACTATTTTATTTCCAGCTTTCCTCTTGTAAGCATGTGGCTTTGCTGCATTTCTTTCATTTACCTTTTCATATGAAACATTTTGTATTTTCACACTTATTAATCTGAGGGCAGATTTTTTTTCTTCTAAATCCAAATTATAATACATATATTCCTATAAGACATGGACTTTACATATCCTGTAGTTAATATTTGTCAAGAAACATCATGTAAATTAACCAATGCATTTAGGGAATTTAATAATAGATATTATTGATTAAAAGCAACAATTTTTCCTGCAACACACCACACACACACACACACACACACACACACACACAAACACACACATACCTTACTATTCTTTGACAATTAAACATTCCTATATTAGGTCAAACCTTATGAAATTACCATTTGTGGATAAAAAATGGTCAAATAATGGCAACTTCATATGGCTTTATTAAATTAATATTTTATTAAGTAGTTTATATTTTTTCAACTTTCTTCGAATACTGAACTTCCTGATTATCATACTAAGGATATCCTTTATTATTGCATGAGATTGTGTTTGTTTTGACTTTCATAAGTATTAGAATCTAGTCAGGAGGGTGCCATAAAATGTTTGTTTATTATTTCAAAGACAGTAGAGGGAGCCTGGAGCCAAAACATTGTTATTGTAGGCTTCATGGAAATGATTATTATCCTCCAATTCTTGATGTGTGGATAAATGTAAATGCTAGTATATATGTGAAATAGCAATTTTTAAAATATTTATTTTAAAAAAGGTTGGTTGGGTTGGGCGTAGTGGCTGACACCTGTAATCCCAGCACTTTGGGAGGCGGAGGCAGATGGATCACTTGAGGCCAGGAGTTCGAGATCAGCCTGGGTAATATGGTGAAACCCCATCTCTATTAAAAATACAAAAATTAGCTGGGCATGGTGGGCCACTCCTGTAATTCCAGCTACTTGGGAGGCTGACGCAGGAGAACCGTTTGAGCCTGGGAGGTGGAGGCTGCAGTGAGCCGAGACTGAGCCACTGCTGCACTCTGTCCTGGGCAACAGAGCAAGACTCTGTCTCAAAAAAAAAAAAAAAAAAAAAAAAAGTTAGTTGTGCTTAAATGACTTTCATAAGATGTGAAAGAGAAGGTTGGCAGCTGAACCTCATCTGGGCTCACGCTGGGGCTAATCAGAATTTCATTGTTCTGTCTCTTCTCTGAGTATTGCTTAGAGACAGCACACTGCCACACGAACACATCTGTGCTCTACAATTTCTCCCTTTTCAAACCATAGTGTTGATCACTCTTTCATTTCCATGGGCATTAATATCATGATTCTGTATTTCAACAGAACTTCAAAATATGTTACCATTCCCAGTTTTGTATCTTAGAGTCATTGCAATTTAGTTGATGGCTTCCTCCAGACATGTAAGGAGGCACTTGGATCCTGTCACCAACTCATGTCCTTCTAGGAAAGTGTTTAATAACTTACCAATCCTTTCACGGACTGGGAATTTTGTTACCCTTAGTTAAAGATGTCTCTTGCTGAGCTCTCCTCAATCATCCTTGCCCTCAGCCCAATATTTTATTAAGTACCCACTGACCCTAGTGTTACAAAGGGGTTCCTAAGGTAATAACTGGTGGTATTACCACCATTCTTTACTGTAAATAGTCTAGGGAGGGCTCCAAGTTCCTGAGGTAACAGGAATCCCTAAATCTAGAGATAAAATGGGGAAGAATCTCTCTCTCTATTGTAAAACCCAAAAGGAATCTGTAGATAGAATCAATCGGCTACAGCAGGGTTTCCTAAACTGGTGATAAGGAAAAATTCTTCTGGTATGTTATTAACATGCAGAGAAAAAAGCATTCCCCCTGGAGGAAATTAGTTTGTTTATTAAACTGTTAAACAAAGTTTTTTGTTTAATGTAGAATGTCTCAGAGGCTTTAATATGCTAATATACTTTGTCAGTTTCTCAGAGGGAGTTTTTTTTAATGTGTAGCCTTTCTCAAATTTATTTGACCAGGGAATTTTGCTTTTTTTCTTAGTGCTGTTTAGGAACTCTTGAAGTGCTAGATACTTCCTCTGACTGTGACTTGAAGATAGCGGTGAGAAAAAGGCCCCGCCCCACCCTCACTCAATTGAGAATCAACTAATCTAAAAGCAAATAAACCTGGGAATTGTACCCAATTGTATATTGACATGAAAAGTGATATTGTTAAAACTAAATACAAGTTGAAGGGCTTTTCATAAAAGCTGGGGAAAGCAAATGTTGGAAAAACATTCCACTGGGGTGTTTCCCCTCAATTAATAAACAAATTTAAGTCAGTCTCAAAACAAAATGAAACAGAAAACAAAGCACATGGCCCTCAAAAGTGCCCTTTTTTCCCGTCCTCAGCACCAAGAGTCTCTACATGTGGGCATCCATATTCTAATTTTCATCATTGCTCAGCGTGCCCTTGCTGGCTTCGCACTGCACTGCTGAAACTGCTCTGGCAAATAGTGTCAGATTCAGAGCGGTATGTGAGAGGGGACCTTCTGTTTCTTGCCTTAGGAGGTCTTTCTACTGCATTTGACATAATTACTTCTCATTCCTTTTTTTTTTTTTTGAGACGGAGTCTCGCTCTGTCGCCCAGGCTGCAGTGCAGTGGCTCGATCTCGGCTCACTGCAAGCTCCGCCTCCCGGGTTCATGCCATTCTCCTGCCTCAGCCTCCAGAGTAGCTGGGACTACAGGCACCCGCCACCATGCCCGGCTAATTTTTTGTATTTTTAGTAGAGATGGGGTTTCACCGTGTTAGGCAGGATGGTCTCGATCTCCTGACCTTGTGATCCGCCCGCCTCGGCCTCCCAAAGTGCTGGGATTACAGGCGTAAGCCACGGCTTCCGGCCTTCTCTTTTTTTTTAGATGGTGAGGTAGGAGGCAGGTCTCGACTCGAGAGGCGGGGCTTGTACCCTGGACCAGATTGAGAAGTAGCTAAAACAGGGCCAGGACAAAATCAGCTTTCAATCAGATATGCCCACTGTGTGCCATGTCAATGTACTATTGCCATGGCAACACTTGGTAGTTACCACCCCTTTCCATGGAAATGGCCCAATGGTTACTATCCCTTCCCTAGGAATTTCTGCATAAACCATCCCTTAATCTGCATGCATGTAAAAATGAGTATAACTATGACTGCAAAATGCCCTGAGCTGCTACTCTCTGCCTAATGCTCCTGCTTTGCAGGAGCAGTCACAGAGCTGTAACACTGCCTCTTCAATAAAGCTGTTTCCTTCCACCCTTGGCTTGCCCTTAAATTCTTTCCTGGGCAAAACCGAGAACCCAGTGAGCTAAGGTCCACTTTGGCACTCACTTACCCTGCACCAACAGGGTCTTGCTCTGTGGCCCAGGCTGGAGTGCAGTGGCGCCACCACAACTCACTGCAGTTTCCACCTCCCAGGCTTAAGCTATCCTCCCTCCTCAGCCACCAGAATAGCTGGGACTACAGTGTGTGACACCATGCCTGGGTAATTTTTTTATTTATATTTTTGTAGAGATGAGGCCTTCCTGTGTTGCCCCGGCTGGTCTTGAACTCCTGGGCTGAAATGATCCTCCTACCTTGGCCTCCCAAAGTGTTAGGATTACAGGTATGAGCCACCATGCCTGGTCTTTCTCGTTTCTTTTTGAAACACTTTTGTCTTTCATCAACCTCATTCTCCCAGTTCTCCTCTTCATGAGCTTCTTTGTGTGTTTTCTACCTGTGCTCACGCTATAAAACCTTGTTGTGCGCTAAGATCCCCTCCCACCTGTCGACACGGTCTGCCTGGTGATCTCATTTACACTGATAGTTTTATCGGCCACCTTTACGCTGACTGGCCCTAAACCGAGCTTCAGGTCATATATTATCTAACTACATGCTGGACAAATATACTTAAATATCCCATAGACATCTCAAACTGTATTTGTCCAAAGCTGAGCTTCAAAGTTTTCCCTCTGTCCCAGTTGTCACTGTGTGACCACAACCTTCATGTCATTAAATTCAAAAGTAACTTTTCATCTCATCTTATTTGACCTTTCAGCTATATTTGACACATTGTGTTCCTTTATTCTGAAAACATTTTGCTTTGTTTCTGTGGGTCTATATCTTGTTTCTGTGACATTGTACCTTTCTGATTTTCTTACTGTTTCTGACTACCTTTTTTTTTTTTTTTTTGCCAATTTACATTTCTCTACTAAATATTTAAATATTGGAGTTTCTCAAGACTCCTCGGCTACTGCATCAGTGGTCTATTACTGCATAACAACCAATCTTGAAACTTAGTGGCTAAATGTAATCCCAGTACTTTGGGCGGCCAAGGCGGGCGAATCACCTGAGGTCAGGAGTTCGAGACCAGCCTGGCCAACATGGTGAAACGCTGTCTCTACTAAAAAATACAAAAATTAGCCAGGTGTGGTGATGTGCAACTGTAGTCCCAGCTACTTGGGAGGCTGAGACAGGAGAATTGCTTGAACCCTGGAGGTAGAGGTTGCAGTGAGCCAAGATCGTGCCACTGCACTCCAGCCTAGGTGACAGAGCAAGACTCTGTCTAAAAACAAAAGAGAAAAAAAGAAACTTAGAGGCTAAAAAAATGGCAAATATTTTATTTGATCATGATTCTATGGGGTAGCAAGTTGAGGTTGGCTTGGCTGAGGGCTTCTGCTGCTCCTATCTGTGGTCACTCATGTACTTGTCTGGTGGCTGACTGGGGCCTCAGTAATCTATGACTTTATTCTCACGTATGGGTGTTGGTGGTGGCTGTTGGCTGAGCCTTTGTCTCATTGTCGTTTACCTTCTCAAAGGGTTAATCTAGGCTTCTTAATATGGCGGTCTCAAGGGCAAGAGCAGAAGCTGCCAGTCCTCTTGACTTCTGGGCTCAGATTCCCCCTCATCACTTTCACCATATTCTATTGGTCAGAGCAAGACACAAGGCCAGTTCAGACTCCAGGGGTGGAGAAATAAACTCCACCTTTTAGTGGGAGACAAAATCACATTGCAGAGTCATGCAAATTTGGCAAGAGGCATATGTGGCTATTTTTTTTACAGTATACTACAACCCTTTCCTCTTCTTTTTCATAATCATTTTCTAAGAGATTTCATCCATTCAGCTTGGCTCATTGTCCATCAATAACTGCCTAATACATGTCTTCTTCTCAGACCTCACCTCTGAATTCATACAGCATGAGCCTCCTTGACTTCTTCTTTTGGATGTATCAATGATACAAGCTTGATAGCTCTAAAACTATATTAATGATTTTCTGCCAGAAATCTTGTCCTCTTTCAGTCCCTATCTTAGTGACTATAACCACTGTCAAGTTAAGAAGCCTGGGCAAACTTCTTTTTTTTTTTTCTTTCCCCATGTCCAATTCATAACCCAGTCATGTCAATTTTATATTTTGAATAACTCTCCACACCATGCACTTTTCTCTATTTCCACTTCTACCACTTTAGGCCGAGCTACCAGCACACTTTACTTGGATTACTGCAACTGTCCCCTAATGTCACTTCATTCACTCTTGTCCCCTCTATCAAATCCATTCTCCATTCAAGAGCCAGAGTAGTCATTTAAAATGCAATTTGATAACTTTTTGTTCAAGGTGACAAACTAAGCAGCTATGCTTGTCATCTCTTCCTCCCAATACCTTTATTAAAATAATATAAAATTTTGAAACGCCTACATCCATAACAAAGAGAATTGAGGCAGGGCTGACCATCATTAAGTTCAACATTTTTAGAGGGAGGAAAGCAATGGAGAAATAGTGACTGATGAATCAAGATAGAGGTAGTCTAAGCCTCTTTGTTGCATGGAAAATAGATCCAAAAAGAGATTCTTCTGGAAAAGCCTAGATATTTTGGACTAGATGGCTGCAGGTATGAAAGGCAGACATGTGACATGGAACAGAAAAAAGAGAGGTTAAGTGATGGCCTGCAACGAACACCATCCTCCTCATTCCTTCTAGGACAGAACAGTTAGTAGCCAAGTATTCCCTACCTTACCTTAGGCCAAAGAAGGAGGAGGAGGTGAAGGTGTATCTCCAAAAATATTAAATGAACTCTCTTTCTTTAAAAAAGATCTTCTGTCCTTCCTCTCATTCCTAAGCCATTATTGATCTGCCTCCTACCACTATAGATCTTTGTATTTTCTACAATTTTATATCAATGGAATTATACAGTATATACTTTTTTATCTAGCTTCTTTTTTTTTTTTTTTGAGATGGAGTCTCGCTCTGTCGCCCAGGCTGGAGTGCAGTGGCGTGATCTTGGCTCACTGCAACCTCCGCCTCCCGGGTTCACGCCATTCTCCTGCCTCAGCCTCCTGAGTAGCTGGGACTACAGGCGCCCACAACCATGCCTGAAAAACTTTTTATATTTTTAGTAGAGATGGGGTTTCACCGTGTTAGCCAGGATGGTCTCGATCTCCTGACCTCATGATCCGCCTGCCTCGGCCTCCCAAAGTGCTGGGATTACAGGCGTGAGCCACTGAGCCCGGCCTTGTCTAGCTTCTTTAACTCAGCATCATAATTTCAGATTTAATCATGTTGCAAAATCAATAGTTCATTCCTTTTTGTTGCCAAGCAGTAGTCCATTGCATGGATATACCACAATTTATCTGTTCACTTGTTGATGGACATTTGGGTTGTTTTCAGTTTCCGGCTGTTACAAATGGAGCTGTTATTAACATTCACATGTATGACTTTAGGCTGGGTGCAGTGACTCATGCCTGTAATTCCAATGCTTTGGGAGGCTAAGGCAGGAGGATCACTTGAGGTCAGGTGTCTGAGTTCAGCCTGGGTAACATAGTGAGACTCTGTCTCTACAAAAAATACAAAAATAAAAAAAATTAACTGGGTGTGGTAGCATGTGCCTGTAGTCCTAGCTACTCAAGAGGCTGAGGTGGGAGGATCACTTGAGCCCAGAAGTTTGAGACCAGCCTGGGCAACAGAGTGAGACCCTGTCTCTAATAAAATAAATTAAAATAAAATAAAAGAAAAATAAATTAAAAAAAAACAAAAAGACTTTCTATGGACATATACTTTTGTTTTCTTGGGTAAACACATAGGAGTGAAATGGCTGGGTCTTTTGGTATATGTATGTTTCACTTTTTAAGACACTGGCAATGTGATTGTATGTTTTATGTTCTTACCAGCAGCATATGAAAATTCCAGTTCGTCTACTTCCTCACTTAGTCCAGGTATAGGCAGTCTTTTGTTTTGTTTTGTTTTGTTTTGTTTTGAGATGGAGTTTCACTCTTGTTGCCCAGGCTGGAATGCAATGGTGCGATCTCGGCTCACCGCAACCTCCGCCTCCTAGGTTCAAGCGATTCTCCATAGGCAGTCTTTTAAATTTTAGCCATTCTATTAGGTCCGTTGCATTATCTCATTGTAGTTTTAATGTTAATTTCCCCAATGATTAATGATTTTGAGGGCTTTTTTCATTTGCTGTCCATATATTTTCTTTGGTGAAGTCTTTGTTCAAATATTGGGACTGTTTAAAAATTTCCTTTCTAATTATTTAGATGGGAGGGTTTGTGTACAGTCTTATATTGCTTAATGGTGGGGATACTTTCTGAGAAATGTGTCATTATGTGATTTCATCCTTGTGGGAACATCCTAGAGTGAACGTACACGAACCTAGATGCTATAGCCTACTATACACCTAGGCTGCATGGTATGGCCTGTTGCTCCTAGGCTACCAACCTCAATAGCGTGTTACTGTACTGAATACCATAGGCAATTATAACACAGTGATAAGTATTTGTGTATCTAAACATATCTAGGCCAGGCTCGGTGGCTCAGATCTGCAATCCCAGCACTTTGGGAGGCTAAGGCAGATAAATCACTTGAGGCCTGGAGTTCAAGACAAGCCTGGCCAACATGATGAAACCCTGTCTCTAGCTGGGCGTGGTGGTGAATGCCTGTAATCCCAGCTACTTGAGAGGCTGTGGCATGAGAATCGCTTGAACCTGGGAGCCAGAGGTTGCAGTGAGCCAAGATCATGCCACTGCACTCCAGCCTGGGTGACATAGCGAGACTCTGTCTCAAAAATAAATAAACATATCTAAACATAAAAAAGGTACAGTAAAAATATGATATAATCTTATGCGACTGTCTGCAATCTGTCCTTGACTTAAATGTTATGTAGCATAGGACTATATATAAAATATATATATACACACACATATATAGTATAAATATGTATATACTAATAAATAAATCCATATATGTTGTCTTTTCATTCTCTTAAAGTGTCTTTCAAAAGCAGAAGCTTTTAATTTTGATGAAGTCTAGATCAAATTTTTGCTTTTATAAATCACTATTGTGTGTTTTATATCTTTTTTTTTTTTTTTTTTGAGACCGAGTTTTGCTCTTGTCACTCAGGCTGAAGTGCAACGGCGTGATCTCGGCTCACTGCAACCTCCACCTCCCAGGTTCAAGTGATTCTCCTGCCTCAGCCTCCCAAATAGTTGGGATTACAGGTGCCCGCCACCATGCCTGGCTAACTTTTTTTGTATTTTTAGTAGAGACGCGGTTTCTCCATGTTGGCCAGGCTGGTCTCAAACTCCTGACCTCAGGGATCCACCCGCCTCAGCCTCCCAAAGTGCTGGGATTACAGGTGTGAGCTACCACACCTGACCTGTGTGTTTTATATGTAAGAAATTTTTGCCTAATCCTAGACCAAAAAGATTTTCTCCTTTATTTTCTTCCAGAAGTTTCATATGTTTAGGTTTTATATTTTTGTCTACTATCCATCTTCATTAATTTTTCTATATGGTACAAGGTATGAATTGAAGTCTATTTTTAGTTTGTTTATTTATTTATTTATTTGAGACAGAGTCTCGCTGTGTCGCCCAGGCTTGGACTGCAGTGGTGTGATCATGGCTCACTGTAACCTCCACCTCCTGGGTTCAAGCAATTCCCCTGCCTCAGCCTCCCGAGTAGCTGGGATTACAGGCACCCACCACCATGCCCGGCTAATTTTTTGTATTTTTAGTAGAGACGGGGTTTCACCATCTTGGCCAGGCTGGCCTTGAACTCGACCTCGTGATCCACCTGCCTCGGCCTCCCAAAGTGCTGGGATTATAGGCGTGAGCCACCTCGCCTGGCCTGAAGTCTATTTTTAAAAACGTATGGTTTTCCAAGTAGTCCAGCACTGTTTTGTTTTTTTTTTTTTAGATGGAATTTCCCTCTTGTTGCCCAGGCTGGAGTGCAATGGTGCGATCTCGGCTCACTGCAACCTCTGCCTCCCGGGTTCAAGTGATTCTCTTGCCTCAGCCTCCCAAGTAGCTGGGATTGATTAGAGGCGCCCGCCACCACACCCAGCTAATTTTTTTGTATTTTTAGTAGAGACAGGGTTTCACCATGAAGGCCAGGCTGGTCTTGAAACCCTGACCTTGCTGGGTGCGGTGGCTTGCGCCTGTAATCCCAGCACTTTGGGAGGCCGAGGAGGGTGGATCACGAGGCCAGGAGATCGAGACCATCCTGCCTAACACGGTGAAACCCCGTCTCTACTAAAAATACAAAAAATTAGCTGGGCGTGGTGGCGGGTGCCCGTAGTCCCAGCTACTCTGGAGGCTGAGGCAGGAGAATAGCGTGAACCCGGGAGGCGGAGCTTGCAGTGAGCCGAGATTGTGCCACTGCACTCCAGCCTGGGCGACACAGCGAGACTCTGTCTCAAAAAAAAAGAAAGAATCCTGACCTCAGATGATCTGCCTGCCTCGGCCCCGCAAAGTGTTGGGATTACAGGCGTGAGCCACTGTGCCCAGCCAGCACTATTTGTTAAAAAATGTTTTTTCTACTCTGAATTGCCTTTGTACCTTTGCCAAAAATCAACTGACCAAATAAATCAGTATATTTCTGGGCTCTATCATGTTACATTAATCTATTTTATTCATCAATCTTAGTGTCAATTTCAAAATATCTTGATTACTGTAGATTTATAATAACTCTTGAATTCAAGTAATGTATGTCTTCTAACTTGGTTCTTCTCTGTCAGTTGTTGGTTGGGCGTGGTGGCTCAGGCTTGTAATTTCAGTGCTTTGGGAGGCCAAGGTGCCAGGATTTCTTGAGCCCAGGAATTTGAGACCACCCTTGGCAACACAAAGAGACCCCACCTCTGCAAAAAATGAAAAAAATTAGCCTGGTGTGGTGGCATGCACCTATAGTCCCAGCTACTCAGGAGGCTGAGGCAGGAAAATCCCTTGAGCCCAGGAATTTGCAGCTGCAAGGAGGTATGATTGTGCCACTATGCTCCAGCCTGGGTGACAGAATGAGACTCTGTGTCCAAAAAAAAGAGTTGTTTTGGCTAGTCTAGGTTTTTGGGTGTTTTTTTATTGTTTTTTGTCTTGCATTTCCATATAAATGTTAAAATCATCTTGTCAAATTCTACAGAAAAGCCTGCTGAACTTTTGATTGCAATTACATTGAATTTGGGAGAGATTTGACATTTTGTCAATATTGAGCTTTATCACCCATGAAGATTATATATCTCTTCATTTATTTAGATCTCCTTTAATAATTTATCTTGCAGTGTTTTGTAGTTTCTTTTTTTTTCTTTTCTCCTCTTTTTTTTTTTTTTGAGATGGAGTCTCGCTCTGTCGCCCATGCTGGAGTGCAATGGCGTGACCTTGGCTCACTGCAACCTCCGCCTCCCGGGTTCAAGCGATTCTCCTGCCTCAGCCTCCCGAGTAGCTGGGATTACAGGAACGCGCCACCACGCCTGGCTCATTTTGTATTTTTTTAGTAGAGACGGGGTTTCACCATGTTGATCAGGCTGGTCTTGAACTCCTGACCTTGTGATCCTTCCCGCTAAGCGTCCCAAAGTGCTGGGATTACAGGCGTGAGCCACCGCGCCTGGGCTTTTTTTCCTCTTTTTTGAGACAGGGTCTTGCTCTGTCACCCAGGCTGGAGTGCATTGGCACAATCATGGCCCACTGCAGACTTGACCTCCTGGGCTCAAGTGATCCCCCTGCCTCAGCCTCCCAAGTAGCTGAGACTACATGGGCCTGTGAACATGTGTGGCTAACTTTTATTTTATTTTATTTTGTTTTTGAGACGGAGTTTTGCTTTTGTTGCCCAGGCTGGAGTGCAATGGCGTGGTCTCAGCTCACTGCAAACTCCGCCTCCTGGGTTCAAGTGGTTCTTCTGCCTCAGCCTCCCGAGTAGCTGGGATTACAGGCATGTGCCACCATGCCTGGCTAATGTTGTATTTTTTTTTTTTAGTAGAGACGGGGTTTCTCCATGTTAGTCAGGCTGGTCTCGAACTCCTGACCTCAGGTGATCCGCCCACCTCGGCCTCCCAAAGTGCTGGGATTACAGACGTGAGTCACTGCGCCCGGCCATTTTTTGTGTTTTTTTGTAGAGATATGGTTTTGCCATTTTGCCCAGGCTGGTCTCAAACTGGGCTCAAGCAATCTGCCCACCTCGGCCTCTCAAAGTGATGTGATTACAGGCTTGAGCCACAGCGCCCGGCCATGTTTTGCAGTTTCTAGTGTACAGGTCTTGAACATCTTTTGTCAGACTTATTCCTAAGTATTTCATATTTTTTGATGCTACTGTAAAGAGTGTTTAAATTTCAATTTCTGATTATTTGCCATTAGTATATAGAAGTACAATTAATTTTTTCTTTTTTTTTTTTTTTTTTTTTTGAGATGGCGTCTCACTCTGTCACCCAGGCTGGAGTGCAGTGTCCTGATCTCGGTTCACTGCAACCTCCGCCTCCTGGGTTCAAGCAATTCTCTGCCTCAGCCTCCCGAGTAGCTAGGATTACAGGTGCCTGCCATCACACCCGGCTAACTTTTTTATTTTCAGTAGAGACGGGGTTTCACCATCTTGGCCAGGTTGGTCTTGAACTCCTGACCTCGTGATCCACCTGCCTTGGCCTCCCAAAGTGCTGGGATTACAGGCGTGAGCCACTGTGCCTGGCCAATTGGGGTCTCTCTCTTTCACCCAGACTGGACAGGATTTCGCCATGTTGCCCAGGCTGGTCTTGAACTCATGGGCTCAAGCAATCTACCTGCCTCGGCCCCCTAAAGTACTGAGATTACAGGTGTGAGACACTGAGCCCAGCCAAATACAAGTAATTTTCGTATTTTGATTTGGTATCCTGAAACTTTGCTAAATTTGCTTATTTCTGATAGCTGTTCTGTGAATTCCACTGAATTTTATACATAGAAGAGCATGTCATCTGTGAATAAAGACAGTTTATCATTTTGTTTCATTCTAGGAGCCTATTATTTCTTTTTTTTTTTTTTTTTGTCTTATTGCACTGGTTAGAGCCTCCAGTATAATGCTGTATAGAAGTGGTGAGAGTAGACATCTTTGCTTTATTTTTTATCAGAGATGGGGAAAGCAGTCAGTCTTTCAACATTAAGTATAATGCTTTTGGTAGTTTTTTTTAACGAATACCCTTTATAAGATTTTAAGTTTCCTTCTATTCCTGATAATTTTTGTCAGGAATAAACATTCAATTTTGCCAAATGCTTTTTCTGTACCTACTGAGATGATCATATGGTTTTTCTTTTTAAGTTTACTATTATGTTGAATTGCATTGATTTTTCTACTATTAAACCGAACAAATTCTTGGGATAAACTAACTTAGCCATGATATATTATCTTTGAAAAATATTGCCAGATTCAATCTGCTGAAGTTTTATTAAGAATTTTTATGTATACATTCATAATAACATTAGTCATTGCTTTTCTTTCTTTGTAAAGTCTTTGTCTAGTTTTGGTATCAGAGTAATACTGACCTTCTAGAATGAGTTGGAAAGTATTCTTTCTCTTCAATTTTCTGGGAGAATTTGTATAGAATTTCTCTCTTAAATGTTTGGTAGAATTCCCAAGTGAAGCCATCTAGACATGGAGTTTCTTTGTTGGAAAGTTTTTAAAACTTTCTTTCGTAGGTATAGAGCTATTCTGGTTACCTATTTTTTCTTAAGTGAGCTTTGGCAGTTTATGTCTTCCAAGGAATTTGTCCATTTTGTATAAGTTGAATTATTGGCATAAAGATGTTCATAGTAGTCCTTATTGTCCTTTTACTACCTATAAAATATATATTGATGCCACTCTTCTCATTCCTGATACTGATAATTTGGGTCTTCTCTCTTTTTTCCGTATCAGTATAATTAGAGGTTTCATAATTGTATTTGTTTTCTCAAACCAACTTTTGGTTTCATCAATCTGCTGTATTATTTTCTGTTTTCTGTCACTGATATCTACTCTGACTTTATTATTATTATTATTATTTTGAGACAGGGTCTCACTGTGTCACCCAGGCTGGAGTGCAGTGGCACAATCATAGCTCACTGCAACTTTGAGCTCCTGGGCGCAAGCACTCTTCCTGTCTCAGCCTCCCGAGTAGCTAGGATGATGGGCGTGCACCACCATGTCTGGCTTACTTTGATTTTTGATATTTCCTTTCTTTTACTTACTTTAGGTTTCATTTGGCCTTCCTTTTCAAGTTTCTTCTTAAGATGAGAGCTCTCACATCAATGATTGAAGGCTTTTTTTTTTCAAATATGTTCAGTGCTATAAATTTCTTCCTAAGTTCAACTTTAGTTGCATTCCACAAATTTTGAATGTTGTGTCTTTCATGTTCATTTAGTTCTAAATACTTCCTAAGTTCCCTTTTCATTTATTCTTTGACACATGAGGTATTTAGAAGTGTATAGCTTAGTTTTCAAATAACTGGGGATTTTGCAGAGATCTTTCTGTTGTTGCTTTCTAATTCAATTCCATTGTGATCAGAGAATACTTTGTATGACTTGAATTCTATTAAACATATTTGTACTTTTTAGTGCCCAGACTATGGTCTATCCTGGTAAATGTTTTATATGCACATGAAAAGAATGTGTATTCAGCTGTTGTTACATGGGGAGTTCATAAATGTCAATTAGGTCAAGTTGGTTGATAGTTTTGTTCAAATCTTCTATATCTTACTGATTTTAGGTCCACTTATCCTACCAATTATTGAGAGAAGGGTGTCAAAATCTCCAACTATAATTGTATACTTGTTTATTTCTCTTTGCAATTTTATCAGCTTCTCTACATGTGTTTGCAAGTTCTGTTAGTAGGGACATAAACATTCAGGATTGTTATAGCCTCTTGATAAATTGATCATTTTATCAAAATTAAATGACCCTTTTTATCCCTGGTAGTATTCTTTGCTCTGTAATCTACTTTGTCTGATATTAATATAGCCCCCAGACTTTTTTTGATTTGTGTTACCGTGATAGATCTATCTTTTATCCTATTACTTTTTACCTATTTGTGTCCTTATATATAAAGCTGGTCCCTAGTAGTTAGAATAGATTTGCATCTTGCCTTTTTAACCAGTCTCACATCTTCGCCTTTTAATTGAAGTATTTAGACCATTTTAATTTAATATTATGTTGATATGGTTGGGATTTTATATTATTTGTTTTCTATTCATCCTACCTGTTCTTTATTCCCTTTTTCCTATTTTTCTTCATTGTCTTGGATTAAATTATTTTTATGATTAAATTGTATCTCCTTTGTTGGTTTATTAGTATAACTCTTTACTGTATTATTTCAGTGATTGCTAAGGCATAGAGTAGACATCTTTAACTTATCACAATCTATCTTTGAGTAATATTATACCACTACACGTAGAATATAAGAAATGTAAAACATGCTTCCTTTTCTCCCCTCTTGTCCTTTGTGCTTTTGTTGTCCTATATTTCTATCTGTGTTATATGTATGTGTTATATTTACATTTAGTTTCCAAATAGATAATACATTGTCTTATTTTTTGCTTTAAAGAGTTGGTTATCTTTTAAAGAGATTTAAATAATAAGAAAAAACTTTATATTTACCCACATAGTTACCATCTCCACTATACTTCATTCCTTTATGTAGATGCAGATTTATATCTGGTAGCATTTTCCTTCTGCTTGAAGGATTACTGTTAACATTTCTTGTAGTGCTGGTCTGGTGATGATAAATTCTTTTGGCTTTTGTATGTCTAAAAAGGGTCCTTGTTTTGCCTTCCATTTTTTGACAGAGATTTTGGCTGAGTAAAGGATTTTGTGTTGCCAGTGATTCCCTCTCCTTGCCTCCCTTCGGGACATTAAAAAATGTTGCTCCATTGTCTTGCACCTTCATTTGCCATGCTACACTTGCATTGTTTCTAAAAAGAAATCTGTCATACTGTTCTTTGTTTTTCTGCATGTGATGTTGTTTTGCCTCAATCTGCTTTAGGATTCTCTCTTTATTACTGTTTTTAAGCAATTTTGTTACTCTGAGCCTTGATGTAGTTTCTTCCAAGTTTCTTATGCTTGAGGTTTGGTGAGTGATATGGTTTGGTTCTGTGTCCCCACCCAAAATTTCATCTTGAATTGTAATCCCCATAATCCTCACGTGTCAAGGGTGGGACCAGGTGGAATAATCGGATCATGGGGTGGTGTCCCCCACCCTGTTCTCCTGATAGTGAATGAATCTCATGGAGTCTGATGGTTTTATAAGTATCTGGCATTTCCCCTGCTTGTACTCACTCCGTCCTGCTGTCCTGTGAAGAAAGTGCCTGCTTCTCCTTTGCGTTCCGCCATGATCGAAAGTTTCCTGAGGCCTCCTCAGCAGTGTGGAACTGTGAGTCAATTAATCCTCTTTACTTCTAAATTACCCAGTCTGGGGCAGTTTATAGCAGCTTGAGAATGGACTAATACAGCGAGCATTGTGAATTTGTTGGTTTATCCTTTTATCAAATTTGGAAAATTTCATCCATTATTACTTGACATTCTCTCTTCTCTCATTTTTCTTCTGTGGGAACTTTAGTTACACATGTATTAGGCCCCTTGTCCCATAGCTTGCTGATATTCTATTCCTTTCTTTTTTTAATATTTTTTCTCTGTGTGTTTCATTTTGGATAGTTTCTATGAAAATGTCTTCAAATTCACTAATCATTTCTTCTGCAATGTCTAATCTGATATTAATCCCATCCTGTGTGTTTTTCATATTAGACATTTTAGTTTTCATCTCTAAAAGTTTGATATGGATCTTTTTTATAACTTCCATGTCTTCAATTACATGCTCAACCTTTTCTCTAGCTTCTTGATGATAATTATAATGGCTGCATTAATACCCTTGTCCACGAATTCTATCATTTGTATCAAATCTAGGTTAGTTTCAAATGACTAATCTTACAAACACCCCTCCCCCGTTTTTTGGTTTCTTTTATAAGAGACAGGGTCTTGCTCTGTTGCCCACACTTCAGTGCAGCAATGTGATCATAGCTCACTGCAGCCTTGAATGTGGCTAGGTCAAAATGAGATGTACCCAAGTGTAAAATATACACTGAATTTTGAAGATGTAGTTTCAGAAAGTAAAGAATATGAAATATCTAATGAATTTTTTATATTGATTACATATTATAATGATAGTACTTTGCATATATTTGTTGAGTAAAATGTTATCAAAAGAAATTTCACCTGTTTCATTTTACTTTTTTAAATGTGACTGGTAGAATATTTTAAATTACATATGTTACTCACTTTATATTTCTATTAGCAGTCACTAGATTTTATTATCAATCACAGAAAATTCTCCTTAATTTCCATTTTAATCACCCTGTTCGCTGAACATTATTTTCTCAGTTCATTTCCTATGGGACTTCACCTCTAATAACTTTTCCTTCCCACCAAACTTTTAATTCACTGATGCTATCACCTTTTCACTGAACCTTCTCCCCTCCCCTAGGATCCTCACAGCCTTTCTTACCTAGCTAAAATGCCATGTTGAATCATTAAAAAAAAATTTTTTTTTGAGACAAGGTCTCACTCTGTCACCCAGGCTCAAGTGCAATGGCGCCATCACAGCTCATACAGCCTCAAACTCCAGGGCTCAGGTGATCTTCCCACCTCAGCCACCTAAGTAGTGGGGACTACAGGTGCATGCCACCACATCCGGCTTTTTTTCTTTTTATCTTTTTTTTTTTTTTTTTTGAGATAGGGTCTCATTATGTTGCCCTGGCTGGTCTCAAACTCTTGGGCTCAAGCAATCTGCCCGCTTTGGCCTCCCAAAGTACTGGGATTACAGGTGTGAGCCACCACGTCTGGCCACAATCATTTTAATCACTCCCTGGCATATACCTTTAAATCCCTTATGCTTCTGCATGGGTAATGGACTTATCAGGAACATGACTGGCTGATCTTAGAGAGCATGATGAGTCAGGAGCTAAAGTCTATACAAACGTGTTGCTGCACAATCTAGTGGTGTACTGTGATTACGTTTCCTTTCTTGTATGGTCTTTTTTTTTTTTTCTTCCCTATTGTTCATTGTTGGCCTGTATCACATCTTTAAATTCTCAAAACTACTTGCTTGGTTAAATCTACAACCCTGGTTAAATCCAGATCTCTGACTCCTTCATGACTGTATCAGCACAGCAGACTGCAGTTGATGGAAACACATGACCAGTTTCACTTCAGATTCTTCCTGGTTAATCTCAGGAGACCCTCAGTGCGGCCCTCCCTCATACCACATGTGCTCAGTCTGTCTGCTCTCCTTCTCTCCTGTACCAGTGGTTTTCAAACTGTGATGGCTTTCCAAGGAGAAAAGAGTTGAAGGGAATTAGCTACCAGATCCTCAACATCTACATGATGGAGTTTCCTAAAATTCACATCACAAAGTTTCTTCTCTCACTGTACAAAACAAAGGCAATCTCTCACCACCTCCAATCTCAGGGTGGCCCTGAGGATCTCAATACCTCCTGGGCTAAGCCACAGGGCAGTTCCCTGTCACCTCTGATCAAGACACAGAAACATTTAACATTTCTCTGTTCTGAGTATATTTCCATTCAAGGGAAGTCAGTATTTGACCCACACTGAAGTGTTTTCAGTTCCTATACATTGTAGAGTAGGATGGTAGATCATTGACAGTTTTTGTTGAAACACCCAGACTTTTTGTCAAGAATGCATCACTCTTGGGGGACAGTCCAGGAGAACAAAGAGATGATTAGTGAGAAATATTGATGAGGATATTGATTGGTAAATTATTGACTATTAATGAGAAAAAAATTATTTTTTTAGAGTTAATTAAAAAAAAATTGAGACCAGGTCTCACTACTTTGCCCAGGCTGGTCTCAAACTCTTAGGCTCAAGAGATCCTCCCTCGTTGGTCTCCCAAAGTGCTAGGATTACAGGCATGAGCCACTACGCCTGGCCAAAAAAAAACCAAAGACTTTTTAAATGTATTTAAACATTAGAAAAACTTTTTCTCTATTCTCATCCTTAGGTCTATGTGATTACCTAGGAAGAAAAAAACTTTTTGAATAGCAAATCAGTGTAAGTTAATAACAAGAATTCTTCCACTGTAACTGGAATGATTTCTGAGACTACCAGTTTTAAAAAGATATATTAAATAAAAGCTATAGATAAAACTTTTATGTGATTTCTTTCAGATTGGGTGTACTGTATTAAATAATATAGTTAGTACCTATTTTATAAAATTATATCATGAAATATTTCACTTACAGTCAACTGTCATAAAGTGTTAAATATTATCTACCTCCTATTAAAAAATGGTTGCTAGTGGCTGGGTGCAGTGGCTCACGCCTGTAATCCCAGCACTTTGGGAGGCCGAGGTGGGTGGATCACTTGAGCTCAGGAGTTCAAGACCAGCCTGGCCAACATGGTGAAACCCCATCTCTACTAAACATACAAAAAATTAGCTGGGTGTGGTGGTGCATGCCTGCAGTCCCAGATACTCAGAAGGCTGAGGCATGACAGTCGCTTGAACCTGGGAGGCAGAGGTTGCAGTGAGATGAGATCATGCCACTGAACTCCAGCCTGGGTGACAGAGCAAGACCCTGTCTCAAAAAAAAAGAATTTTTTTTTTAGTCAGCTATAAAGTTTTATTTCATTAAATAAACAGAAAAATGTAATTATGATATATAATGCAATTAATGGAGTTACTTCTGGTTTTTATTTAAAAGCTTTACTAAATTATTCTCAAAAGTAGACTATCAGAGATCTTATATGCACACAAACATAAATTTAAATTAACTATTTAAATTACTTAAAAATTTGTAAATAAACAATGGGACTAATAAATAATGCCATTAGAAGTAATTAACAGTAGGATTAACTAAACACATAATATGTGTGAGCAAAATATGACAATATTTTAAGAACTTTCTTCTTGTCCTTTGATACAGCAATTTGTTTTATCTTTTTTTAACTCTATATTAGGTATTTAAATTTTGCAGGTTCTATTATTATATATTCTTAAGAAAATATACATAAGGTATTTTAAAAGAACATAAATAGTATTATTAACCAGATATTACCTATATTTAATAAAAAATTGCAATGACATGTTTCCTTCTGTCCTGTGATATGGTAGGTATTTTTTTTTAATCTTCTGTTGCCTTTTTCTTGTTTATTTTATTTTTTTTTATTTTTTGAGATGGAGTTTCTCTCTTATTGCCCAGGCTGGAATGCAATGGCATGATCATTCAAGCAATTCTCCTGCTTCAGCCTCCTGAGTAGCTGGGATTACAGGCATGCACCACCATGCCTGGCTAATTTTGTATTTTTAGTAGAGACGGGATTTCCCCATGTTAGTCAGGCTGGTCTTGAACTCCTGACCTCAGGTGATCTGCCCGCCTCTGCCTCCCAAAGTGCTGGGATTACAGGCGTGAGCCACTGGGCCTGGCCGCCTTTTTCAATAATATTTCTCTGAACTGCCTGCAGCTTTTAGGACATCCTTCCTTCCTTTTATATAGTGGTAAAACTGAATACAGTCAAATGTAAATTCATTTTGACTTGCAGCTCTGCTATTATCAAGTTTGTATTATAGAAGTTTATAAACAGAATGGAATTTCCCAGGATTTTCCCAGCAGCACTTTCTGCTGAATATGCAGACAGATGAGGAAAGTCGTTTTTTTTTTTTGAACAAAATATCAACAATTTTTTGTTTTGTGCTTTCTGTAGTTTCCCTAAAATCTTCATAGAAATAAGGCAATTGTTTGAAACTCCATTTTTCAAATTAAAGTAACTAAGAGCAGGAGAACATTTTGTTGTTGCTATAATTTGACTCATTTCTTAATATATTATAGGAGGCATGATCATAGGTACAACCTGATGAGATGAGTTCCAAAGGGCTGTACTGTGTTGAACAGTGTCATCCCCAACATTAAAATTCATGTCCACCTGCAACCCGTGAATGTGACCTTATTTGGAAATAAGGGTCTTTGTAGATGTAATCAAGTTCAGATGAAGTCATACTGGATTAGGGTGGGCCATAAATCCAATATAACTGCTGTCCTTAAGAGGGAAATTCAGACAGACAGACACACACACACACACAGAAGACGTGTGATTCCAGGAGAGGCTGGAAGGAGAAATTGGAGTGCTGTAGCTTCAGGCGAAGGCATGCCAAGGACTGCCAGGATTACCCGAAGCTAGGATGGAGGCACGCGACAGGTTCCTCCCTAGAACCTCGGCGGGAGCACAGTCTTGCTGACGCCTTGATTGCAGAGTTTCCGCCTCCAGAACTATGAGAGGATAAATTTGTTGTGTCAAGCCACCTGTTTTGTGGTACTTGGTTATGGCGGCCCTAGCAACCTATTACAGGGGCCAACATGTCAGTTCTCAAATTTCCCCCTTTTGTTTGCCCACAGGACATTATAGCTTCAGCTTGCGAATCAGGAAATGTAACTTCACTCACTTCCATAGTACCATCAAGAGAATGATAAAATACGGTGTGTTTGTTCATGTGGTATGCCCATACCAATTCAGTGGTCACTGTTTTTAACTGAGCATAGGTGTCTTTGGGAGACCAAAAAAAAAACCTCTTCTGATTTAGAAATTCTTCCTTGTCTAATCCCAGAATTGTGAAATCCAGCGTCCACATGTGTTCTCGCAATCACCTTTTCCGCAATGCCCAGGCCAAAGCTGTTTTCTGCATAGTGTGCAGTGTGCGCCATTTTGGCGACTTACCTCCCTAATCCAGTTGTATGTGTCCTTCCTTCTGTCCTTAAAAGAACACAGTCATTTAGCGTTCCTTTTCAGTGAGATCTGGGTCATGCTGGTGATATTGTAGTTATTCTATTTTTCACGATCTGAACTTTTAGAAAATATTGCCACAATATTCACAATGTTAAAAATTAAACTAGCACTCTCTCTGGAATAAGGAGTCTGGCTCCACTCTTTGGCATTTGACTAGCAACAGCATTGAGACCCACCTCTCTGTCTCTCGTCTGCCCCACATCTGGGCAAGCTGATAAGAAAGGCTGGGTGTTCTCTCTGTGCTGTGGAGAGACTCAAACTACATAAGCTCCTCCCAACAGGGGAGAGCCCTCACCCCGCCCCCCACCCCCTAACTGCAATAAAACTCAAAGCCAGTCTCTGTTCCCTGCTCTCTCAAGCCATTCTGGATTTACAGAGAGGCCTGCTCTGCTTTCCCCAGAGACCTCAAGTATGTAAGTAATCAACCTTTCCATTATCGCTTGAGGTGTACTTGGCATTATGAGTCTTAACATCTGAACTGAACTTTGGGTGGGGCTTATCCTAGTTCTCCAGAGTGGTCACAGTAACCTTCAGACATTTGGTGGGGCGCAATGGCTCACGCCTGTAATCCCAGCTCTTTGGGAGGCCCAGGTGGGAGGCTCACGCCTGTAATCCCAGCTCTTGAGCCCAGGAGTTTGAGATCAGTCTGGGCAACACAGGGAGACCCTGTCTCTACAAAAAATAAAAAATTAGCTGGGTGTGGTGGCACGTGCCTGTGGTCTCAGCTACTCAGGAGGCTAAGGTGGGAGGATCGCTTGAGCCTGGGAAGTTAAGGCTGCAGTGAGCCATGATTGTGCCAATGCCCTCCAATCTGAGTGACAGAGCAAGATCCTGTCTCAAAAAAAAAAAAAAAAAAAGCACAACGGTTAATCTATAGGTGAAGTCAAACAGACTATTAATACACATAATTGCAACTCAAGTTGTATACTTAATTCCTGTTACTTGAAGTGATGCCACAATGAGTGATCTATTATGTTAACCACAAACCACTGTTGCTAACCTCAGTGGTCAGGGAAAATCAGTGATAGTGACTCCCAAAGGCAGAGAGTCTATGCTGTATCCATTTAACATTATAAATAGCATGGCTTTCAGTCTCTAGTTTTCACGGCCACTGTATAGGTTTTGTATTTTCTCTCCAACTTCTGCCCCCATTACTGACAACCAGAACGTTTCATATCCTTGGAAGGGATTTGCCAGGACACAGGGCTTTCAGAGCTAAAACTGGGGCAGTTTCAGTGAGAGACCTCGAGCAAGAACTGCTCAACTGAATCCTATCCAAATTCCTGACCTACAGAAACCATGAGTGATGACAGTAAATTGCTGTTTTCAGCAACTAAGTTTTTGGGATGATTGGTTATGCAGTACAGATAATTAAAACAGCAACAAGGCCAGGCGTGGTGGCTCTCACCTGTAATCCCAGCACTTTGGGAGGACAAGGTGGGCGGATCACGAGGTCAGGAGTTCAAGACCAGCCTGGCCAACATGGTGAAACCGCGTCTCTACTAAAAATACAAAAATTAGCCTGGCGCGGTGGCGAGTACTTGTAATCCCAGCTACTCAGGAGGCTGAGGCAGGAGAATGGCTTGAACCTGGGAGGCGGAGGTTGCAGTGAGCTGAGATCACGCCATTGCACTCCAGCCTGGGCGACAGAGAAAGACTCTGTCTCGAAAAAAACAAACAAAACATAAAACAGCAACTCAAACTGGCTACAGCAGAGCCTGTATCTTTTCTCTTAAGCTCTATTCTCACTACAGTCTTCCCCGTCTCTTTATGTGACAACTCCACTCTGCCAGGTGCTCAGGTAAAAACCCTAGAGTCATCTTGACTGCATTTTCTCCCACATCCAATCATTCACCATTCATATTGGCTCTACCTTCAAAATAGACCGAGATTCTGACCTCTTCTCATCTCCTTCACTGCCGTCACCCTACTTCAGGCCACCATCATCCTTTGCTTAGATTGTTTCGAGTCTCCCAACTACTTTTCCTGCTTCCTCTCCACACCCTCTTCAGTCTCTTCTTATCACAATATCCAGAGTGGGTTGTGTTCATGTGTACATTAGATCCTGTCCGTACACTGCTCAAACCCTCTCAAGGCTATCTGCCTCCGCTATAGTAATAGCCAAAGTCCTTGCTTTGACTTCTAAGGCCCTCCATGATCTGCTCCCCATGACTTCTCTGTCTTTATTTCCCTCTACTCTCCCCCTTTGTCAATCTTCTCTAGCCACATGAGCTTCCTTGCTGTTGCTTGAATACAGTAAGCACACTCCTGTCTTAGGGCCATTGTACTTGCTGTTCCCTTTGCCTGGAATGCTGTTCCAGCAGATGGCTGCTTGACTCGATCTCTCACTTCCTTAAGTTACCTTCTCAGAGCAGCCTTCCCTGCCCAGCCTACCTAAAATTTCAACTCCTTTGACCGACTCTTATTCTTCTTCCTTGCCTTATTCTCCTCTTAGTACTTTCCATTACCCAGCGTTCTCTATAGTTTACATATCTGTCTTGTTTTTTTTTTGTCTCCCCACTGAAATGAAAGCTCTGTGAAGGCAAGGATTTCTGTCCATTTCGTTCCCTGTGCTATCCCTAGAGCCTAGAGAACTGTGCCCAAAACATAGAAAACTCTTGATAAACATTCACTGTTCAGTGGATAGTCATCATAGTAATTGACACTGCATATTGATTTTCAAATTTAGAATCAGCACTTAGGAAAATAGCAGAAGATAATTATGATTACAGAACAGTATGTAGATGCTTTCAACCTTAAGGATGGGACAGTATGATGACAGAGGTTTGGAGGTGATCAGGGAAGGAGAGGTGAAAAGAAGGGAAATGACACCAATGTCTTCATCTTGCAAAGTATCAGAAACAAGAGACTGGCTCTGATGGTTAGAAAATGAAGTAAAGTTATAAGCACAAAATTGAAAGTTGTAACTTATGCTTGTAAGCATAACTGATAGAACTAGAAACAATGAGTTAACATGGGAGGGAAATGGAAGTGATGATATAAATCATAACTTTGAGTTCATCAATAATATTGGCAATGTCTGTCTTTGTCTGATTTCCCTAGAACACAGAGCCTGAGGCGAAGCTTAAGTGCTTACGCTTTTTCGGGAGGTACAGACCCAGCTCTGTGAGAGCCGGGGAAAAGGAAGAGAGGCAGAGAAGGAATGGCAGCAAGTACAAGGTGATGAATGACTGCACTGGCCATTGCTTCACGAAGAGCCATGAAAAAACAGAGCCAGTTTCTCAGCAGGTGACTGGCTGCTCAGTCACAAAGGACCTCTTTGGACAGGCTTTATGGAAATACTGTGCCTAGGACAGTCCCTCAAAGGCAGGAGGGAGAGAAAATGTATCTGCAAGCTCACTTTGTCTTCTTTCTTCTGCTGGTCAAAATTTGCTGGCTGGGGCAGTTAATGCCCTCAGACATCCGAGTTGTGTCACCTGGTCCCTTTGGTAGCCACTGGGGAAGCCAGATCTAGGCATGTGGCCTGATGGCTCCTGCGGTGGAACCACATGCTCACACTTGGTCAGTCACCACTGGGATGGCCTGGGCAGGGCAGGCCGAGTGGCTGGGAGACAGCTGAGCCTAAGATATCTAAGCAAGCACCTGTGATGTATGCACTGCAGTGTCCAAATGTGAAAAAGCAATAAAGGGAGATAGAAGCATATTTTTTTCTGGAGAGAAGGAGGAAACCACCAGGAGAATACAAACAGAAAAAAGGTAAGGTGGTTGTCTCTGGAGGTGGGAAAGAGGTTGGAGAGCAGAATGTTGCATCTTATTATTATTAGCATTCCTGTACAATTTTTTAAATGCATGGATACATTGATAGAAATCACTTTTTAAAAACTCACAAACTAGGTTTTATCACTCCCCTTTCCCAAATTCTTCACTGGTGTCCCATTGCTTTTAGGATAATTAAAACAGATTGAACGACACTATTTTTCTGTGGGAATATTAGCTCTTAGACACTGCAAGTTAATATTGTTGTTATTTATATAGCCTAAGTTTGTTCTATTAAAAATTTACTATTCAGGCTGGGTGCAGTGGCTCTTGCCTGTAATCCTAGCACTTTGGGAGGCCAGGGTGCGTGGATCACTTGAGCCCAGGAGTTCCAGAATGGGCCTGGTCAACATGGCAAGATCCCATCTCTACAAATTTTTTTTTTTTAAATTAGCCAGGCATTGTGGCAGGTGCCTGCAGTCCCTGCTACTTTGGAGGCTGAGGTGGGAGGATCGCTTGCGCTTAGGAGGTTGAGATTGCAATGAGCTGTGATTGCACTATTGCACTCCAACCTGGGCAACAGAGCAGGACTGTGTCTCAAAAAAAAAAAAAAAAATCACTATTCAAATACTCAGTGAAGTATCAGTGATTTTGTAGTAAGCTTCCACAAGTACAATATTTAAGGGAAAAAAAGTGCAGCTGCTCATTTTGATTTTAGGGGGTTTCAGTTCTGAACTAAAGTCCCTGAATATCAAGGTCCTGCTGGCCTCTCCTGGCTCACAGTGAGTGACTTCCTCTTTCTGCTCAAACCATATTGGCTCCTTTTCTGCTTGTTGGACCCCTGAGTCTTTCTTCCACTTCAGGCTTTTGCACCAGGAGCTCCCTTTATGCCCATGACTCCTCTCCTCAACCCATCCTCCAACACGCCTAGTCCAGTATTTACCAAGCTTCAGGTTTACACCTAATACCTTCATGTTTGCCCTTTCTGTGTAATGCGTACTCTATTATTTTTCTTACGATCTTTCTTTACATTGACAGCTTTTAAAACTTAAATACATTTATTTTACAAGGAAATTTTATATGCCAACGTAAACGGAAAGCCAATTTCACTGGCCACAAATAATGCAAAACTGTAAAATACAGAATAATGACAATAATATATCTGTGTACCACTAGTAGTTTCTGTAACATACTTTGCAACACCCTAGTTTAATTACTTTTTACTCATTGTTGAGTTTTTTATTAGCTTAAATATTGCTTTGTTTTAGGGAAGTCTTCTCTAACTGCTTGGACCAGACCAAGCTCCTATGCTGCACATTCCTGGACCATGACTGCATAACATTTGTGAGCTACGCGGCACTCAGAGTTACATATTTGTGTGATTATTTTAGAGTGTTTGCCTTGCCAACTGGACTTAAGCTTCATGAGAACAGGATCTGTATTAATTTTGCTCCCCTCACATCTGTGCTGACCACAGCGTGAGCCTATTGTTAATGCTTAAAAAATACGTACGGAATGAATAAATGAATACCTGTATGAAATTATCACCTGAGAGCAACCAACTTCCTTTGTTTTGCTTCCATGCCCACCAATCCATCTTCTAACTACAATGAAGTTTCCTCAAATTCTTCTTCTTTTTTTTAGAGACAGGGTCTTTCAGTCTGTCACCCAGGCTGGAGTGCGGTGGCTCAATCATAGCTCACTGTAACCTCCAATTCCTGGGCTCCAGTGATCCTTCCGCCTCAGCCTCCTAAGTAGCTAGAACTACAGGCAGATATCACCATGCACCACTAATTTCTTGAAAAATTTTTGTAGCCCAGGAGTTCCAGCCCAGCCTGGTCAACATGGCAAGATCCCATCTCTACACTATATTGCCCAGGCTGGTCTCAAACTCCTGGGCTCAAGCAATCCTCCTGCCTCAGCTTCCTGAATAGCTGGGACTACACATTTGCATCACTGTACTCAGCTCTGAAATTATTTTTGAAAGAAAGCAGGGTAAATATAAGTAATGTATGAATAAATGAATAGATGGATTTCAGGAAGAGGGTGGCCTGGAGTGGCAAATCATAGTTATCAAAATGACTGCAACAGTCTCTCCCATTCCACGTGTTCTGCAGAGGGACTTTGTCACTCCCACATCAAGAGACAGAATCTGGCCAGGCACGGTGGCTCATGCCTGTAATTCCAGCACTTTGGGAGGCTGAAGCAGGCAGATCACTTGAGGTCAGGAGTTCGGGACCAGCATGGCCAACATGGTGAAACCCCATCTCTACCCAAAATACAAAAATTAGCTGGGCATGGTGGCACTTGCCTGTAAGCCCAGCTACTCAAGAGGCTGAGGCACAAGAATCGCTTGAACCCGGGAAGCGGAGGTTGCAGTGAGCTGAGATTGTGCCACTGCATTCCAGCCTGGGTGATGGAGTGAGACTCTGTCTCTAAACTAAATAAATGAAAAAAGAAAAAAAGATGCAGAATCTAATTCCCTCCTTTTGAATATATATTAGTCTAAGTGACTCACTTGAACCAACAAATGTGACTTCCAAAGCTAATCAGAAAGGTCAGTCGCTTCCACCTTTCTCTCTTAGAACATTCATGGCTTGGCTGTGCCTCTCAGGACATTCCCTCACAGGACCCAGCCACCATGCTGTGAAGAGCCAAGCCACATGGGAAAGCCACATGGCAGGTTTTCTGGTTGCCAGCTCCAGCTGAGCCCAGTCTTCAAGCCACCCCAGCCCAGGCAACAGACATGTGAGTGGGGCAGCCGCCAGGTGATTCCTGCCCCTAGTCATTGCAGTTTTCCCAACTGACACCCTAGATATTGTGGGGCAAAAATAGACCATCCTTGTTCTACTGTGTCTGAATTCCTGACCCACAGAATCTGTGAGCACAGTAAGATAACTATTGTCTATGCCACTAAGTTTTGGGGGTGGTTTGTTGTGGAGTAATAGATAACCAGAACAGAATTTGGTACCTGGAAGTGGGATTCTCCCATAACAAAAACCCAAAACATAAGCGAAAGCAATCAGCTTTTGACTAGTCAGCAGAAAGAAGCTTGTGGAAATAAAGGAAGATCAACCAAATGAGAATAACCAAAGGCTATTTATTTGCTGTAGCAAGGGAGCCAGCTGCCATTACTTGCATTTTGGAAGACACTCAAAGGCAGGCGGAGGAGTGGGAAAGCTTTTAGTGGAAAAAAGGGAAAGCTTTGGGTATGCCCTATTGGAGGCTGCTGGCATTGGGAAGGCTAACTAGAAGTGGGGCATCCTCTTTGACTGGTTAGACTGCACATTTGGCTTTCCCTGGTTGGCCGTAAGTTGGAAGTGGGGACAAAAATAAAAAAATTAGGGAAGCTGTCAGTTATTAATCAAGTCTTGATCATTTGGGGCCAGTTGTTACAGAGGCTATTGTTTGGTTTCCTGGACTGTTGCTAGAGATAGCAGTCTGATTTCTAGTAGGCTTGCTTCTTTGGCTGGTTTCTCTAAATCATGGGCTGGTTTTCTAGGTTGGTTGCTGCAGATTGTGGGTCAGAGTTCTATTTTTATATATTTTCTGGCCTTTGTCTGTATGTATATTCAGTCTTTCAGGCTTAAATGGCCTTGAGAAGTTTGTTGGTGAAAGCTGGACTGACCTTGAGAAGACTATCAGTGAAGGCTGGAAAGATGGGGAGGAAGTTATGACTGGAGGGTGGAAGAAAAGTGACCTTGTTAAATGTAGCAAAAGGTCTAGCAACATTGTCACCTACAGTAACACTGAAAATAGAAAATATACCTAATGAACCAGTGGGTTTGGCCAAGGATATTTCCTGGCAGACAATTTAAAGTGTCAATTTATTTCTACTTATGATGAAATATGGCTGGAGAAAGAGGAACTGTCAGTTTTCCAGGACACTTTAGAGGAAGTATGGAGGGCTCAAATCAGTCTTTCTAGTTAGCAAAGCATTCTCAAAGAAAGGTCCTCAGTGCAATGGCTGAATTGGGGGCACATTCTGAGACTAAATTCAGTCTCAATAGCAGCTCACATCTCTCCCACATACAAAATGTACTCTCCCTTTCCTGAAGGTCTACAGAGTCTTATCCTATTACTGCATCAGTTCAAAGTCCAAGATTTTGCCATCAAATCAGGTGCCAGCACTGATGAGGTTTCTCAGGTACAGCCCCTTTAGTATGGTTTCTCGAAATCTGGAAGACCTGTGGGCCAAAGACACAAGTGGTGTCTTAAGATCCTTGAAAGGCCTACTTCTGTCTGAAAGTGTTCATGAGGTACCATCTGAAATCTTTCTGAGGTCTTATAAAAGTATTTAGAGTCACATCGTTGGCTGCATCTTTTCTATGTGGGAGGGATGTGAGCTGCTATTGCCGGAGTGTGGACTGTGACAGATTGCACTTTTCCAAAGATGATGGTGTTGATGAAAAGAGTCAAACTCTGTAAAATAGTAAAAGAGGTTTATTCTGAGCCAAATATGAGTGACCAAGGCCCGAGACACGGTCTCAAGAGGTCCTGAGAACATGTGCCCAATGTGGCTGGGTTACAGCTTGATTTTATATATTTTAGGGGGACAGAAGTTACAGGCAGACATCAATCAATACATGTGAGGTGTACATTGGTTTGATCCAGAAAGGTGAGACAACTGAAAGCAGGGGCTTCCAGGTCACAGATGGATTCAACGATTTTCTGACTGGCAATTGCTAGAGAGAGCTAAGTTATTATCTAAAGTCTTGGAATTGGCTGGGCACAATGGCTCACACCTGTAATCCCAGCACTTTGGGAGGCTGAGGCGGGCAGATCACTTGAGGTCAGGAGTTTGAGACTAGCGTGGCAAACATGGTGAAACCCTGTCTCTACTAAAAATACAAAAATTAGCAGGGCATGGTGGCACGTGCCTGTAATCCCAGCTACTTGGGAGACTGAGGCAGGAGAATCAGTTGAATCTGGGAGGCAGAGATTGCAGTGAGCTGAGATCATTTTACTGCACTCCAGCCTGGGCGACAGAGTGAGACTCTGTCTCAAAAAAAAAAAAAAAGCAAAAGAAGACTTGGAATCAATAGAAAGGAGTGACTGGGTTAAGATAAGGGGTTGTGGACACCAAAGCTTTTATTATGTAGATGAAGCCTCCAGCTAGCAGGATTCAGAGAGAATAGATGGTAAATGTCTCTTATCAGACCCTTAAGGATACCGGACTCAGTTTAATCTCTCCTGGATCAGGAAAAGACCTGGAAAGAGAAGGGGATTTTCTACAGAATGGAGATTTTTCTCCAACAGAGATAGTTTTTCAGGGTCATTGCAAAATACATCAAAGAAACATATTTAGGGGTAAAATACTTTGATTACTTTCAGGGCCTGCTATTTGTCATGTGATGCTATACTACAGTCAGCCTGGAATTTGGTATCTTATTGTTACAAACATTCTCTTTTGTCCATATATATATATATATATATATATATATATATATTTTTTTTTTTTTTTTTTAAGATGGTCTCTCTCTGTCACCCAGGCTGGAGTGCAGTGGTACAATCTCAGCTCACTGCAACCTTCTCCACCCAAGTTCAAGTGATTCTCCTGCCTCAGCCTTCCTAGTAGCTGGGATTACAAGTGCGTACCACCTTGCCTGGCTAATTTTTGTATTTTTAGTAAAGAGAGGGTTTTGCCATGTTGGCCAGGCTGGTCTTGAACTCCTGACCTCGGGTGATCCACCCACCTTGGCCTCCCAAAGTGCTGGGATTACAAGCGTGAGCCACCACGCCAGCTCTTTTGTCAGTCTTAAGATCTCTGTTACAATGCTAATGCTGGTCAGTTGTGCCTGAATTTCAAGGGAGGAGGGCATAGTGAGGCATGTCTAACCCTCCCTTTCCATCATGGCTTGAGCTAGTTTTTCAGGTTTACTTTGGAATGCCCTTGGCCAAGAGGAGGAGTCCATTCAGTTGGCTTAGAATTTTATTTTTGGTTTACAATGGAAGATGGATCTTTTGCAATGTGAATTGGCCACTCCCCCTTCAAGTTCTGGAGTCTACTCCAGAACTAGATTCCCTTGAATCTAGGCTAGCCTTAGTGATTTGCTTATAACCAATAAAATGTGACAGAATTATCATTAAAAAGACATTCCCTCTTGGAACCCAGCTGCCATGTTGTGTGAAACACAAGCCATGTGTGGAGGCCACAAATAGGTGCTCTGGTTGACAAACTCAACTGAGCTCAGACTTCAATTCATGCTAGCTCAGGCACCAGGCATGTCAGCAAAGCAGTCTCCAGATGATTCTAGCTCCCAGGCATTCAAGTCACCTCCAATGGAGTCATTCCTAAAGGAGCCTCCAGACACTGTAGGACACAGCCCACTCTCACTGTGCCCTTTGTGAATTCCTGTCCTGCAGAGTACATGAGCATAGTACAATGGTTACTATTTTATGCCATTAAGTATTGGGGTGGTTCTACTTAGCACTAGGTAAGCCAGAACACCTGGTTAGATACACAAGCATTCATAAGAATCATGTCATTTTCAAGCAGGAAAAGACCTCAAGACCTCAAGAGATCATCCAGTCCTCCTCCCTCAGTTTTCAGATAAGGAATGAGTTACATGACTTGCCTGAAGTCATGCAATTAGCTGGCGGACAAAGAGTCTGAAGTCCTTTTCCATCACGATACAGACATGCTCATCATGCCCTGCAAACTCCTATGAACTGGAACTACAGCAGCTGTTCTGCCAGGGACAGGTTCTTCTCTAAAGTTCCAGCTCTCTGGAGGGAGAAAGCCCTGACTTTGGGTAAGCCTTTAAACTGAAGCTCCCTGTGGGGTCTATCTAAAGAGTCATCCCTCACTTTACTAGGCTGGCCAACTTGGTTTTTCCTTTTCTCAATCTTCTTTGGTCTTTCTCCCTCTCTTCCTTGTGGCTTCTGCCACTCCACTATTTTCTTCTCTTTCCCTTTTTCAACACTGGGTATTGAAATACTGTGTATCAACCAATGGCCTTGAGGGGCATAGAGTATGCTTGAAATTATGGGGTAAGACTCATAACAGAAGTGAAAGGGATCATCCAGCTGTTGGTAGTTATCGGAGGAGCTCAAGATATGAAACAGACAGAAGTAGAGCACCCCATCTACAAGGAGACTCCTGACACATCTCATCAGTCACCAGGGTCCTAAGGAATTACATTTGGAAATTCTTTAACCTCTCTTCCATTTATATGATCTCAGAGAAGTGAAATGATTTTCCTAGATCATACATAGTCTTTGTGCCTCTTTGGAAATCCCAAAGCATCAAAATGGGTAGTTGCATTTTTCTCCTTTAAAGATTTTATTTGTGGCCGTTTAATATTTAAATCACTGATATTCAAAGGTACATTTTCAACATCAAAAATTTAGACTTTATAGATAGCAGCATTAAGTTCTAGCATTGGGAACACATTAAAAGGATGCTTTTCAAGTGTTTAATGGAACATATGTATCTTCTCAAGAGTGGTGCTTTAGCATGACTATAAAGAGGGGAAATTCTAAAACAAGGCCATATTCTTCAGAGGAAAAAAATAACCCTTATGAATAAAGAAAACAGAAAATCGGATTTTTAAGGCCTGGTCTGGGAAGATATTTAGGGGTTGTTTAACTAAACTCAAGTATATCTAAGAGGTTGACAGTTCATTCTGTCCCACTGAGGAGCTGGAAATATAAAGGAATCATTAAGTTTAAACCTAGTAAAATTGTTGGTTTGGGTTCTATGTTGCTGTTTTTATCTATTTTCTAGAAAGCTTTCACATTTCCAGAAAAGAAAGAGAAATGATTTTTATATATTTAGTTTTAACACAAGGTCTTGCTCTGTCGCCGAGGCTGGAGAGCAGTGGCGCCATCTCTGCTTACTGCAACCTCTGCCTGCTGGATTCAAGCAATCCTCCCACCTCAGCCTCCCGAGTAGCTGGGACTACAGGCACGTGCCACCATCCCCTGCTAAACTTGTTTTGTTTGTTTGTTTGTATTTATAGTAGAGACGGGTTTTGCCATGTTGCCCAGGCTGATCTCGAACTCCTGAGCTCGAGCAATCTTTCCACCTTGGCCTCCCAAAGTGCTGGGATTACAGACGTGAACCACCATGCCCAGTCCAGAAAGATGAATGATTTAACTAAACACACAGATGGAGAGACTGGTGCACAAAAAGGTAAACATAGTTGATCAAGGTCAAGGATTGGTCCACTTAAATCACAGTTCTTAACTGCTTTTGGATTATGAATTCTTTCAGGATTCAACTAAAGTTTGGATCCACTCTCCAGAAAAATTTGGACATTAAAAAATTCACATATGTCTTAGTCAGTTCTGGCTACTGTAACAGAGTTCCATAAACCTGATAGCCTATAAACAACAGAAATTTATTTTTCATAGTTCTGGAGGCTGGGAGCCCAAGATAAGAGTAACAACATGGTGGGGTTCTGGTGAGGACCCTCTTCAGGTTTCAGACAGCCAACTTTTCATTGCATCCTTACATGGCAGAAACAGGACTAGGGAGCTCCTTGGGGTCTCTTTTATAAGGGCAGTAATCCCATTTATGAGGGTCATGACCTAATGACCTTCCAAAGGCTCCACCTCCTAATACCATCACATGGTGGGTTAGGATTTCAACATATGAATTTTGAGGAGACAGAAACATTCCATCTATAACAGCATACAATGCCCATTCATGAATCCCACATCTGTGAATCTCTGGGCTAAATATAGGATAAATCTAGACAATGGATAAAGTGGTTAAAATGATGAACTCCATCTTCTACGTTTTGAAGTAGAAATTGAGCCCTATAACTGAATGGTTTAAGGAGTAGACCATAGAATAGGACCATATAAGTAGTATAATGCTATTTTTATTAAAGTAAATATTTATATTGTGCATATATAGCAAAACAATTTTATTGAATACTTGTTATGTACCATTTTTCTAAGTTATTTAATCTACATATTTTATTTTTTAATGGATGAATTCTTTTCTCTTTTAAATTTCAATAATTTGGGGGGAACAGGTGGTGTTTGGTTGCATGGAAATGTTCTTTAGTGGTGATTTCTGAGATTTTGGTGCACCCATCTCCCAAGCAGTGTACACTGTACTGATTGTGTAGTCTTTTATCACTCACTCCACTCCTACCCTTCCCCTTGAGTCCCCAAAGTCCATTATATCATTCTTATGTCTTTGCGTCCCCATAGCTTAGCTCCCACTGATAAGAGAGAACATACAATGTTTGGTTTTTCATTCTTGAGTTATTCAATTCACTTAGTTATTCTATTCACTTAGAATAATAGTCTCCAACTCTATCCAGGTTGCTGCAAACACCATTATTTCATTCCCTTGTATTCCATGTTAACCTATACAACTTAATCCCCACAGCAACCCTATAAGTTAGACACTATTGTTATAACCATTTTGCAAATGAGGAAATGACACACACACACACACACACATACACACTCAAACTGGAAGCCACATGAGGTTAGGAATCATATCCAGCATCTGGGACATGGCAAGGCACACTGAAGGTGATACATAAAGTTGTGTTGATTTAATGAATGAGCCAAATGTTAACAGTTTTTTGTTTTTCTTTTTTAACAGAGGTAGAGGATAAGGCAACCCTTTTATTGTCTACTTGTGTTTTGTACTTAATTTTTTTCTTTTTTTAGATGGAGTTGAGCTCTGTTGCCCAGGCTGGAGTGCAGTGGCACCATCTCAGCTGACTGTGACCTCCGCCTCCTGGGTTCAAGTGATTCTCCTGCCTCAGCCTCCCGAGTAGCTGGGACTACAGGTGCACACCACCATGACCGGCTAATTTTTGTATTTTTAGTAGAGACAGGGTTTTGCCATGATGGCCAGGTTGGTCTCAAACTCCTAACCTCAAGTGATCTACCCTCCTCAGCCTCCCAAAGTGCTGGGATTACAGGCGTGAGCCACTGCGCCCAGCCTACTTGAAATTTTTTCTTTCTTTTTTTTTGAAACAGAGATTTGCTCCTGTTGCCCAGGCTGAAGTGCAATGGCGTGATCTCGACCCCCTGCAACCTCTGCCTCCTGGGTTCAAGTGATTCTCCTGCCTCAGCCTCCCAAGTAGCTGGGATTACAGGTGCCCACCACCGTGCCTGGCTGATTTTTGTATTTTTAGTAGAGATGGGGTTTCATCATGTTGGCCAGGCTGGTCTTGAACTCCAGACCTCAGGTGATCCACCTGCCTCGGCCTCCCAAAGTGCTGGGATTGCAGGCATGACCCACCATGCCCTGACCTGCTTGAATTTTTATGATGAGCATGTTGGCAGATCACGGTTAGTGTTCAACAAATATCCATGTGCTTCTCTATATTTCCCATTCTCTATGTTTCTAGGTGTGTTCGTGGGACTAATTCTCACCAATGGAATGTGTGTGGAAATAATGTGTCTCCTTCAGGCTGAGGCAGTTAGATAAGGACTATTGGGGGCCATCTCTGAGGCTGGCTATCACAGAGACCATAAGATATTCAGCAACGTGATAAACTCAGTTTGCCTGTGTAATTTATAGAGGACATGAAGACAAATTTCAGGTTGCTGTTTTGTTGTATAATTCCCTGAAATTATCTTGTTTATTGGGTCTTTCATGCCTTACTAGAATATCAGCTTCCTGAGAGTGTAAAGCTCATGTCTATTCTGCTGTCTGCTGTTTCCCTGGTGCCTGACACAGTGACTGCCACATGAGAAGAGCCCCTAAAATAGTGAAATAAATGAAGAATCACATGGGTGAAATCCTCTTGGTACCTGAGTATGGGCAAAGCTGGAAAACAGTGATGGAGTTTTCCATAGCAGCATCCTAAGAAGACACCCTTGAGTGGGTGAGAACGCATTTTGAGGACATCAGCAAACACAGCCTAAGAGGGGCTTAAATGGTGATATCACCTGGGCTTGCTTTCTCAGGTACTCTTTTAAAAGGATGTAATTCACAGCTGTCCCAAGAAGACTCACCAGGAACACTGTTAATAACTGCCTTAGAAGCATTTTGTGATCTATCATTTAGGATATTTGTTTAGTTGCTGTAACAGGTACCAAGTAACAATGGCTTAAACAAGATGGTCTGTCTTTCAAATAAAAGTCCAGCTGGTAGGCAGCCCAGGAAAGGTGGGCTGCTCTGCTTCATGTGATGGTCTGAGGACCCTTATGCCTTCTGTTTTGTTGCTTTGCCATCCTCTGGGGTGTTGTCCTATCCACATGATTGAGTTAAATGCCCACCATTATGTCCGCATTCCAGCCTCAAGAAAGAGGAAAGAAGAAAGGGAGAGCATGCAACTTTCTTTTAAGGATGTGACCTAGAAGTGACATACATCACTTAGGCTCACATGCCATTGGTGGGAACTTAGTCATATGGCCACACCTAGTTGCAAGTGAGGCTGGGATATGTCATCTCTAGATGGACAATCATGTACCTCCCAAAAACTTGGGGATTACTATTACCAAAAGGAAGAAAGAAAATATGAATGGGTGGGATTGGCAGTCTCTCATCAGTAGGAAAGCATCATGACTGATGCTGAGAAACTCTTTGCCCAAGTCTTTATGGCCTATATATGTAACTCCATATTACTGACAATGTGCATCACAGGGTGTGGTAGGTGGCTTCTAAAATGGCCTCAAATGATGCCTGTCTCCTGGTACTCAAGCCCTTGTGTAATCCCTTTTTCTTGAATGACTTCCTTCAAGTTAATAGACTGTTGATAGGCTGCCACTTCTATGATTAGATTATTAAAGATGTACCTCCATTTTCCTAGCAGACTTTATTGCCTTTGCAGCTTGCAAGCTTTGATGAAGCAGCCGTGTTGGGGAGGCCCATATGGCAAGAAACCAAAGTCGGTCTCCAAGCAATAGCCAACAAAGAACTGAGGTCCTCAGTCCAATAGCCCACAAAGAACTGAATCCTACCAATAACCACTTGAGTTTGGAAATGGATCCCTTACCAAATGAGCCTTCAGATTAGACCCCAGCCTTGGTTGACACCTTCACTGTAGCCTTATGAAAGATCCTGAAGCAGATGATGCAACTAAACTGTGCCTGGACTTGGGATGCACAGAACTTGTGAGATAATAAATGTATGTTGTTTGAAGCCTCTAAGTTGGTGGTAATTTGTTGCAACAAAAAATAACTAATACATAGGGGTCTTTGTTAAGACTGCTGCTCTGGGTCTAACTGTTTTTAAGACTGCTGCTCTGGGTCTGTTTAAGGAGCACCGTACCTGTTCCTTCTGAGGCATGGCCCTTCCATACCTCCAGATCCATCAGTCCTCCAAACAACACACACCCACACCACTACCACCTCTTCTCCATCTGAGACACTCTCCTTCTCTCTTCAGCTGTGGCTTCTTCCACCTCCTTCCTTGTGGTTTTTGCTTTTTTTTTTTCCTTTGAATGGTCACTCAACATACTCTTCTAAGTTAGTTTAGATTATGATAATAGCCAGGAAGGTAGTGGCACAGGAATGTCTTTAAAAGCTGGAGAAATGAGACTTGAGGAATGCAAACGAATGACTGTTAGACATTGGGAAGTTGAGATTGCCTCAGAGAAGCCATCAGACCCAGGATTCTGGGAGAGATAGAGAGAGACAGTTAGGATCTTCCTAGAACCACCACCATATCCCCACTCAAACAGCTCAAGGAAGAAAGGGATTCTGGTCTTTAATCTGAACCCACCTCTTATAGATGCCAATGGGAAGAGACACTACCAGTTAAAACTATGGCATATTTACTATACTGACCATACTTGTAGTACCTTATATTCACAACAAAATACTTATTGAGTATATAGTATGTGCCAGGCATTATATTAGGCTCCAGTATGTGGTAGTGAATAGCCTCTGCTCTCCTGATGTCCCTAAATATTCCCTGTCAACATTCTGTATTTCTTACTAGACTGCCAGCTCCATGACAGCAAGAAACTTGTATGACTTTTTCATGACGGATGTTCATCTGTGCCATCTGTAAATATTTAATAAATATTTGTGGAATACCTGAATCCAAAAGTGAATGGAATGATAAAGAGGTAAGATATCAGGTGAGGGAGTAAGATTTTACAACACGGTGACTTAACTAGAATGCAAACTCTACGAGGGCTAGACCTTGATGAGTATTGGTTGCTTCATCTGTACAATAAAGAGGCTTGATTTGATGAACTCTGAAATCATTTTGGTTATAAACCTCAATGACTCTGATTCTGAACTCTCACAGAAAGATATGAGCACAGAATAAAATATCCAGAACATATATATTTAACTCAATTTTTGTGACTTCAGTTCAGAATTTAATTAATTTTAGTTGGGAATTTAGCAAACCCAAGTGATTATTTAGTGTCTTTATTCTTATATTTTGACAGGGAAAGGATTATGACATCTACTACAGCATTTGGTACAGACCCACGTAAATAAGATAAAACTTCTAAGTCACTTCTCCTCTTCGAGATCATGGAATATATTGTGTCAGACCTCAGCAATCAGCTGTGGACTTTTTAAAAAGGAAAATCAGATATGGATTTATTACCTGAGCATTTGCCGTTGTCAAAATGTGTAGATGTTACCCCATTCACTAGGTTTTCTCTTGTAAGGAAGCATTTCTCTAATGGTGATCTTCCAACCACCTGTCTTAGAGTCACTGGGGTGATGTTTATAATGAAACTAGCTTCGTCACCACTAGACCAAACGAATTAGCAGTTCTAGGGATGTAGCTCAGGATCCTCCATTTAAATAAGCATCCCAGGTAATTTTCATGCATGTAAAAAGCTGAGAGCCACCATTCTTAGTACTTTGGCAACTTCAGACCAAAGCTTCTCTCCATACTTCTTCCGAGTCTTCTCTCAGTCTCTATGCTCCTCAACCATCTCTCCCTTTGCTAGGCTGCTGGATTCCTACTGAATGTGCTTACTTGTTAATGCACATGGATAATGATGTTTTCATTGGATCTGGCATGCTGTTTTCTCCTCTGTTAAATGAGAGGGTCAGAGTTGCTGATTTTTTTTTTTTTTTATTTAAGACAGAATCTCCCTCTGTCACCCAGTCTGGAGTGCAGTGGCGCGATCTCGGCTCACTGCAACCTCCACCTCCCCAGTTCAAGTGATTCTCCTGCCTCCTGAGTAGCTGGGATTATAGGCGCCTGCCACCATGCCCAGCTAATTTTTGTATTTTTAGTAGAGATGGGGTTTCACCATATTGGCCATGGTTGGCCAGGCTGGTCTGGAACTCCTGACCTCAGGTGATCCACCTGCCTCAGCCTCCCAAAGTGCTAGGATTACAGGCTTGAGCCACTGTGCCCAGCCTCAGGGTCAGTGATTTTTAAGTCTCTAACCCCAACATGCTAAATTCTGTAAGTTGTGGCTGGGAAGATTTATCTTGTCTTAGAGAGCTCCCTTGATCTCTCAGGCATTGGGGCCTCCTTGGGAATATGCTACAGTCAGCATCATCCTAGCTTCTTGTTATTGTACACTAGGGAGGCCTCCTAAAGGACCCCAAACAACGATGATTAGATAGTTTAGACTTGGGGGCAGAGTGAGGGGCCCATTCTCTGAAAAAAAAAAATCATAGAATCACAGAGGTATTTTCATTTATGTTACAGGTTTCCCTGGTACTGGTAATTCCTAGCAGCTTTCTACAATTCCAAAGGTCAGAAATAAACTGCCAAAAAAATTTTACTAAATCATGTTCTGGTCTGGGATACAGCCCTGAAATGCACTTTGAGCAAGAAAGACTTTGTAGAGGAGAAAAAAGGTGGACCAATGAGGATTGGGCTAGAACCAGAGAAAAGTGAACATTCTTGGTTTAGATAAATATCCACAACCTTCTAAGTTTTTCATGTGTACTACAGAGAAGATCCAGGCTCCTACACTTCCCTGTGGGTAGTTTTAAAAAGCTATTGTAGCAAAACAGAGGCTGGTGGTGACTATGCTTTTATCTTTTATAAGAGCCATCATTGCATTTCTGCAGCGCAGAATATACATGCGTTTTTTACTCTTAGTGGTGGAGTTTATATGTGACTCATGATGTTTAGTTGTTAATCATCCAATGACACTAAATACTGCTTAGTTAGCTCAGGATTCCCTTTAGGAAACCAGATATTGCTAAAGTCACTGTTCGACTTAATGGGGAAAATTCCACTAGCATATAAAATATATGATTTATAATTCAAAAATGTAAATCCTGTATTGGTATTACATACTATAAAAGGACAATTGTCTACAGAATTACATAACATGCATGTAAGGATCAATATTTAATTAAGACTATTGCTGTATTCTCATTGGGAGTTAGAGCCCAATATTCTCAATTGGGTGAGAATTTCAGCCAAATAGTCTATTCATTTTCTTTTCTTTTCTTTTTTTTTTTTTTGAGACAGATCTTGCTTTGTTGCCCAGGCTGGAGTGCAATGGTGCGAGCTTGGCTCACTGCAACCTCCACCTCCTGAGTTCAAGCGATTCTCCTGTCTCAGACTCCTGAACAGCTGGGATTACAGGTGCGCGCCACCATGTCTGGCTAATTTTTGTATTTTTAGTAGAGGTGGGGTTTCACCATGTTGGCCAGGCTGGTGTCAAACTCCTGACCTCAGGTGATCTGCCTGCCTGGGCCTCCCAAAGTGCTAGGATTACAGGCGTGAGCCACTGTGCCTGGCCAGTCTATCCATTTTCTATTTCCCCAAAGTAACTTGTGAGAAATGTCTTAGGCTAGAATTTGCTTATATATTTTCCATCTTGCACATGGTTAAAATGTGCAGTTTCCTAAACCAGTGGTTCTCAAACATCAGTGTGCCTTAGAATCACCTGGAGGGCTGGTTAAAACACAGATTGCCAGGCCATTCTCAGGGTTTCTGATTTAGTAAGTCTGGCCGTTGGACCTGAGAATCTGCATTTCTAACCAGTGATCCCAAGTGATGCTGATGCTGCAGGTCTGGGGACCAATGTCTTGAACTAACAGCTCTGAATAAAAATCTAATTGGATTCTGAATGCCACAGATGCAGTTTGGAGGTTGTTTTTCAAAGCAGAATATCCATTTGTGGAATAAAACAGTTTATCATGGTTATTACCTGAAGTAATTTCTCTTTCCTTTGTGTTTTTAGAGGAGTTTTGTTGGTCGCTTTTATCAGGCATTAAGCCTTGTATTACACTCATTTGTACCTATGCTTTATCTCCTTTGTGACTGTGAGCTCTTTGAAGGACTGTGTTCATCTTTAAATCCTCATTGTACCTTACATCTTGTAGACTTCAAATCATTGTTTGGTAAATTGAATTTAGTGATGTATACATGTTTTGTGCCTGCTTTCCTACATGTAATAATTATAAACAACAAATATCAAGGTTGCAGCTCACATATTCTTTTTTTTTTTGAGACAGAATCTCACTCTGCCACCCAGGCTGGAGTGCAGTGGCGTGGTCTCCGCTCACTGCAACCTCCGCCTCCTGGGTTCAAGCAATTCTCCTGCCTCAGCCTCCCAAGTAGCTGGGATTATAGGCGTGCACCACTGTGCCCAGCTATAATAAGATTTATTCAGACTTTCTGGCTTACAGATGTTAGATTTGAGGCCTTTCAGCTTTGGAAGCGACCATAAGGATAATTCAAGTCCAAAGGTCCTTAAAGTGCACCACATCTCCTCTACAGCCTACTCATACTCACCTTTAGTTAAAAAAACACAAAACACAAAATTCCAAAAACCTGGGGTGAGGGAGGCACCTTCCTTCCTGGGGTCCATTCCAAATTTGAGAAGGTGCTCAAACCTTGCCTCTCTACTTCTACCCAATGACCCTATTTCAACCCCTTTTGATATCCTGTTTAGATAGGATATTCCCCACGTCTGTTATTCCCCATTTGTTTCCCCTTTCCTTACTCCTAGATCTCCCTGCTCCAGAAGCAAGGGGGCAGCCACAGCTCCACAGCCTCTAGCTGCTGGCTGCTCAGGGCACACAGGCTTGCTATTGACAAGTCTGAATCATGACTGTCGAAGGGAGTGCTCTCTCCCTAGAAAACAACTTGGCAACTTTCTACTTCAAACCCAGGCTCACTACAGAATTTCTTACCACAGTGACTTTCTTGGCGGTTGTCTGCAGTACTATTAAGAGATGACATGGACTTCAAGGATCAAACAGGGGAGAAAAAAACTTAAAAGAAAAACAAGTCTCCATCAAAGGTAATAACCACAATGAGAACAATACATAGCTATGTGCTTACAGGTCTTAGTTCACATTCCCCTCATTAAAATTATAGCTCAAGAAATAAAGGGCTGTTTAATGACTTAGGTATATAAATATACTTCATTTGTATATTTTTTACTTACTAAAATCTATCCAAACTGGTATTACCTCAAACCATAATCTTCTACTATATTTTATAATTTTACTTTCAATTGCCGTGTATTTTTCCCACTGATGTTCACAAATTCAAAGGAAACATCAGCCATGTACTAAATAAAATATGAATTGAATTGACAAATAGAACTATAAATTTAATTCATGCACATGTAAAATTTAGACCAAAGAATAAAAATATCTATTAAAAATACAGCCAAGCATGGTGACTCACACCTGTAATCCCAGCACTTTGGGAGGCCGAGGTGGGTGAATCATCTGAGGTCAGGAGTTCGAGACCAGCCTGGCCATTGTGGTGAAACCCCATCTCTACTAAAATACAAAAATTAGCTGGGTGTGATGGTGGGCACCTGTAATCCCACTACTTGGGAGGCTGAGGCAGGAGAATCACTTGAACCCAGGAGACGGAGATTGCAGTGAGCCAAGATCCTGTCACTGCACTCTAGCCTGGGTGACAGAGTGAGACTCTGTTTCAAAAAAAAACCAAAAAACAAAACAATAGATTTAAAATACTACAATTTAGAATCCTGTTGAGTTCTGCATTATTGGGAGCAAAATCAAATCATGGACATAAATACTTTGAGAAAAGCAAGAGAGACACTTGACACAAAATGAAAGTTCCATGCTAGAGATGGACATGGATATATAGAAGACGTGTGACATCCACAAGTCAGAATGGAAAAGAAAGCAAGACATAGAATTTATAAGAATAAAACTCACATAGAGATAAGAGAAATGAGCTTTCATGATATCTGATGTAGGCTTTTAGGAAATTGCCACCAAATATTTTTAAAATTAGGACACATTTTCCCAACCATAAGCATAAATGAGTTAGCCTTGATATTTGCTTCATGAATTGGGTAAAATTAAGCTGAGGGCCAGATGTTTTCCATCTGTGTTTTAGATTATGCTAAACATAAAATGATTAGAAAGCACCCATATATGACTGGTTTAACTATACATGAAAAAATCGGATGACATTTAGACACTGCCTTAGACTTTAGAAAATTTTAGTGTATTTTGATGTCAGAATTTTGACAAGTAATGAAAATATTAGATGAATAGTTTTACTGTAAAACAAACTTCCATTTCATAATAGGCATAATGAATCTTCATAATGCTGAAGCAACTTTTTGAAAAGTGAAAGCTGCAGATTTTCCAAGTGGTATCAAACTAAGAGCTGGGTTTATTTACCCTGAATTAAATTTTGGTATTAGATAGACAACCAAAATGTATTAGTTAATGTGGTTTATTATGTGTTGTGCAGATACTACTATAGTTCATATGCATAGGCTGATTTATGAATTAAGTCTCAAATATCCAATAGAGGATTAGACTTTAGATAATTGCTGAAGGCACGGAAAGAAAAGTGCATAAAGTCTCGAAAGGGAAGTCATCAAAATGTCAGCATGAAACTATATCAATCATCATGTACAAATCTTCAGTTGGTAATAAGTTGTAATAGTAAAACAATTGTGAACTATCAATCCGTAGCTGTTTGATTACATCTTTGTTGAACAAATATCACTTGTTAATTATAGTCAGGAACATTAAGTTATTCTACAATGTCCATAAATTAATCTGAAACATTGCTGTCTCTGGCAACATATCAGATTCTTTAAAAATAATCAAGGAAGGAGCAACTGACATCCAGATCTTTATACAAAAATGTGTTGAGTCTGAACATCAGAGAAAAATTTACTGTCTATATTAAATAAATCACATGCCACACTAATCAGGTTACCATTATAGTGGCCCAATAATGAAACAAGTTCTTTTGTTGTATTAATCTAAACATATATCTCATTACTAACATACATTTATCTAGATATTTTCGTTATTTTTTTCTACTCTATTGAACTATGTTGGTGCGTAACATTTCAAAACTGCCCTGGGTCTCATACTCCTTTAAAGTTCTCTCTATCGTGCAAACCAGAAGGTCACGATACTTAATAGAAAATTAATATCGCTTGTTTTGAGTGGCCCTCAATTTGGGACATTAGCAAACTATAATTACACTTACTATAACACAAAGCTTAAGGTTTGAATCTGATTCTATAACACTGACTATTTCCCAGTGAGAATGGTCAACTTACCTTGACTAGTCATTATTTAATGTGATGAGCTAATGCAAGTAAAAGTGGCTTGCAATTTTAGAGCCCTAAACAACTTACTAGATGTTTACAAGAATTTGAAGTCATAGCTAAAGCTATAACATTCTGTGAAAGTCATAGCAGAAATGAAATAAATAGAAAACACTGAAGATGTTGCTTTAAACTAATACTTAAAACCCCACAATATTAGAATAAAAAATAGTACAGCTTGGGGTAAAAAAACTGACTTTTCTACAAATGTCATTGTTTCAAATAGGTTTCTGCAAAAGGCATGCTTGGCAAGATTAATTTTTTAATTGGCATGTCTTGTTTGATTAAAGTAAAATAATTTAAAAGAATGTACAATATACGGCCGGGCACAGCGGCTCATGCCTGTAATCCCAGCACTTTGGGAGGCCAAGGTGGGCGCATCATGAGATCAAGAGATTGAGACCATCCTGGCCAACATGGTAAAACTCTGTCTCTACTAAAAATACAAAAATTAGCCAGGCATGGTGGCACGCACCTGTAGTCCCAGCTACTCAGGAGTCTGAGGCAGGAGAACTGCTTGAACCCGGGAGGCAGAGGTTGCAGTGAGCCGAGATGGTGCCACTGCACTGCAGCCTGGCGACAGAGCGAGACTCTGTCTCAAAAAAATATATATATATATATAATATAGTCATAAGATTTAAACACTAATTGAAACTAGAAAATAACATGGAGATTACAGTTGTATTTTCTTTAACATAATTTACTTTCTTTCATTACCAGAACTATTTAAAACTAGTGATCAGGTAAGAGTATATTTGCACAATTTTTTCTTGAGAAAAGCAGATAACTACAGTGTTAATAAATTCAGAAACACATGCTTCTAAATTAACTAATTTACTGATATTTCAATTTCTCCATGTTTCCAAGTTCTTGCTCAAAATGGTTCAAAAATTGTTAAAATAACACCACACAAATTTTAGTATTTTAAAAGAATACTCTACATTACATTTGCATGCTAATAAAAGTTGCTTTAAAATCTACAATGCCTACTGACATTTGAGGCAATCATTAACATATTTTCTTCAATTAGTTTTTTAAACTTAATTGAATTGTGTGCTGGGATCTTTAAGTGAAACCTTGAATAAAGTTGGTGGATTAAACTTACTTTTTTAATGCTGCCTACTTTTTTAATGTTGCAAATCCTATCAGATTTGCAGTGGTACAATGAGCAAGCCTTTCAGCTGTACCAAGTTAAAGACCATACTTTTTCAATTTGCAGGTGTAATTAAGTAAAACCATAAGAAAGTTATTTTGTCATATGACTTTGTTCTGCTTTAAAAAATTATATATATTTATTCAGTTTTTCTCTAATAACCACAAAATTATCTATCTCCAATATCTCATTTCTTTAGATATTAAATTCCATATATTTAACAACCAAAAAATTATAAGAAAACTTTATCTTCAACACCTCTTCTGTTTGGATACTAAATAAATGATTGGCTCTGTCAATAATAGCTAGTAGACTCATTTTTAAATTGCCATTTTTCTTTCTCTACCGAGGTCATTCTTTCAGATGAAAGAATCATTTCAAATTTTGAGTCCAAAGCCGTTGGTCTTTTCACTCTCTAACAAGGATTCCTCTTTCTCACCACTTTCCAAAAATACTTTTCTGAATCTATAGTTGATCCCAGGGCATGGTTCAGATGGGAGTTTCTGTAACTTTTTAGAGAAAGGTGAGAGTTTCTATAACTTTTCACATTGCTTTATACATCAAAATGTGTAGTCTTGATCTAATGACTTAGATCTAATGGTTTTGATTAAGATTACATATTTAAGTGTTTATTAATGTTACTGCCTAGTAACTTTATCACTATTGCTTGCAAAACTGCCACACCCTTGAAAATTTAACCCAAACTCCTCTTCCCAGGTGAAGAACCATGAAGACTCACATTCTAATTAGTCACCAAATAGTTCCAATATCTCTTATTCTAAGGTATATTGCCACTATGAATCTAATATTCATTTACTACCTTGTCCCAAGTTACAGAATAAAAATGCTATTTCTTAGGAGTATAAAAGTAATTTTCATCTGAATTATGTTGATATTTGTGTTTCACTTCGTATAAGAATTCAAGAACAACCCTCAAAGCTTTTAAGAACTGATCCTTCAGTTTGACTTCAAACAAAAGGCAAGGTAAAAGCAGTTTGTAAACTGTGAAATCCTATCAATTTGTACACACTTCAACTATCATGAAAAGATTATTCGGCTCTATTAAAATTTGGCATTAATGATGCTAGCTTAACATGTTAATAAAATTTACAACATTTTCTGTTCTTTGCTATCTTAAATCAGAAGATTTAACTGCTGATTAAAGTTCCAGTTACAGGTTTAAAAACTCAAATATTAGAAAATATCAAGGAGTTAGACACTTGATAAAACATTTGTAAACTTCAAAACTTCAACTTTTAGAGAAAGGCGAGGCACCTGGACAAAAAATACCCTATTTCCACATTTCCAAACCATGAGTATTCCTGGCTCTTCCTTGAGAAAATCTTAGACTATTTCAATGATTAAAAACATAACAAAATTCAGATACAAAATGGAACTAAACGTCTTGGCCTAGCCAGAAATTCCTGGGTGGTTACTGTGAAATAAGACTTGTTAAGATTTCCATCGCAAGATTAAGAAGAAAACAAGCAAGACAACGCTGGGTATCGTGACGGGACTGAAATACAGGAGTGGCGTCTGGGAAACCATCTTCTTGGTTCTTTCCCAGGCAAAGACTAACCTGAACAAGGGTCCCGTTTCTCTGTACCTCTCCACAAAGTCTCACCTGTGAACAGATTCTCGCGCCTCTAATACCTCTCTTAACACCAGCATAGTTGTGACCTGTCCCGAGAGTACCAACAAATAGAAAGCCACAGGGAATTCGTCAGGTAAAAACAAACTTGGAAGAGAAACAGTCTCGGGTGAATCCTAAGGCCGCATGAGAAACTCAAGTTGTGATTGGAAAATCTTGCCCTACCTCTTTAGCACAAAACGGAATTGCCTGCCTTTTCCCATTCCTGAACCCAACACATTTGCCCAGATCCTTCCAAACCAAAGAAGCCTCCGACACAGGCAGACTATAGGAACCATCAAATTCCTGGGGAAACCCGACCGCTTAGTACAGCCTCCCAGAAGAAGAAAAGATCAAATGAGACCGGCTCAGCGGGGTCTTCCTGTAGTGACCCCTGAGTTAACGTATTTATTTTCACGCTGCAACTGCTGATCACTTTACAGAGACATATCATGCTGTAGCTCTGCATGGAGCTGAAGACAAAAGCAACATTTTTATTAATGTTATAATTATTATAATTATCTTTAACAAAGCTATTAAATAACCTGTACAAAGCCCAAACCGGTCCTAGCGAAAACCCGAGCACTATTTCAAATCTCCCAACTTCCTTTCGCTTCAATTCAGCAGCATTTCCTATATACAAGGCCAGCCCAGGGTAGTCCCCCAAAACTGTAGGTCTCCCTGACGGTGGGAACGGTTTAGAGTTTGGAACCGCCCTGGCGTAAGGCAGAGCTCCCAATTATAATCCAAATGCCCCATCCCCAACCCCACCTCCCCGCTCCTGGGAACTGGGTCCCTATATCCGAGGGCAGGGGAAGTTGGGAGCCTGGCTCCATTTTGGGAGGCAGGCAACGGAGAGGGTCCGTCTGCTGAGTCTCCTCTCCGCCAGCTGCCCACAGGTCCCCGGATTTCCCGCAGAGGTGCTGGGAAGGGGATCCACCTCCGGGAGGGCTCACAGGTCCCGCGCGTCCTCCCGCTTAACCCCGGCCTCAGCGACTTTGAGCTTCTTATTCTGGTGAGTCTTGACGTGCTTCGCGAGGTGGTCGCTGCGCATGAAGCGCTTGCCGCACTCGGGACAGGCGAAGCGCTTCTCGCCCGTGTGAGTCCGCAGGTGCCGCTGCAGCTCGTCCGAGCGCGTGAAGCTCTTCCCGCAGAAGAGCCAGTTGCACACGAAGGGTCGCTCGCCCGTGTGCCAGCGCAGGTGCGCCTTCAGGTGCGACGTCTTCCCGTACACCTTGCCGCAGCCCGGCACGTGGCACACGTGCTGCTTCTTCTTGCCCGGCTCCGCCTCGGGGGCGCCGCCCGCCGCCTGGCAGTTGGGACAGCGGCAGCGGCGGCACCTCCTGGCCGTGGCCGCCAGGGGGGCCTTGGTCTGCAGCAGCGCGGCGATCTGGCTCTGGTACTGTGCAAAGTCCGACGGGCCCAACACCAGGCCTCTTTGCAGGGCGGCTGCGGCCGCAGCAGCAGCGGCCGCAGAGGCGGGGAAGCGGGGGGCGTGGGGGCCCCCGGCACAGGCGCCGGAGAGGCCGCTTCCCGGAACCCCGGAGGCCCCCGGCCCGGCGCCCGCCTGCGGGATGCTCCACCACGGGAGGTCGTCGGGGGCCGGGTTGGGTGACAACTGGCGGCAGGTGGGCGGCGGGGGCGGCGGTGGCGGCGGAGGCAGCAGGTTGGAGTAGCCTGGCGGGAGCGCGGCCTGCGCCGCGTAGGGCACGTAGGCGGGCGCGCAGCTGGCGGGCAGAGCCGCCATACTCGAGGGCAGCATCTTGACCGGCGAAAACTCATAGGGGTACGAGGGGTCGGCGGGGGGTGTGAGGGGAAGCTCGTGCGCAGCCCCGAAGGACGGCTGCAGGTGCGTCTTCTGTGGCGTCAGCCCCAGGCTGGGGTGCGGGGGCGGCAGTGCGCCTGGCGAGTGCGCCGGCATGTCGGCGGTCCACGGGTGGAAGAGCCTGGAGGGTGAGCCCAGCGCGGGGTCGTAGGGCACCTGCAGGAAGTCCGGGGGCGCCGTCGCGCCCGGCTGGCCGATGCGGCTACAGGTGGCGGCCAGCAATGCCAAGGGCGAGTGCTTGCCTAGGTCCGGGGAGGCGCTGGGGGTGCGGTCCTGCATAGGCGGCGAGGGAGGGCGGAGAAGAGACAAAAGGTTAGCTCCAAGCGCGGACTCCGGGCCAGCCCGCCGCCCCCACGCCCGCTATTATACTGCTACCCCTCCTCCGTCCCGGCCGTCCCTCCCATCCCTCCCCCGCCACCGCACCCCACGCACGCACCCACCGGCCGCGGGAAACTTTTGGTGCCTGTGCTACCTGAACGTGGGACCCGCGAGCGCTTCTTGCTAAACTACTTGGTGCACTGAGACGCCATCCAGCCTTAGAGGAAGCAGGCGCGAAGTGGGAGGGGGAGGCATCCGACGGGCCGCTCCCGGCTCCGTGGTCAGTAAGAGTCGGGAAACACCCACAACCCCGCCGCCCAGCCGCTCTCCCTCCCATCTTTTAAGCTCTCTTGTCCTCACTGCCTTCGCGCTCCTCCCTGGCCCGCCCCAGGCTGAAATCAGCAGGAGGGCCCAGCAGGGTGAGCTCCGGTCCTGTTCTCGGCCAGCCGGGCACCTCCGAACAACCCCGGATCCACGCGTCCCTCCCGCAAAGGCCACACCGGATTAGGTGTGAAGTTGGCGTGAGCACCCCTACGCCTGGCTCCGGCTGCACCCATCGGCGGGGTTCCCTTTGAGGTTCAAGGTGCACAGAGTACCAGGAGAGAGCCGGACACGGCCCTTTCCACCTTTCTCCCGCCCCCTCCGGGCTCGGCCCTGACCTGGAGAAAGGCCTGCAGCGAGTCGTTCCGGAGGACGGCCACCGCGGCCATGGCTACGGCTTGCAGGCCCCTGGCTGCGGAGCGGGACGCCGCCGCCGAGGCATGGACACCCGAAGGCGAGGACGAAGGGCCGCCCAGCCTGCCTCCCTGGCGCCTGCTCTGCGCGCCGGGGCTCTCCCCGCCCTCGCCCCTCGCCGCGCCCCGCTCTCTCGCCCCGCGCGCGGTCTGAGCGCTTCAGGATCACCTCCAAGAATTTGATAAGGACTTTGCTGGGCCGCCAGCCAGTCAGAGGGAAGATTTATGGCTTTGAAGTTTGCCGCTACCCAATCATCAAAGAATAGCGGCTCTTTCAGAAGCGAAAGCAAATCCTTTGAATCCACAAAGCTCCTATGGTGTGTTTGTTGGTCTGGATAAAAGAACTGATTATTAGGGGGGATGGGAAGGGAGGAGATAAAGGCGGGACAATTAATGAAGTAATCACTATGTGGGAAATGTATATACACAAATAATTGGATTTTCCTGATCAAAGGGGGCCTTGCCGCCTGGAGACCCGCGCTTGGGTTGCTTGAGACACTCTTCCCGCCCCCCCAACACACACACACACTTGCAATTAAAGATTTGCAGCGAGGCAGCGCCCAAAGTGACAAAGTGTCTTTGTTATCTCTGGAAAAATCTGCCTTCGGCTTCCAGGCGCCGGACCTTGAGACTGGAAAGAGTGTAACTCTCCTCTGTATTTATTTGCACACCCTGCACCCGCGCCGCACACGCACCCGCCCGCGCACACAGCGGTCCCAAGCGAGATCCCCGGTGGGGCGTGGGACCGATAGCGTCCGGCCCGCCGCGTGTCCCCCGCCCGCCGCGGTGGGGCCGAGGGCAGGGCTGTGACCTGGGGCGGGGCCTGGCGGCCGCCCAGCGCAGCGTTGGGTGGCGCCCACGCTTCAGGGCCGCCCGCCTGACGAGCGACCGGGGCTCTCCTGGGACGTTCCTGCTGGCGACCTAGAAGTTTTCCTCAGGCCACAACTTTTGCAGAGTGGACCTGGGAAAAACACCCGCGCCGCACATACCCTCAAAGCTGAGCTTGGCAGGACACCCAAGGCGACCCGTCATGCCCACCCGAAGGGAAGAAGCTGTGCTCTCCCGCCCCCTTCTCCCTAGGCCAGCCTGGACGCCCAGGAGGCCCGGGCTGGGCTGTGGGGGTCCGAAAGCCCCAGCGCTGCTGGTGATTTCTCGCCCAGAGCCCCGCCAAGCCAGCGCGCGCTCTCGCAAGCCTGGCAGACCAGAAACTACTGGAAAAAAGGCGAGGTCGAGAAAGCCTGGTTGTTGTGGTCCCACAAACCACAAATCATACGAGAGAGGATCCCGAAGAGGGGAGAAAAGTCAGTACAAACTTGTTCCTGTCACCTTTGGGAAGAAAAAGTTCCTCACCAGGCGCGGGGCGTGCTTTGCCCTGGGCAGGGTCGCGCTTGCAGGGGCTTGGGTGACCCCCATCCCTCCCTGGCCGCTCACCTCCTGCGGAGAAGGGCCGTCCGCCTCCTCCTGGCCCAGGGCGCAGGGCGCGTCCTGCCCCGGCACTGCGGACCCCAGGATCGCTTCCCCCGGGCGCGCGGGCGGGGAAGGAGGAAGAGGCGGGCGGGGAACCGCGGGGTCCTCACCGCCCTGGGGCATTAGGGGCGCGGAACCGCGTTGGAGGCCTCGCGGCCCCGGCTCGCGAGACCGCACTGCGGAGTGGCCGCGGGAGCTCGGCCAACTCCTCTCCCCCACCCACCTCCTGTCGGACACAGTCTCCACTCTCCAGGCCGCCGGCCGTGGGGGAACCCCTAATCAGTTCGCGCCCGGCCTCTCTGCCCGTCTTCCTCACGGGAACCGCACCACGACCGGGACGGACGGGAGAGGACGGACGGGGTGACCTATCTCCCGATGCAGCGTCAGAGGTTAGCCTAACCACAACGGACTCGGAGTCTGGACTGTATAAGGATGCCCTCCGCACTTCCATCAGGGGTCGGGGATGCGATGTCTCCGGGCCCACCTTCTCCCACGCCCAGGGCGCGCCTGCGGAATGAGAATATCGTACTGAAGACGAGTGGGCTGCTTGCGACCCAAATACAATGGGCCCCTCGCACATCCTGCACTCGCACGCCCCCTTCTCCCCCAACGAATTGTCCCCTCTAAAACGCGAGCGGCGACCACACAGCTTGGCCGACCCGATCTGGCTTCTGAAGATGAGGTCGGCTGCTCTGGGAGCGGAGAAGGGGAGAGAGCTTAGTGGTTTCATCCGAGGCCTGGCCAACCTGCTCCTTCCCACGCTCCCGTCCAGGATTTGAGTCTTGGAGAAGCGTGGGACCCGAGGGAGCTCTTTCCTGGATCAAGTCGGAGGCCAGGGAGCCCCTTGGCACACACTCGCGCCTGCACATGCTCGCACCCTCGAAGCGATCTGGTTCCTTAGCGCTGGTTTCCTCTCCAGCTCCTTTGAGCTCTTCGAAGTCCCCTTTCCCAGGGAGGCGGGCAGGGCCAGGCTAAGCAGGATGGAAGGCAGCCCTTTTTGTTGAATCTGATAGCTACTTTCCCAAAAAGGCCAGAAAAGCCATTTCACATCTCCATAGTTATAGGAATAAACTTTTTCTCCAAGATGCTCCCATTAGCCAATTAAACCATCAGTGGGCCAACAGGGTCAAAGTTAGTGGCTTGGTGGTTAAAAGCTCGGAGTCCGAGCTCTCTGAAGACTTTTTTCCCGTCTTGCCACTTTCTAGTTGGTGACCTTGGCAAGCAAGGTACTCAGCCGCTGTGTACCTCAGTTTTGCGATTTGTAAAATGGGAGTTACAATAGTGCATTCCTTGTAGAGTGGCTATAGGTTTAAGAGTTAATATACGCAAGGTCTTTAGGACTGTGCTGAGCGCGCAGAAGGCCCTCTCTTGAGTGGTCGCAGTTGGCTGCTCTCGGCCTCATCTCCGTTTGTGAAAACCCACCCAGATTCCGGTCCTCCCAGGCCCCAGCTGAAGTTTGGAGAGAGGCTTTGCCGAATAGCTCTTTAGTCTCCCCCAACCCCCTTGGCCCTCGGAGCTCCCGGAAAAAGTTCTTAATGAAGTAATGTTGAGAGCGTCCATTAAAAATGCAATGCTGGGAGATCAAAGTACAATATTTATTTTAGAAATTTGTTGCAATCACCAAGAGATACAGGTATCAAGGCCAAATGTCAGTTCCATTACACAAAGCCCCGCGCCCAGGAAGAGCGTGTGGCTGCTCTGCCATAATATAAAGAGACATCAAAGACTGAGCGCGCTGCAAAAGTGCGCAGCTGTGGGGGAGGAAGTAAGCCCAGGAGGGCCAGGCGCGCCCCAGACAGCGCGGGGGCTGCGGGGGCGGGGGTCAGTTCAAAGAGGTATCCGCTGGGGCGCGAGTTCACAGGAGGGAAGATTTAATGGGCTTTCTTTTGTTGGTGGGTGTGTTTGCGCACGGTGGACCCAGGAACTCCTATGTGGTCCTCCTGCCTCGGGGCGGAGATGGGGGTGGGGTGGGAGCTGCGAATGTGGAGCAAACTTTAACCGTGGCGGGGGGCGGGGAGGTTGAATACCAGTCTCCTGGCGGCGGCTGGCACAGCGGAGCTGCTCTCCAAGCAACGGGGTTCCCAGGCTGGGAAGTTTGCATTGCAGTTTCTTTGCGGGCGGGCGGCGAGCGCCGACTGCATGCCACCTGCGAGAGGAAGAGGCCGGTAGGTGAACCCGCAGCGACACTTGCGCAGGGGACAGACCAGCTCTGCGCGCTCTGGGATTAACTCTGGGGTTGCTACTTCGAGCCCAAGCTTGGTACCTCGCCTCGGGCATTTTCTTGCAGCAAGAAGGGACGCACGCCTCTGGCATAAATCCAACCAGATAGTCACCCCTCTCCAGCTGATTTTTTAAAAATCTAGATATTATTTAGATCATTTCAGCAAATTCTTAATGCTTTGGCCTTTCACGGTAAGATGTTGCTTAATCGGCTGGATCTCCCCCCTCCTTGCCAAGGAGACTCAACTTTGCAATTGCCCAAATCTGCCTAGTTAAATCATTGCTATACTAAAGGTTCTGGGAGGGTGGGGACAGAATTTCCCCCGTGCTAATGCGGCACTGAATCGCAGGAGGCTGCCCATGCATTTCTTCAGTCATCTACAACCAAGAATTCTCAGAGCAGTCCCTCGGCAGCCTTTTGAAGCTGTGCTAGAGCAGAAAGCTTCTATTGTTCTCATCTCTCAACAAGGAAAGGATCAAACTTTGCCTCTTCAATTTGAAAGATTTTTTTTATGGTGGTGGGGGGAGGGATTGCAATCTGATACTCAAAGTTAACTTTGAGGATTTGGAGTCGTCTCCCAGTTTAAGCTGCACATCAAATCACAGATGCCCTAACGCCTGCGTCTCAAGTCGGGGGCACTTCATCATTAATACGGTGGAGTAGTCAGTCACAAGCAATTATAATGAGGGTAACCTAGCCTGGTGACCGAGCTAGTTTACTTTCCAAGGAAATGGGACCATTTCCTCAACTGGAATCCTTGAATTAATTTTAAACTTAAACTTCCAAATTGGATCAGTATACAATACTGGTTGTAGAAGTAGGAGGAATTTTTAAAAATCTCATCTAATTCTCCCTCATTTGGTGGGAGGAGGAAACAGCATTTTTATGATATGTATCCTGCCTGCACAACGCTGTGAGCTTCAGTAGATGCTCAATGAATGCTCATTGATGTTGGGTGGTGGAGTGGAATTGTGTGTACCAATGTCATCTGCGTAATGACTGGTGCCACAGAGCACACAAAGGTAGTAGGAAGTCAGAGAGGATTGGTGAGGGCTGGGGTGGTCAAGGGAGGCTTTATCAAGGAGCTGGGGTTTGGAGGAGACTTTAAGGACCTACAGAATTTTAACTTTAGTTAACTTTAGTGCAAAGAAAGGAAGAAGATGAAGGGGAAAGGGACAGCAGAAGAAAGAGAATTCCACTTCAGTGAAAAGTTGAACAACAATGAAGTTTTGGGCCTTTGATCTGTTGGTGTGGACATGGTGGGGCCAGATGAGAGAAGTCAGAACAAGGAGTTTGCCCCCATGCTGTATACATTATAGTAGGAACTCCTAAGCAGGTAAATAATGTGAGTTAAATTCCATTTCTGAAAGCTTCTTCCCTAGAAGGACTGGCTTGCAGAGTCTGGAAGGATAGATGCAAATGCAGTTACCTAGGTGTAAGATGGTGAAAGTTTTGATTGGGAACTGGTGGCAGTAGTGAAAGGATGACTCAGCATTTTAAAGGGGAAAAAGAGCAAAATTTGGTGACAGGTTGGAATAAGACATTAAATAAAGGGGGCACTCAAAAGAACTTCTCTTTTGAGCAAATGGTGCTGGGACAACTGCATATCAACATGTAAAACAATGAAATTGGACCCTTTCCTTACAACACACACACAAATTAACGCTAATCATAGATTTAAATGTAAGAGTTAAACTCTAACGCTCTTAGAAGAAAACAAAGGAGGCTGGGCATGGTGGCTCACACCTGTAATCCCAGCACTTTGGGAGGCCGAATCACAAGGTCGGGAGGCCGAATCACAAGGTCAGGAGTTCGAGACCAGCCTGGCCAACATGGTGAAACCCTGTCTCTACTAAAAATACAAAAAAATTAGCTGGGCATAGTGGCGGATGCCTGTAATCCCAGCTACTCAGGAGGCTGATGCAGGAGAATTGCTTGAACCTGAGACGCGGAGGTTGCTGTAAGCCAAGATCATGCCACTGCACTACAGCCCGGGTGACAGAGTGAGACTCCATCTCAAAAAAAAAAAAAAAAAAAAAAAAAAAAAAGGAGTAAATCCTCATGACCTTAGTTAGGCAAAACCTTCTTAGATGTGACACCAAAAGCACAAATGACGAAAGAAAAAATGTTACATTGAACTTCACCACATTTAAAACTTTTGTGCTTTAATGAACACTGTCAAGAAAGTGAAGACAACTCACAGAATCAGAGAAATCATTTGCAAATTATATATCTAATAAAGGAACCCTTGCAACTCAACAGTAAAAAGACAACCCAATTTAAAACTGGATAAAGGATTTGGATAAACATTTTCCCAAGGAAGATATACAAGTGGCCAATAAACACATGAAAAGAAACCCAACATCATTATAGCCATCACTGAAAAGCAAATTAAAACCACAATGAGAGGAACCCCTTCACACCTACTAGGATGACTAGATTATAGAAAAGATAGTAAGTGTTAGTAAGGATGTGGAGAACTGGAACCCTTATACATTGCTAATAGGAATGTAAAATGGTACAGAAAACAATTGAAAAACAATGTGGCAATTCCTCAAAATGTTGAACATGGAATTATAATTCTCTTGCTAGGTAGGTACAAAGAGAATGGAAAATATACATCCACATAAAGAGTTGTACATGAATGTTCATAGCAGCATTATTCATAATAGCCAAAAGTTGGAAACCTAGATGTCCATCCCCTGATAAATGGATCATATGTGATACATCTATGTAAAGGAATATTATTCAGCTATAAAAAGGGATGAAGTACCGACACATGTTACAATATGGATGAACCTTGAAAACATGCTAAAGGAAGCCAGTCACAAAAGTCACTTATTTTATGTTTCCATGTATATGAAATGTCTGGAATAGAAAAATCCAGGGACGGAAAGCACATTAGTAGCTGCTAGGGACTTGGGGTGGGGGAAGAGGGAATGACTGCCAATGGGTAAGGCTTTTTGGTAGGGGTAAAAATATCTTCAAATCAATTGTAGTGATGGTTATACAACTCTGTGAATGTACTAAAAAAAATTGTACAGTTTAAATGGATGAATTATATGATACGATATGATATGTAATTCTATTTCAATAAAGCTGTTTAAAAATAACATCAAAAGGACCCCAAGGTTTTAGCCTGTGCAGCAGGAGGAATAGCTCAGTTGCTGACAAAAGCAGGAGAACAAGGAAAAGAGACAGTTGGGAGTTAAGCAGAAGGACTGAATTCAGGGTGGGCTGTTGAATCTAAGATTTTGACTGGCTGCTCATGAAGAAATGCCTGCAGAAAGCTGTAAATGCCAGCAGTGGCAGTGAGTCTGATGGACAAGGCTAAAGAGAAGACTCATGAACTTTTGGTAAGTAGGGAGGGCTGAAAAAGTGAGCTCATAAGAGTGAGTGGAGATCAAACAGGTAGAGAAAAGCTACAACAGGATTTGGAGAGAATGCACAAATATAAGATAAACAGAGGAAGAGAAGCCATCAAAGCAGCCCAAGAAAAAAAGGGTGAGAGAGGCAGGAGAAAACACAGAGAGTAGGGGTGGGAGGATGAGCAAGACCAATGTGCCTGCCCAGGCTGGGGAAGGCGGTGGAGAGGGCCGCGTGGTGAGCAACAGGAAGAGTCTATTTGCTGGAGAGGAAGCCTTGAGGGTCCATTCGCAGAGCCGAGGTGGGGAAGAAGGCAGAAGATTCGAGTTTAAGAAGCAGTGAGAACAGATAGCAGGGCAAGAAAAAAGTTATGTTTGTGTTTTAGGACCTGGTAAAAAGGGGGAAGTGGTAGGTAGGGAGCCTAGAAACTGGCCATTTGCAGTGGAGTGTGGGTGTTTCCATTAATGAGGAGAGGAACTTCTTTTTCCCAGCCTGGGGTGAAGCAAGTATATCCCCAGGACAGAACTTCTGAGCTGGGGGGAGTGAAACAAACTCAAGGAGAAGCTGCTGCTTTATTGGTTTGAAAGGACAAGGGCGCAGTCGTTGCTGGGAGTGAAAAGGGTGGTCGCACATTCAAAAGGCAGTAGGAAACTGTGACAGGTCAGCCACGCCCTTCTCTTCCACTCTGCTGCCATTTGTATTCCCTTAGATAAGAAGGTAAGGAGAATGGGCTGGGTGCAGTGGCTCATGCCTGTAATCCCAGCACTTTGGGAGGTGGAGGTGGACGGATCACTTGAGGTCAGGAGTTCGAGACTAGCCTGGCCAACATGGTGAAATCCCCTCTCTACTAAAAATACAAAAAATTTAGCCAGACATGGTGGTGGGTGCCTATAATCCCAGCTACTTGGGAGGCTCAGGCAGGAGAATCGTTTGAATCCAGGAGGCGATGGTTGCAGTGAGCCGAGATCATGCCACTGCACTCCAGCCTAGGCGACAGAGTGAGACTCCATCTCAAAAAAAGAAAAAAAAAAGGTAAGGAGAGCAGGTGCCGTGATCTGGAGCAAAGGGAGGAGTCCTGGGTGCCACCTGCCTCCCATGGCAGGGAGGTCCTCTGGTAAACCTGCTTAGACATGCACAGTTGCTTTCAACAGTACTGCCATGGACACGGATGATCTTTAGGTACAGACAAGGCCTCCTTACAACAGACACATGTTAGGAAAAGGTAGTGCCAAAATTCCTTTATTAAGTATATATTTTCCTATTTAGTCATTAATATTCATGTTTCAAAATGACCCTGTAGCAAGTACCACTTGATGTGAGAAGGAATCAAGGCAGGTTCATGGATAAGGCATGAACTTAAGGTCATGGCAGGAGCCTGCAGAAGCTCACAGTACTGTGGCCTTGTACTCTGTGGCTGTGTCATCTATCTTTCTTTCTAGGCACAAGAAACCAAATCTTTACTGAGTGTGGTGGAAGAATGCCCAGGTGAGCACAGACACAGTGCCAGGTGCTGCAGAGGACCCGATACAAAGAGTCACTGCGCCCTCAGAGAGTTTAGAATCCAGCCCTGAGAAAAAAAGAGGTCATGGGGAGCACAGGTGGGTCCCACAATCTTGGGAAGAATACTGTTGGCTGCAAGGGCCTGGCAGCTATCTATGACTCATGAAGAAACAGGTCCAGTGAAGTAACGTGGCTCCTTGAGATCACAGAGTGAAAGAACTGAGTCTCACATACATTATTTGAGACAGGTTCTCTCTCTGTCACCCAGGTTGGGGGGCAGTGGTACAATCTCGGCTCACTGCAACCTCCATCTTTTGGGCTCAAGCAATCCTCCCACCTCAGCCTCCCTAGTAGCTAGGACCACAGGCATGTGCCAGCACATCCAGCTAACTTGTTTTTTATTTTCTCGTGGAGACAGGGTCTCCCTATGTGGCTCAAGCTGGTCTCAAACTCCTGGGCTCAAGTAATTCTCCCGCCTTGGCCTCCCAAAATGTTAGGATTATGGATGTGAGCCACCACACCCAGCTTCATCATTTTTCCAGTGAACATTTTTCTAGGGAACATGAGTACTGAAAGAAAAGATTCTCCATGTACTGTTACCCCTCTGTGGTGGCATTTATTTCCTAAAAAGAAATGAATGTGATAAATCTTTCTTTTAGGCTGAGCAATAATGTTTCACATATAAAATCTTGAAATTTGATCTGGATTATAGCAATAAACTAAAACATGCATAAATATATAGGAGAATTACTTTGGATACAAACCCAACAAAGAATTAATGAAAAACATTGTCATATATCAAGAAATGCAAATAAAGTCTGAAACCCCCATTTCCACCCCTCTAAGTCTAGCACCCCTAGATGGAGGTGGGGGTTGGCTAACTTAGGCTGGAGAGACGCATGCTGGTGAGGTCATGGGTTTGCTCTGGTTTGTTGGTAGTGGTCTCTTGGGGGTCACAGCCTGTGCGCTGTCTCCCACCCAGTGTGCTTGTTTGACCATGTGGTTGGACGACCATGCTGCTGCTGCCAATCACAGCATGGAGTCTCATGGAATCCTCTCAATGACTCTATTTTATAGATGGGTAATTTGCCCAAGATCCCACATCTTGTTCTTGGAATTGAGTGCAGGTAATGTTACTCCAGAGGGCAACCTTTTAACCATCAGATTAGAGTGCCTCCTTGGGTGAGTGCAAATCTCTTTCTATTATTGGAAAAACAATGAAACACGTATGTCAGTCTGTGGTGGAATTATTAAATATGAAGTCTGGGATATTTACTGGCCACATTACAGGTTGTTTATTATTTGCCTCATGGTGAAAATGTCGGTCCCACATGAGATGTTTGTTATCTGGTTTTACCCAAGAGAAATATGGGTCTTGACCTCAAGGATTATAGTTCAGATCCATGATGACTTTTTCTTTCACTTCTAGAGTACTCTTTTCTTCCCCCCACCCCTTGCCCCAAGCCACCAGGGGGCACACAGAATTGGCCATTTACCTTGGAAAATTTAAGGCACCAATTTTAAGGATATGGATAAATATCAGTCCAGTATCTTTAGAGGTACAGCTGGGAATAGACTAACACTAATATCAGGTGTCTGTCCCCATTTCCATTTAAAAGATCATCTCTACTTCCTTTAGGACTGACAAGTGTCTCACCCATGGGCCTTTTGGTCTTCGGGAGGCAATGCCCTTTTTATTTGTGTTTCAGTGTCATGGTGTAGTTTCAAGCTGGATCTGTCCTCTTTCCTCTGCACCTTCCCCTGCAGAATCACAGAGATAGATCCTCCCTTCCAGGGCACCAGCACCAATCCCCCTTTGCCTTTGTTCTCTTCTCCTTCTCTAGGCTTTATTCATGGCTGCTCCCTGATGCCCTTCTCATTTGTTATTTTTTAAAGGTTTCCCTAGGTAACTGCTACAAGAAGCTCTAAACCTGCACCAGAATCTCTGCTTATCTCTTGTTTATTACGTCATTAGGGCTCATTCACAGTGAACAGAACCCATTCTACCTGGTTTAAGAGAAAGGGACTTATTATAAGATATTTAATGTCTAGGCCAGGCGTAGTGGCTCATGCCTGTAATCCCAGCACTTTGGGAGGCCAAGGTGGGTGGATCACCTGAGGTCAGGAGTTTGAGACCAGCCTGGCCAACATAGTGAAACCCCGTCTCTACTAAAAATACAAAAATTAGCTGAGCATGGTGGTGCACATCTATAGTTCCAGCTATTCGGGAAGCTGAAGTAGGAGAATCACTTGAATTTGGGAGGCAGAGGTTGCAGTGAGCCAAGATTGCGCCACTGCACTCCAGCCTGGGTGACAGTGAGACTCTGTCTCAAAAAAAAAAAAAAAAAAAAAAAAAAAATTTAATGTCTTTCAGAATGACTGGAGGGCAGAAGAAACAGAATTGCTACTGAGCTTTCAGGCATGACTCCCAGTGCCACATCACAGACTTAGGTTGACAAGGGAGCTGCTGCTCCCACCAGGATCAGGAGATTGTGGAATCAGAAAGCTGCCTGCCTCCTGGGAAGCCATAGTGACAGCTGCCCAGCTTCAGACTCATGCCACCTCTACTGTTATCAAACTGAACTTGGGTCTGCCCACCTAGCGCAGCAAAGCCAAACATTGACACTGGGATTGCAGCAAGAGAAGTGAGGCATTTATTACAGGATGCCAAGCAAGAAGGACTGGGCAGCTAAAGCTTATGACCTGAACTCCCAGATGGTTTGCAGTTAAGGGTTTTTAAAGGCAGGGAGGAAGATGTTATAGGCTGCTATGGTTTGGCTTTGTGTCCCCACCCAAATCTCATGTCGAACTGTAATTCCCATTGTTGGGGGAGGGACCTGGTGGGAGGTGATTGGATCATGGGGGTAGACTTCCCCCTTGCTGTTCTCATGGTAGTGAGTTCTCACAAGATCTGGTTGTTTAAATATGTGTAGCACTTCCCCCTTTGTTTTCTCTCGCCTGCTCTACCATGGTAGGGCATGCTTGCTTCCCCTTTGCCTTCTGCCATGATTGTAAGTTTCTTGAGACCTTCCAGCCATACTTCCTGTCTAGCTCACAGAACTGTGAATCAATTACACTTCTTTTCTTCATAAATTACATAGTCTCAGATGTCTTGCTCTGTCACCCAGGCTGGAGTGCAATGTCGCGATCTTGGCTCACTGCAACCTCCACCTCCCTGGTTCAAGCGATTTAACTGTCTCAGCCTCCTGAGTAGCTGAGATTACATGCACGCGCCACCATGCCTGGCTAATTTTTGTATTTTTAGTAAAGACTGGTTTTCACCATGTTGGTCAGGCTGGTCTCGAACTCCTGACCTCGTGATCCATCTGCCTCGGCCTCCCAAAGTGCTGTGATTACAGGCATGAGCCACCATGCCCAGCCCCTTCAGGTACTTCTTTATAGCAGTGTGAGAATAGACTAACACACAGGCAAAATTATAAATCAGTTCTCACACTGCTATAAAGAACTACCCGAGACTGGGTAATTTATGAAGAAAAGAGGTTTAATTGATTCACAGTTCTGCCAAGAACTGAGTTTGAACTTGAACCAATTTAAAAACACCAATCAGAAATCTTGGGAAGACAAATTGGTTTGTAAAGTGGGAAGAGGGGAGGTGTTTCCTGGGCATGTATTTATTTTGAAGCTCTAGTGGGACGTTCCTGAGGGGATATCAAGGAGGCAGTTAGTAATTCAGAGCTGGAACTCTAGAGAAAAGTGAAGCTGGAGACAGATTTGGGAGTCATGTGAGAGAGAGGTAGTCAAGGGAGTGCACATTGTAGGAACTCAATAAATGTTGGTTGAATGACATAACCCCATCACAGCTGGGACCAGACTGGCTAAACCATAATTAGTGTTTGTAGTGAGCAGAAAGAGCACATTGGTTTTTGGCCATAAAGGAGAAGTGAGGTTCTAGGAATGGAGACCAGGAATTAACATGAAGCAACTGCATAATTAGCAAATGTAGCAGATATTTGGATTGGTTCATTTCAGCTATTCCAATCTCTTTCTAAGACAGAAAACAAAAAAAGTATATTTTCCAGATTCCCTTGCAGCTAGGGTTCCATATATAATATTTAGATCATACCCATCAGATGTAGCATACCAAATTTGGAAAGCAGAAGTAAACAGTTGTAAGGCAAGAACTGTGCTTTGGCTGTTCCTACTAGTAAGCACAGTGGTGATACCTTTGGTTTTTCTATGACAGATGTAACAGGTCCTAAGTCCCAGCCCTATATTCATAGTTGTCAAGAGATAAGACACATATCATGGTATTGAGATGGAGTAGGGACCCCCCAGCATGGAAATAAAGGAAAATCTTGAGTTCCTTTAAGGGTAATTCCAGGCACCTGGCTAGAGCTCAGAAGTAAATGAGCAATTGGATAAGCGAGAATGTAATTGTCGCTTAAAGTAATAGCCAAGGAAGTTAGAGTCATAAGAATGTTTGGTTCCCTGTAGAAACTAAAAATAACCTTTTTTTTTTTTTTTTTTTTTCAGATAGAGTCTTGCTCTGTCCCCCAGGCTGAAGTGCAATGGCGCCATCTTGGCTCACTGCAATTTCCGCCTCTTTGGTTCAAGCAATTCTCCTGCCTCAGCCTCCTGAGTAGCTGGGATTAACGGGCACCAGTCAACATGCCCGGCTAATTTTTGCATTTTAGTAGAGACGGGGTTTCACCATGTTGGCCAGGCTGGTCTTGAACTCCCGACCTCGTGATCCTTCTGCCTCAGCCTCCCAAAGTGCTGGGATTACAGGTGTGAGCCACCGCACCTGGCAAAAGTCACCTCTTAATATATGTCCTTGAGTTGTTTTTTAGAAACCTGGAACCCCACAAAATGGATCCCCTGGCATGCAGACCTCAGTCAGATAAGGGGGAACTGAGGACTGAACTCTGACCACTGTTCCTTGTTTCAGATTTCTTCCTAAGGGGCCTGGAGGAGGTCACACCCACAAGCCAGAGCTAACATTCTTCTTACTGATTCCAAATTTTTAGATGAAGCTTCGCCTCCTTAACCAATTGCAAATAAGAAAATCTTAGAATTTACCTATGACCTGTGGGCCCCCTTTGAGATGTTCCACCTTTTTAGGTCAAACCAATGTATATATAGCCCAGGATCCAACATGTGAGGGAAGAAGCCTTCAGGTGACCCAGCCTCCAGCTGTTGGAGCCACCATAGCTGAGATGCCAGATATCATGGAGCAGAGATGAGCCATCCTCTCTGCACAGTCCAAATTCTTGACCCAGAAAATCCATGAGCACAATGAAATGGCTTTTGTTTTACTCCACTAAGTATAGGGTGGTTTGCTATATAGCAATAAGGAATCAAAACACCCCTCACATTCATGTTGCTTATTATCTGATGGTTATCTTTCACTGTTACCAAGCAGCTCATATTTTTATCTTGCTCAAAAAACCTTAAATGGTTCCCCCATTGAATATGGAATTAATTATATGTTCTTTAGGCTTGCATTCAAGATCCTGCTCAGTTTTGAATCTTACTACCTTATCTTTCACTTTAACCCGCTACTCACTTTCAATCCACTTGTACCGTATATCAGATCTTCACTGGGCCACGACTGATGCCTTCCTATCCCTGTGCCCTTTCACCAGCACTGGCCTTTTGCTTGAAATTGTCGTTTTCTATATTTACCAAATTCCTAGCTATCCTTCCTTCAAGCTCGGTGCAAATCTCACATCCTGTAAGACTTTGTTGCCCAATGTGGTAGCCAGTAGCCACATGTGGCTATTTACATTTAAAATAGCACTGATTAAAATCTAAAGTTTAGTTCCTCAGTCTCACTGGCCACTTTCAGTGCTCAGGGGCCACATCCCACTGAACAGCACTGTCTTTTTAGCTTTTCCTTTCTCAACTAATCTCTCCTTCTCCCATATAACCTTAAAAATGCATTTTTAGCAATTTTGACCTGAATATTTTTGAGGATTGTGTAATCCAAATCCATAAAATTACAGATACACCTTGGCTTTCTACCATTCTAGTGCACTGCTCTGTAAATGGGAGGTGGCTCAAATATTAATTGAGTTGGGAGGAAGCAGTGGTTAATCTCTATACTATACTAACGGGTCTGGGTGAAATGACCTCTTATGATCTTTTCCAGTAAAATATTCAACAAACAACATAAGTCTGTTATCTTCAACAATGTATAATCTACCAGGATAGCTATTTTTTAAATCACAGATGATTTGGGAGGAAGGTCTCTTGAGAGGAGCATTCTGCCATTCTGGTATAGCTGTTTCTGTTCTCTCCAGCAGCTATTTTAGGTGTTTAATTATTTTAGAGTGTGTGCTTGCATGTGTTTTGTCTCAATGTATGCCAGTTTTTTGCCTAGTCCTCCTGACGTCTTAATCTATCTGCCAACGCTACATGCCATCAAGCCAAGGAAGAATTTCCTTCTCACTGTTGCTTCTCTGACCAAGGAAGACATAAGCACAACCAATCACCAGACTGATGAAATTCCTTCCAGTTTCAGAAAAGATTATCACCAATCCCTAAATTATTAAATTCATACTAATAAAGCACAAAAATTGAATTCTAACATTATATGCTATGTGACAAGACTACTTGATTGTATGTATGTGTAATTATTTTCAAGTTAACCATCTAAATTTTACCTGTACAAGAAAGCAGTTATTAGGCATGTGATAGATGCACTGTGTTAATTAACGTGGCCTTTCACAAGCCCTGTAGAGATAGCCCTTGATGGTGTTCATATATCACATGATGATGTGTTCATGTTAACAGTGTTGACTGTTTTCGTTTCCCTTCACTCACAGCCCGAGAGTGAGCTCCTCTTAAACCTGAGACATTTTTGAGGTTGAGGGTAATATTTACTTAATCTAAACGTTCTATTTTATTATTTTATCATTAGTTTTTGAGACAGAGTCTTGCTCTGTCACCCAGGCTGGAGTACAGTGGTGTAATCTTGGCTCACTGCAACCTCCACCTCCTGGGCTCAAGCAATTCTCGTGCCTCAGCCTCCCGAGTAGCTGGGAGTACAGATGCCCGCCACCATGCATGGCTAATTTTGTATTTTTAGTAGAAACAAGGTTTCACCATGTTGGCCAGGCTGGTCTCAAACTCCTGGCCTCAAGTGATCCACCCACCTCGGCCTTCTCCCAAAGTGCTGGGGTTACAGGCGTGAGCTACCGCACCTGGCTTAAACATTCTGTTTTAAATATAAAAACCTGGCCTCTGTAACAGAAGCCCCTTTTCAGTTACTCAATAACCTTACTTTTATCTAACAGTAATAAATGGGAATTTATCTGGAATAGATGCCGAAAATCAGGTCATTGCTCTTTGGTTTTGGATTTCATGACTTTTGGATACCTTTGGGCCTCTCTCCTAACTTAGCTGTCACTTTAGAATAATTTCTTTTTTGAGATGGAGTCTCTCTCTGTCGCCTAGGCTGGAGTGCAATGGCGTGATCTCGGCTCACTGCAACCTCTGCCTCCAATCCACCCTCCTCGGCCTCCCAAAGTGCTGGGATTACAGGCGTGAGCCACTCCACCTGGCCAAGAATGATTATTATTTCAGCCACAATGACAACATTTTGTGCTTATTTTGTTAGGATGTGTTTTTAAGATGCAGAAAGCAAGCCAGGCGCAGTGGCTCACACCTGTAATCCTGGTACTTTGGGAGGATGAGGTGGGTGGATCACCTGAGGTCAGGAGTTTGAGGCCAGCCTGGCAAACATGGTGAAACCCCGTCTCTACGAAAAATACAAAAATTAACCAAGCATGGTGGCAAGTGCCTATAATCCCAGCTACTCGGGAGGCTGAGGCAGGAGAATCGCTTGAATCCGGGAGGCAGAGGTTGCAGTGAGCCGAGATTGCACCACTACACTCCAGCCTGGGCAACAAGAGCGAAACTCCATCTTAAATAAACATAAATAAATAAATAAATAAATAAATAAATAAGTGCCTTTGGGGCTGAGGCAAAGCAGAACTCCAGCAGGGGCATCTCACTGTGGCCCACAGCAGGTCAGTCACCCTTCTCCCATCCCCAGTACTTGCTGAGGGTGAGGCCACCGTCTGTTTCTTTACCAGGGAGTGTCTGCCAAGTGAGTGGTGCCCTGGACGCACATCCCAGGACCAGGAGGGGGTGTTAATAACTTTCCACATAATTAGCCACAATAGCAATATCACTCTTCAGACCTCAACAGCTTAAGAATATGATGGCTTACATTTAGATCTAAAAGGGAGAACCATATAAAACACCTGTGTATTTTATTTTCTACTAACCTAATTAATAATTGACAAACATGTATATTGCTGTGCACTCTTGGCATAGCATGAAGAGTTAACATTGTTTTCTTCTAAAAGCTGTACAAGAAACCATAGAGGCTTTAACTTTCCTGTTTTTGATGATAAACTAGTAAGAAGTTCAGCGCTCTCTGTGAGCCCACAGGCAGAGATGTGTGACCATAGCAAGGCTCTTGACAATGCATTTTCGTCACCTGTGAAATAAGGGACAAATTTTCTTCCTGCCTGCTTTTCTTTCTGGATTCCAACAATACAGTAATAACATAATTTTTCCTTATATGTGAAGTTTGAGAAGGCTTTTTCCCCTTTTTATTTTTTATTTTTTATTTTTTTTGAGATGGAGTCTTGCTCTGTTGCCAGGCTGGAGTGCAGTGGCACCATCTCAGCTCACTACAGCCTCTGCCTCCCTGGTTCAAGTGATTCTCCTGCCTCAGACTCCCGAGTAGCTGGGACTACAGGCGTGTGCCACCACGCCCAGCTAATTTTTGTATTTTTAGTAGAGACGGGGTTTCACCATGTTGGCCAGGATGGTCTCGATCTCTTGACCTCATGATCCACCTGCCTCGGCCTTCCAAAGTGCTGGGATTACAGGTGTGAGCCACTGGCCAGTTTTTTTCCCCTTTAAAAAATGTTGTTAATTGTGGTTATAAAAAAAAAACCCACAAAAAATTGACCATCTTAACCATTTCTTAACCATTTCAGTAGTGTTAAGTATATTCACATTGTTGTGTAACTAATCTCTAGAACGTTTTCATCTGGCAAAATGAGAACTCTGTACTCGTTAAACAATAACTCCCTCTTTCTCCTCCTACCCCCAGCCCTTGGCAACCACCATTCTACTTCCTGTTCCTATGAATTTGACACTCCAGACACCTCATATAAGGGGAATCATACGGTATTCATCCCTTTGCGTCTGGCTGATTTCACTTAGCATCATGTCCTCAAGGTTCCTCTAGGTTGTATTGCACATCAGGATTTCCTTTTTTTTTTTGAGATGAAGTCTCACTCTTGTCCCCCAGGCTGGAGTGCAATGGAGCGATCTCAGCTCACTGCAAACTCCGCCTCCCGGGTTCAAGCGATTCTCCGGCCTCAGCCTCCTGAGTAGCTGGAATTACAGACACAGACGACTGCCACCATGGCTGGCTAACTTTTGTATTTTTAGTAGAAACGGGGTTTCACCATGTTGGCCAGGCTGGTCTCGAACTCCTGACCTCAGGTGATCCGCCCGCCTTGGCCTCCCAAAGTAATCCCAAAGATTACAGGCATGAGCCACCACACCCAGCCAGGGTTTCCTTCCTTTTTAAGCCTGAAATCAAGACAGTGTGTGTTTTTTGTTTTTTTTTTTTTTAAAGAAACCTTGCTCCTGGAGGTAGATAAGATGATAACATTTTAGGTTAGAGATAGGCCTGGAAGGTAGATAAGATTATAGTATTTTAGGCTAGAGATAGACATGGAAATCCAATTTGAGGGCCAGAGAAGTTACTCATAGAAAGCCACCCCGAAGGTGAGTGTAGGTGCCTAGGTCAGAAACCAGGGTCTGAGGACATTCAGAGGAAGTACTTTTTCTGCCACATGAGGAGATGAGGGGCTGCACTACAGGTAATCCAAAAAGAAAAATTACAGGGTTTAAAATAGCATTAGAGAGAAGGGAAAATAGCCTTGGTTGTGCAGGACAACACAATGTGCACCTGGGGATGTGCGGCAGCCAGCCAGGTGAGGGGTTAGAATATAAGGAGGGGGTGGGGGTAGAGGAAAGACTGATATGGGGAAGGGAGAAGTTAAAGGGAGAGAAAATTAGGAGAGGAGGGAAGGAGAGGGAAGGATGGGAACTTAGCGATGGTGGAAGACCCAGGCTTTATAAAAGTGCTAGTGACCTGGCTCTGTGGCTCACGCTTATAATCCCAGCATTTTGGGAGGCCCAGGCAGGAGGATCACTTGAAATCAGGAGCTTGAGAACAGCTTGGGCAATATAATAAGACTCTGTCTCAACAAAAATTTAAAAAGTTAGCTGGGTGTGGTGGCACATGCCTGTAGTCCCAGCTACTGCAGAGGCTGAGATGGGAGGATCCCTTGAGCCCAGGAGTTGGAGAGCACAGTGAGCTATAATCATGCCCCCTGTATTTCAGCCTAGGGGACAGAGCAACCTTATCTCCAAAAACTGAAAAAAACTTTTTAAGTGCTAGTGAATAAAAATTACTCTTGCCCTATAGCAGCTAAATCCTATTTACTTCAGGCCCACCTCCTTCAATAAGCTAAGTTTAGTGAAAAAGCATGGAATTCTCTAGTGTCCCCGACTCCTACCTGTCCACTGATGCTTGAAATACCTGAAAGTAGGACAATGGCTTTCAGGCAGTGGAGAGAAGTCTTAAATTGCACATGCCTTGCTGAGGTAACAGATTGATTGGCACTCTGGCCCTTTAGAGTATAATCAACCAGCCTTCAACAAGTGTAAATGATTTTTATCAGAAACTTCTGGGAAGGAGAGTGAGCGGAACAGGTGGGTTGCTGGATTGCTAAAAAGGGAGCTACTGTATTCATGCAGGAGGGAACCACGGGGGAAGCCAAATCAAAGACACCTGCACTATGGCTTGATCTCAGCCTCATTTGTCTGCGGTGGTGGTAGGCCTGGGTGGCAGACCTGCTGTGGCCAGACAATATGAATGTGAATCCATAGATTAGATTTGCATGATTTATGATGATCTTATTTTCTTAACCCAGTTCGTTTCTTTAACAAGGAAGCTTTGTCTCAGATGATTCATGAATAGCAATATCAGGCAACACATAATATGTATGTTTTATAGACACCCAGAATGTACTCACGCACACCCATGGAAACCTTAACTGGATGTTCATTTATTTTGAGAGACTTCGTTTTCTGAGAACTAATTCTTCAGAGACTTGCAGAAGAGAGCAGAAGCCACCTTTATGATGGACACAATTTTCTTTCTCTCCTCTGTTCAGCTCCTGGCTGCCTATGAACCTATCAGGCTCATTTCCATATCAAAGAGGAGGCAGGAAAATACTCCCCTGACCGACATAAAAAGACACATTACTGCAGATTGTCTAAGAACTTGTTTTTTTTTTTTTTTGGCCAAAATTGGCAAGTTATTCACAGTAATAGGTGAGTCAGATGACAATAGTGTTTAAGAGAACAAAGCCACTCATCAGGACCCTGACCCCAAGTCTGCCCCAAGGCAGGTCCCCAGCTGCCAGAACATCTCTGCACACTGGCAGCCAAAAGGCTATAAAAAAAGAAAAAGAGGCGGCCAGGAAGTCTGCCACTCACCCAGATGCAGCGACCAGAACATTCATTCCAGGGCTGCTCTGCAGCTGCCCAGGCAGCTCCGTGGGTGGCCACTCTGCTAACGTGGGAGCACACGTGGCTCCCATCTGATGAGCAGTCTCAGGGAAGCTGGGGGCTTCAGACACCCAATGTCTATTTCCCTCTTTGATTTGAGACTCTTCTGGAGCTCTTGGAGACTTCCAGCAGAAACCTGAGCTGCCGGCTGCCAAGAATCAGCAGTGGATTTCTCGACCTGCTCTTAATCAATACCGATTGAATAACCCCTTTGAAAACATTCACATACATGGGGTACAAGGTGGTACCTTTGTGTATGAGACTGTTCTGGAGACGGCTTATCACCCAGCAAATCAGTGTTGGCCTTCTGGGACTCAGCGACACTTTCTACGAGGCTATGGTAAGAGAGTAAATAGAAAAGGCCCTGAAACTGGACCTGGTGACTAGGGCTTCCAGGAGGGGAAAAAGGTCTTTTTTTTTTTTTTTTTGAGACGGAGTTTCGCTCTTGTTGCCCAGGCTGGAGTGCAATGGTGCCATCTCAGCTCACCGCAACCTCTGCCTCTTGGGGTTCAAGCGACTCTCCTGCCTCAGCCTCCTGAGTAGCTGGGATTACAGGCATGTGCCATCATGCCCGGCTAATTTTGTATTTTTAGTAGAGATGGGGTTTTCCCATGTTGGTCAGGCTGGTCTCCAACTCCCAACCTCAAGTGATCAGCCCGCCTTGGTCTCCCAAACTGTTGGGATTACAGACGTGAACCACCAAATCCAGCGGGAAAAAGGTCTTAATGCAGGAGCTGGGATCCCTCTGTGGGCATCTGGGCTCCGACTTCCGCAGGCAACACCAGCAAGGAGCCCAGCCAAACCAGCACATTGGGGATTGACGCTGCTGATTGCTGATCACACCTCCTGCTGTAGGACACCCCCCACGGTCCCCAACCCCCGTAAGTAATGTGGATATGTCTGGGGTCCCGGCCTCTCAGTGGTCTGTCTTCTGCCAGGTGACAGCTAGGAACCTCATAAACGGCCTCGTGCATTCTATCAGAGGCTTTTGAAGACAACATCTCAACTCAAAAGAGTGTCTCCATCTTTAGGGATTCCCACAGAGGTGCTTAACTCTGGCTGTAGGTGAGAATTATTTGGGGAGATTTTCAAACCTAATGCCACCCAGGCCCCACCCACACTAATTAAATCAGAATCTGTGAGGCTCAGGCATGGGCTTTTTAAAATATACTTTTATTTTGAAATACAGATTTGTAGGAAGTTGCAAAAATAGAGATGTCCCATGTATCCTTCATTCAGGCTCCCCCAGTGATTACATCTGAGGTATCTATAGTACAATATTAAAACCAGGACGTCGCTGGGTGCAGTGGCTCATGCCTGTAATCCCAGCACTTTGGGAGGCTGAGGTGGACAGATTGTTTGAGGTCAGGAGTTTGAGACCAGCTTGGTCAACATTTCAAACCCCTGTCTCTATTAAAAATACAAAAATTAGCCAGATGTGGTGGCGGGTGCCTGTAATCCCAGCTACTCAGGAGGCTGAGGCAGGACAATCGCTTGAACCTGGGAGGCAGAGGTTGTGGTGAGCCAAGATCGCACCACCGCACTCCAGCCTGGGAGACAGAGCAAGACTCTGTCTCAAAAAAAAAACAAAAAAACCAACCAAACAAAAAAATACCACATCTGTGTTGGTGCACTGTGTATGGTTCCTGCCATTTTATGATACATGCAATTTTGTTGTTTTGTTGTGTAACCACCACCACGGTCAGGACCCAGACTATTCCATCCTTGCAAGACTCCTTCCTGTTGCCCCTTTACCCTCTATAGTCATACCCACTCTCCATGTTCCACCATCCCTAACCCCTGGTAATGCTAATCTGTTCTTCATCTCTCTAATTTTGTCATTTTGAGGTTGTCATACAAACGAGATTTTCCAGCATGTGACCTTCTGAGACGGGCTCTTTTCACTGAATATAATTCCCTGTGAGCTGTTCAAAGTTGTGTGCATCTGTCTTTGGGCCTTGTTATTGCTACATGGTATTCCATTGTACAGAGCTGCTACAGTTTACCCATTCACCTACTGATGGGCATATTGGGACAAACTTGGACTAGGTGGAGAAGTGAAAACATAGATATTCGAATACCAAATGTCCCCGTGTTTCCAGTTTGGGGCTATTACAAATAAAGCTGCTATAAACATTCATGCACATTTTCTTCTTTTTCTTTCTTTCTTTGTTCCTTCCTTCCTTTCTTTTTTTCTCTCTCTCTTTTTCTTTCTTTTCTTTCTCTCTCTCTCTCTTTGTTTTTTTTTTGATGGAGTCTTGCTCTGTTGCCCAGGCTGGAGTGCAGATGGCTCACTGCAATCTCCGCCTCCCGGGTTCAAGCGATCTCCCCCTTCAGCCTCCTGAGTAGCTGGGATTACAGGCCCCCGCCACCATGCCTGGCTAATTTTTTGTATTTTTAGTAGAGACGGAGTTTCACTGTGTTAGCCAGGATGGTCCCGATCTCCTGACCTCGTGATCCGCCTGCCTTGGCCTCCCAAAGTGCTGGGATTACAGGTGTGAGCCACCACACCTGTTTCATTTTTTTAAAGCTTCTCCGGTGATTCCAATGAGAAGCAGGGCTAAGAACCCTTGGACTAGGTGGGGAAGTGAAAAACGTAGATATTTGAATACCAAATGTCCCAAACATTTCTTAAATCCCTTGTGTGAGCTTGTGCTGTGTGGTAGGGAGTGTATCAGAGTAAATAAGAGCCTGCGTGCTGCTGCTCATCTATAAAGTGGGCAGCAACACCAACTTCATTGTATTGGGTTTGTTTTTTTTTTTTTTTTTTGTGTGTGTGTGTGATGGAGTCTCGCTCTGTCCCCCAGGCTGGAGTGCAATGGTGTGATTTCGGCACACTGCAACCTCCACCTCTTGGGTTCAAGCGCTTCTCCTGCCTCAGCCTCCCAAGTAGCTGGGATTACAGGCACCCACCATCATGCCTGGCTAATATTCTTTGTATTTTTGTAGAGATGGGGTTTCACCATGTTGGCCAGGCTGGTCTTGAACTCCTGATCTCAGGTGATCTGCCCACCTCGGCCTCCCAAAGTGCTGGGATTACAGGTGTGAGCCACTGTGCCTGGCAGCTCATTGTATCGTTGTGAGCATGCAATGAATATAACGTACATAGATACTTAGAACACAGCTCGGCAAGTGCTAGTGCTTATTATTATTGTGTTGGAAACTGAACTTAAGTCTTGTTGATTCCTGGCCTAAAACTCCTCAGTGGCTATTGCAATAATCACCTGGGGTCCTACGTGCAAGCTTTCATTAGCTCGTATATCGTGAAACTTTGAGGGGGCTGAAGTCTGAGGGTGGGCGCCACTTCCTCCTGAGAAACTTCTGTTGGTTTTAGCCCCTTTGCTGTGCTCCACAACACCCTAGCGTGGCTGTTCCTTTTATGACACTTCCTCCTGGATATTGAAGTTGCCTCTTTTTGTGTCTGTCTTCATCTGTATGTGCACTGTGGGCTCCTTGGGGGCAGGGATGTGTGTCTTGTTCACATTTTATCTGGTACTTGGCATAGTGCTTGATAGTAGGTCCTCATTAAACAGATGATGAATGGATGAACAAATGAATGACCCCAGGGTCCCGTTAGTGTGTGTGGCAGGAGAGGATTTCACCCCCAGTGAGTTCCCTGAGGAGGTCCTGGTTTGCTCCTTACTCAGGGCGGTGGAGGCTAAGGAAGCCTGAGCAGAAGGCAGAGCCTTGGGTGGTCACTGACTTCTCCCTGCTAGGGGTTTCCAGCTGTCAGGTTGACAGTGAGCACTCGGAGGGAAGCACTACAGCCTGGGAGGACGTGCACAAGGTTACCACCACAGGCCTCACCGAGGTGGTAGGAGCAGAGCAAGTCTGGGCTTCAGTTGGCAGAGGCAAGGTCAAGCGGTGTGAGTGCCATAACCTCTCTGCACCTGGCTTTAGTGATACGCAAAATGTGGACAGTTGGTGTTATACCTTAGGCACAGGTTCTGGAGGCAGACTGCCTGGGGGTGAATCCCAGCCCCTGCACTTCCTACTTCGTGACTTTGGACACTTAACCTCTCTCTCTGTGCCTCATTTTCTCATCTACAAAATAGGCATAATCGCAATATCTACCCTATAGGGTTATGAGGATTAAAACAGCTCCTAAATGTAAAGGACTTAGAGCAATGCACAAAATTAATGTCAATTACATTTTTAAAATGCACAAAAAATACAATGAGCATAAAGGAATGCTGTGGGAATGAAATAGAAGGAAAGCGGAGTCATGTTGCCTATGATTCTGGCAAGGCTCCCTGAAGATTTTGCTGCTGTTTTAGTCTAGATTTAAAATTCCACAGCCAGATAAATATCCAGAAAATAGTGACGCTGTAGCAGGGAGCTGTTGGACACCGTGTAACTGATCTGCTCAGGCGGGACCAGAAGCCGTCACCATCTGATGTCTGTCTTGTGGCTACATGAAAGGAAGTTGGGGGTATGAGTCCAGTTCCTAGTGGACAGGTGTTTGAAACTCCGTGCCATCCTTAGAATTGGCACCCTTGGTGAGGCCTCCACAGACAGGAGAGGATTAAGTCGAGAGGAGACCAAATTGCTCTTCCACCTGGAGCTGGTGGCCTCAGCAGGACAGGGCTGAGGCTCAGTGACAGAGAGTGGGCGGCTAGAGTTAAAACCTTCACTTTTGCTTATGTTCTGTTTTGCAGAGAAATCTCAAGTTCTGGTCCCCAGAGCAGTCAATCCAACAACTTTCATAGCTGCTGTCATATTCACACAATACTTCCATCTGGCCACAAGTGTTTCAAAGAATCAGATGCATCGCTTGTATTATCAAAAGAATAATGTAATTAATGCAAAGTTTTAGGCCCTGAATTCTGCTGTCAGAAATGAAATAAATCAGTGCCATGGACATTACCTTTTCTTTAGAAGTTTTTATTTTAATCAAAGAGTGCTGGTAAAGAAAGGATTTATTGTCTTTTTTTTTTTTTTGAGATGCAGTTTTGCTCCTGTTGCCCAGGCTGGAGTGCAGTGGCGTGATCTTGGCTTACTGCAACCTCTGCCTCCTGGGTTCAAACGATTCTCCAGCCTCAGCTTTCCAAATAGCTGGGATTACAGGTGCTCGCCACCATGCACAGCTAATTTTTGTATTTTTAGTAGAGATGAGGTTTTGCCATGTTGGCCAGGCTGGTCTCAAACTCCTGACCTCAGGTGACCTGCGTGGCTTGGCCTCCCAAAGTGCTGGGAGTACAGGCATGAGCCACCGTGCCCAGCCAAGAAAGGATTTTTAAATTATCTTCTTGTTGTCTATGAGGAGTTCAGATTTAAAGTGTTGATTTTTATTAATATATAGAGATTTTCAGACCCTAAGTAGAGTGTATCTCCAAAATTAGGAGCGTAAGAAGGAAATATCTCTCTCTGAATTGGAAATAACATAAGTATGGATGAAGTTTTGCATGTATGAATGTTGCATCTTTGGAAATCTCTCCAACTATTCTCATAAATGATTGGCAAGTGTGACTGACGGGACTGATGTTTCTCCCAACTCTCAGCTAAACAGGTGACTCATTCGGGATTAGCAGTATTTTAATTATTGGTGTTTCCTCTGCTCTGAAACAATGTTGTAAGGTCAGATGATCATGGTGATGAAGGTAAAATATCGGAAACGATCTTGAATGAAGAAGCATTTGTCAGTCATGAGAAAATGGTGCTCAGCTAGCCTGACACAACCTGTCCTGCCTTGTAGGAGACTAGGTGATGGAGCTGATACATGAGGACTTTGTCACTCCACACCTTCTCCCTTGCGACAGCCCCCTCCTTGGAGAGTGTGTCTCCATGCAGACTCCCGGGCCCTACCTTGGAGACTCATACCCCCAACTTCCTTTCATGTAGCCACAAGGCACTTGGCTTGTGTGGTTGTCATGCAGTGGTTCTCACCCAGCACTTTGAGAAATGTGCCTACAGCTCCTCTATTGACCTCATCCTCCCCGGTCATTTTTTTTTTTTTTTTTTTTGGAGATGGAGTTTCGCTCTTGTTGCCCTGGCTGAAGTACAATAATGCGATCTCGGCTCACTGCAACTTCTGCCTCCTGGGTTCAACCGATTCTCCTGCCTCACCCTCCCGAGTAGCTGGGATTACAGACATGCGTCACCACGACTGGCTAATTTTGTATTTTTAGTAGCGACTGGGTTTCTCCATGTTGGTCAGGCTGGTCTCGAACTCCCGACCTCAGGTGATCCACCTGCCTCAGCCTCCCAAAGTGCTGGGATTACAGGCGTGAGCCACCATGCCTGGCGACCTCCCCAGTCATCTTAGCTTGATCTTCTCAGAGTTTGTTTAGATTTTCCTACTGACAATAAACTGCTATTCTGTTTTATAAATCTGTCTTCTGGAAGATTATGTGGAGGTTTTAACTTGCTTAAAGGCTTAGGGTTCAGCAGAGGTGCCTCGGAGTACTGGGGGTGAGGGAACCTGAAGGAGAGGAGCTTGGGCCGGCTCTGCCTTCTCTGAAACTAGAACAGCTTGTTCTGTGCTTTTGTTTGTTTTTGGTTTTGTGTTTTTTTTTTTTTGAGACAGAGTCTCACTCTGTCACCCAGGCTGGAATGCAGTCGCATGATCTCGGCTCACTGCAACTTCTGCCTCCCGGGTTCAAGCGATTCTCCTGCCTCAGCCTCCTGAGTAGCTGGGACTGCAGGTGTGCGCCACCATGCCCAGCTAATTTTTGTATTTTTGGTAGAGACGGGGTTTCACCATGTTGGCCAGGATGGTCTCGATCTCTCGACCTTGTGATCCGCCCGCCTTGGCCTCCCAAAGTGTTGGGATTACAGGCGTCAGCCACCGTGCCCGGCCACAACAACTATTAAATGTTCAATGCACAAAGACAAACATTGCCAACTTTCTAGTATAACTTTCTAATATTTTCACGGCTACTTAGGCTTAATTGAAAAATAAAAATAGTGTCATTTTGTATTTTTTTAATAGCCAGGCTTCTTTTTCTACCTTTTTTGAGCCATTTTAAGGACTATTATTCCGGCTGGGCGGGGTGGCTCACGCCTGTAACCCCAGCACTTTGGGAGGCCGAGGCGGGCGGATCACGAGTTCAGGAAATCGAGACCATCCTGGCTAACACAATGAAACCCCGTCTGTACTAAAAATACAAAAAAAAAAATTAGCCGGGCATGATGGGCACCTGTAGTCCCAGCTTCTCGGGAGGCTGAGGCAGGAGAATGGCGTGAACCCTGGAGGCGGAGCTTGCAGTGAGCCGAGATCGCGCCAGGGCACTCCAGCCTGGAAGACAGAGCGAGACTCCATCTCAAAAAAAAAAAAAAAAGAAAAGAAAAAGACTATTATTCCATTGAATGGTGGCAACATAATTACCTAATTAATGTCCTACCTTTGAATATTTAAATTGTTTCCAGTGTTTTTTTGTTTTTGTTTTTTTTTTTTTTGCTATTATATACAGTGCTGCAAAGAACATTTTGTATGTATCTCAGACCATTCTCCCAGGATGCCTTCCTATTAGGGAATAGCTGGGCAAGAAATAAGCATGGTTTTCAGGTTTCTGATGTATTCACTCTGGGTGCAGGCCAGGAACTTCATGCCAATTCATGAACTTCAGCTGACTTGGGTAGTACCCATTTCCCGGTATCCTCACCAACACTGAGCACTTTAAGGAAAAAACTGCTATTCTGAAAGTAAAATGGTATTTTGTTTGTAATTTCTATTTTACTACTAGTGAGGTTGAACACTTTTTTTTTTTTTGAAATGGTGTCTAGCTCTGTTGCCCAGGCTGGAGGTAGCGGTTCAATCTCGGCTCACTGCAACCTCCGCCTCCCAGGTTCAAGCGATTCTTCTGCCTCAGCCTCCCAAGTAGCTGGGACTACAGGCGCCTGCCACCACACCTGGCTAATTTTTGTATTTTTAGTGGAGATGGGGTTTCACCATATTGGCCAGGCTGGTCTCAAACTCCTGACCTCGTGGTCCACTCGCCTTGGCCTCCCAAAGTGCTGGGATTATAGGCGTGAGCCACCGTGCCTGGCTCTTCTTTTTTTCTGAGACAGGGTTTTACTCCTGTTGCCCAGGCAGGAGTGCAGTGGTGCCATCTCGGCCCACTGCAACCACCATCTCCCAGACTGGAGTGATTCTCCTCCCTCACTCAGCTGGGATTACAGGTGTGAGCCACCGTGCCTAACCTGAACACTTTTTCATATCTATCCATTTGTATTATTTTGTGAACTACCTGTGTATGCCTCTCTTCTTTATTTTTTTATTGGGATGTTTTTCTTGTTCTTAATAGCTTGCAGAAGCTCATTATTGTCCTTGAAGGCAAGACCATGATGTCTTGATTTCCATCATATTCCTAATGCATCATAGCAGTCAATACGTATTCGTTGAATAAAAAAATAGTAAGGCTATTAGTCTTTATCCTATATGCAACAAATTTTCTTTCCAGCTTATTGGTGCAATTTAATATTTTACAACATTTTTATTGTAAAATATATATAGCATTTATCATTTTAAACATTTTTAAGTGTGCAATTCAGTGACATTAAATATATTAACATTGTTGGGAAATCATCACTGATACCCATTTCCAAAACTTTTTCATCTTTCCAAACTGAAACTCAGTACACATTAAACAATAACTCCATTCCCTCAGTGCAATTTATTTTATGGTGTCTTTGACATGAGCAGGTTTTAAATTTTTATGTAGTAAAATACATTATGATTTTTTCCTTTAAGTTGTCTTTGATGTTATGCTTAGAAAGGTCTCCCTGCCTGAGAAACATGGATACGTTCATATACATTTTCTCCTAGTTTTTCTATTGCCTTGCCTCCCCTCCCCTCCCCTCCCTTCCCCTCCCCTCCCCTCCTTTTTTCCTCCCCTCATTTTTTCTTCCCCTCCTTCTTTCCTCCCCTCCTTCTTTCCTCCCCTACCTCTTTCCTCCCCTCCCTCTTTCCTCCCCTCCCCTTCCCTCCCCTCCCCTCCTTTCTCCTCCCCTCCCCTCTCCTCTCCTCCCCTTTCCTCTCCTCTCCTCTCCTCTCCTCTCTCTTCTCCTCTTTTCTTTCTTTTCTTTTCTTTCTCAGGGTTTCACTATGTTGCCCAGGCTGGTCTTGAATTCCTGGACTCTAGCAATCCTCCTGTCTCAGCCTCCTAAATAGCTGGGATTACAGGCCCATGCACCTTGTTCTTTTTATATTCAACTCCTTCTTTAATCTATCTAGAATTCTTTTAAAATAAAGCACTAGTTAATGGCCATTGAGGGGGACAATTCTCCATGTCTCTCATGTTGCTGCATGTTTTCTGAGCAAAGGCACTGCTTCGTCCTCAACTATCTTTTCAGAGTGTGTATAGTGAACAGACTTGGAAGACAGAGATGGTGTCCTCTTAGGAGCAGAGAGCAGGTTGGCGACTTATGCATGCAATAAAGATCAGGGGCAAAGATCAAGCAGGCATACTGCCCATTACAAAAGAGCATAGCTCCTTCAGCTTGGGATTCCTCTCCTGTAATCCACCCTGCTGCCTGCAGGCAGCATCTGGCCCTCTTCACATCACCCTGTGGGAAATGGGGGCTCAGGGAGCCAGTGTAAACGTTGACCTCCGGGCTGCTGCTACTGCCCTTTTGTCTCTGACCCAAAAGTCTTGTACCTTCTGCCAATATCTGTGAAACTACAGCAGGCTAACTTGGTAGTTTGCAAGTAGGTAAAAAGCCCGAGGCCCTCACAGTTTTTGACAAGGACTGAACTGTATTTTTTTTGAAAGTTTAATTTTTTCAATGCCATCTATTGAATTATTCTGGACTGATTTGAAATTTCACTTGTATCATAAGAAATATGAAGATATACTTGTGTTTGTTTCATATCTTTGCTGTTCTATTTCTCTGTCTATTCTGGTGCCAGCAAAATGCTCTTATTTTTGTAATTTTATAGTTTATTTTAACATTGAGCGGTAAATATCCTCTTTCTTTCTGATTTTCCCCCCTCCTTTTTTCTTTTTTCCTTCCCTGTCACTTTTAGTATTTTCTGGGGCTCTTTGTACCAGATAAATGGTACCTGGCACACAGCAAATATTCAATAAATATGTTTTGAACAATGTTAGTGAAATTAAGTTATTTTGTCAAGTACTCAATCCCTTTTGAATTTTTATAATTATAGCAATGAAACTGGAAACAATTTTCACATGTACTACTAATTTATTAAACCGTTCCTTTAAATGTTAAGAATTCAACTGTTACTGATTATACAATTTAAGCAAAGAATTTAACCTATTACAAAATGCCTAATATAAGTAAAAAGTGTTCTTGCACTGTTTTCTAAATTTCAGTTTCCTGGATATTTAGAGAGTTCTGAAATTAATGATATTTTTCAACAATCCTAAGGACATTTATAGGCCAATATTTATTTATCATCTTTTAATGGGCTTTATTATTTTGTCATTCCTGCTTTCCATTAGAGTAAAATATTGCTTTTGTCTTTGCTAGGAATGTTACAGTTTACCATCTCAGAAGAGACTTTTTAGTAAAAAAAAAAAAAAAAATTGATGTCAAATATAGCATTTATTTATGCGAGACATTAGGGACAGGGTAAATATGTGAACTTAGTCTGTTATCAGATTGTTACTTAGGTGTCACTGAGATTATTCTTAGGGATTGCTGCTTTTCTTTTCTTTTTCTCTTTTTTTTTTTTTTTAATTTTTTTGAGACAGAGTTTCGATCTTGTTGCCCAGCCTGGAGTGCAATGGCGTGGTCTCGACTCACTGCAACCTTCGCCTTCACCTCCAGGGTTCAAGCTGTTCTCCTGCCTCAGCCTCCCGAATAGCTGGGATTACGGGCATTTGCCACCACACCCAGCTAATTTTGTATTTTTAGTAGAGACGGGGTTTCTCCATGTTGGCCAGGCTGGTCTTGAACTCCTGACCTCAGGTGATCTGCCTGCCTCTGCCTCCCAAAGTGCTGGGATTACAGGCGTGATTCACGGTGCCCGGCCAGGGGTTGCTGCCTTTCTATGGGCTACTCTGAGTCGCTGCTTGGGCCGTGACCACTGCTGGTGACCTGCCTGGCACTGTGAAGGTGACATGGCCAGCCACAGCAGATAGTGTCCCGTACGTGGGTATCTAAGACCTTGGCAAAGGCAGCAACTTCTAGAGCACTTGCCTTGCAGACAGATAGGGATCCTAACTTTGTTGACCTGAAAACATTAAAGCTGGCAACTAGTCCTAAATCCCATGTTCACTAAGCCCAGATGACCTGTTGATTGACGATATTGAAAGAAAAATAAAAGGATAATACCCTACAGGGAAACAAATAAATTTTCCAGCACAGGTTTAGTTGAGTTCACATGAATTTTCTCGTTCTTCTCTTGTGTTCAGGGCAAACTCCATTTCCACATTCTGGAAAATCTGGTAGAATTGCTGTCAGTATTTATTTATTTATTTTATTATATATATAAATTTTTTAGATGGAGTTTCACTCTGTCGCCCAGGCTGGAGTGCAGTGGTGGGATCTCAGCTCACTGCGACCTCCACCTGCTGGGTTCAAGCGATTCTCCTGCCTCAGCCTCCCAAGTAGCTGGGATTACAGGTGTGCACCATTATGCCTGGCTAATTATTATATTTTTAGTAGAGATGGGGTTTCACCATTTTGCCCAGGCTGGTCTTGAACTCCTGACCTCAAGTGATCTGCCCACCTCCCAAAGCGTTGGGATTACAGACATAAGCCACCACACCTGGCCATACTGTCAGTCTTTTTTTATTTTATTTTTTTTTTTGAGACAGAGTCTTGCTCTGTCGCCCAGGCTGGAGTGCAGTGGCATGATCTCGGCTCACTGCAAGCTCCGCTTCCCAGGTTCATGCCATTCTCCTGCTTCAGCCTCCCGAGTAGCTGGGACTACAGGTGCCCGCCACCACGCCTGGCTAATTTTTTTGTAGTTTTAGTAGGAGACGGGGTTTCATTGTGTTAGCCAGGATGGTCTTGATCTCCTGACCTCGTGATCTGCCCGCCTTGGCCTCCCAAAGTGCCAGGATTACAGGTGTGAGCCACCACGCCTGGCCACTATGCTGTCAGTCTTTAAATGACTTTGGTACCTGCAGTGGTTCATATAGACATAAAGGTGTTGAAGTTTTGGAGGTAGGGACTAGAAATATTTGCAAGTATCTGCCTTCTAGCCACAAGATCAACCTGGCTTTTACTTAGTGTTAATGCTACTATTTCTTTCTTTCTTTCTTTCTTTTTTTTTTTTTTTTTAAGATGAAGTCTCACTCTGTTGCCCAGGCTGGAGTGCAGTGGCACGATCTCGGTTCACTGCAACCTCCACCTCCCGGGTTCAAGCGATCCTTCTGTCTCAGCCTCCCCAGTGGCTGGGATTACAGGAACACACCACCATGCCTGGCTAATGCTTCTATTTCTATAAAGTAAGGCTCCATTTCTTTATTCTTCTCACTTGAAACTATTCCCAAAATTTAGCAAAGCACTTTGTAATATGTAAGGAAATACATACAATTTCTAGATTTATACAATTTCTAGATGATCATACTTTCTAGTGAGAGGCTTATGACGTCTGTTTGAAACCAGTGACTGGAAAACAAAAATGTTACAATAAAAAAGCCAGGTGCTTTGCTAAGGGTTGCTAAGATGAACTTGCAATCTCTTCCATTGCTCCTCCTGAAGTGGAGGGCGAGTCCCCTTCCCCCACATTTAGTTGTCAAACTCATCTGTGTCATTTAGATAGTTTTGAAGTTGCATGGATCGATCCTAAACATCCTGCTGTGAAGGGCTTTATGTTTATGGCCTTTGTCTTTTCTCTCATTCCTTATCCAGTGAAGACGTGAGGCTGTGTAAGCGCCAAAGAGAGCAGGGATCTTGTTTGTCTTGGTCGCCGTGATATTTCAGCTGCTGACCCAGTGCTCGAAGCATAGTAAGTGCTCAGTAAGAATGTGTTGCATGAATGGTAGCTGGTGTTACAGACTAGAGAAAGTGTTCCTGGCTGGGCTTGGTGGCTCATGCCTGTAATCCCAGCACTTTGGGAGGCCGAGGCGGGTGGATCACCTGAGGTTGGGAGTTCAAGACCAGCCTGACCAACATGGAGAAACCCCGTCTCTACTAAAAATGCAAAGAATTAGCCGGGGTGGTGGCGCATGCCTGTAATCCCAGCTACTCAGGAGGCTGAGGCAGGAGAATTGCTTGAACCCGGGAGACGGAGGTTGCGGTGAGCCAAGATCACGCCATTGCACTCCAGCCTGGGCAACAAGAGCGAAACTCCGTCTCAAAAAAAAAAAAAGAAAAAGTGTTCCTAAAAGAAGAACTGCAATTTGTCATGGCAATCGGGGAATTAGAAATGGCATTCCGTGAATTCTGGTAACTAGCTTGATGACTGTATAACTTATTCCAGGTAGGATTATTCATTATGCTTTCCTCAACCAGCTACACTTTACTAATTGTTTTAGAAGCAAACATCACTAGCAGTCCAGAAAGCAAGCAAGCTGGAATCTAAGTAAAAGAGATTTACTACACATAATGAAAGCTGCAAATGGCTGAGGTGTCTGAAAAGGTGTCTGAATCTCTCCTAAAAAGAGTTTGCATTTTACTGTTGCAATTTACTTGGGACAATATAGATCTGGTATCCATAATAGGCCTGTGGGCCGAACAAAGCTTTGTCACATGGAAGTAGCTGTTGCTCAGCCAGGAATCATGAACATTTGCAAAAAGAGGAGTTGTGTTTGTAGCCATTGGAGAGAATCTTTGTAAATAAACTCTTTCTCTCATAATTGAGAGTTGCCATTTTATTGGTGGGGAAAAAAATGCCCAATTTTACAAAATAGCAAAATCTCTTAGATCCTGTTCTGAAAATAAGTTGACATAAGCATTTTCCACATTCCCTGAGGTCTGGCCTGGATTCTGTAATTTACATGACATGATTAGGAGGGTTCTATGCCATTTTAGACTAATTATGTAAATTGGAGGGAATTCACCCCTTCATTATGAATAAGTATTTATCTTATGAGTACTAACTTGTAATAAATGTTTAGTTTGCTTCTTTTTGTGCTGCTGTGGATAGTTGCCTTAAAGTGCTGTTAATTTGCCAATAAGTCTTAAACAGGATAACCAGGCATCTCTTTTTAAAAGACCAAAATTTAAAACCCAGATTAGAAGACTGGTACAAAATGCATTTGGCCGGTATTTAGTCATCTTATTTGGCAGATTTGTTTTTGTTGCTGCTCTCTTAAAAAATATAATGACAACTGTATAGTCTGTTAGATTTTTTTTTTTTTTTTTTTTTTTTTTTGCCTTTAACTTTTCAAAATGTTTCCAGGCTTTACTACTTGGCAAAGACAATTTAGGACAGATTTCTTTATTTTCTCCTCTGGCCTAAAACGAAAAACCCCCACTTTCCAAACTGTTACCACCGAAGAGTTTATTAAATGGCTGAAAAAGACAGCTGGTCCCACCATCTGTTAAAATTTTTCAGGGGCCAAATAAAACAGGTTACACCTTTAGCCATGCCAAGTCTTGCAATACCCCCTTCCTCTCACAGCCTGGGGAGGGCTAATCTGAATTTCACGCTCTGATTTTGCTATTGCTAATGTCTGAGCTTCTTATGTGAGCTTCTCCACGTTGCTTGTATTACTTCTCTTTTTCAGTTACAAAGCTATTCTCAGATTTCAACCAAACTCATTTGCAACCTATTACCTTCCACCTCTATAGTCTCTATAGTTACACCCAGTAACTAGAAGGAAACCCACAGATACCTAGCTAATTTCTGACTTTTCAAGCAAAGGGGGAGAACCAAAAGTACATTTCTGTTGTTTTGCAACCATTTTTCTATAAATGCTAATGGAGGTAATTCAGATTTTGGAACAAAGGCTTAGCTCACCACACACTGCAGGTGTGAAAGGGTTGAAACAAAAGAGATGCTAACCCTAATGGTATTTCTTGTCATTAACAATTCTTTGATGTTCACACTGGAGCCTCCCTTTTATCTTTTAGTTTTTCAGCCATCTTTGTTAACAAGCAGCTCAGTTGAATCTTTTTTTTTCACCTCCCTCTGGCCTTTAAAGACATCTGCAAAATGTTTATGCTAAGTTAGTTTCCACTGCATCTTTTAGTACCAAGGCAAAGTAAAATGAGATAAAGCTTGTGAGGTTATTATTAAAACATCAGTAAGTTTCTATCATTAAGCTGAAGGGAAAGATCAATAAAAAAGGAGCACTTAATGTTACTTTAATAAGGATGCGTTTCCTGTAACAGGACTTGGGATTAACTTCAGTATCACTGAAGTGGGCTTTACAATAAGGAAGTTGCTGTGATCAGAAGAGTTTGACTTGCCCTTACCCAATTAAGCAGTTTGCAAATACTTTGAATGTACTTGATCTATTACTTCCTGTTTTACTGAAAGCTTTCATGATACATATATTTAAATAATATTTTACTATAGCTTTTCTCCCCCCTTGTATCAATCCCTGGCAGGCTGCCAAAGACTTTCTAAGGCAGGTTTGCCTGTCCTTCTGTCCATTTGGGATTGGGGGAAGGGAGAGGTGAGATGACAGGGAGTGGAACTGCAGCTTCAGAAAAGTTTGTTTAACTCACTTTGATGACAGCAAAATGTCCGGAACAGTCAACACTGCACAATATACCGCCCTGAGCTACTCAGCAGCAGGATCTGCAACTGTACTGTGGGTGCAAAGTGGAATCACATGTTTCACACCAAAATGGTCTGGCTGAGCTCACTATTCATGAGTATATTTTGTGTTTTCTTGATGTAGAAATGTTTATTAATAGTCTCTGGATCAACATACTTTTCCCTTTAACTGTGGGTGGGGGGGCAAATTGTTTGCTTAACTAGTTAACACTTTAACCAGTATAAGTGGCGATCTCTGGATAGTTGATTTCTTTCTGCTTGAAACTTGTTTTTTGGCAAGTATTAATTTGGAGCTAGTTGAAATCCTGAGTGCAGCTGTAATAGACATTGTAACTTCCTCAGCCTTTATGTATAGTCCAGCCCTAAATGTCAAATGCTAGGGAGAAGATAATCAGATAAAATACAAATTAATGTTAACAATGTAGCTATTTTATAATTTCCCCTCATATTATTTAATAATTCTTAGTATTTATATGATGCTTTTCATCTTCAAAGCACTTTACAAATGTTAGCTAATTAACCAAGAGGTAATGAGGCGTGGATGATAATGCTGTAGTAAATTTTCTGTAGCTCAGATTATAAAGTAAAAATGAAGATGTATATATTCATACATTTTTAAAAATAACATTAGGCGGTCTTAGAGAGTTTGTGAATCAGAGGCTCAGGCAATTCCTCTTCTATGTATAACTTATGTCTCTCTCTAAAAAATCTTGGGCAATTCAGATGCTCGTGAACTGTAAGGATTTTCCCATCTAGCAGGTGGTTGGCAAACTTCTTTCATCTTAGCCTTGTCTGTTCTTACTCCTTGATATTTTTCACCTGGATCTCTTTTCTGTCCAAGAACACAGAAAGGTCCAAAGGCAAAGACATTTACTGTTAAGAATTAGGGATAGACACCCATTTCATTTTTTCTCAGGTTTTCCTATAGACAAAAGCTGGGTGCAATACATCCTAACGCACTTGTGTCATTTTACATAGCTTTGTATAATGATAATAGTGCAGTTCGATTTCATTACTTGAGAATGAGTGTGTGTGGCTGTGGATGGGTAGTCTGACTTTGTGGAAGGCCTACATGATACAATTTTTAAAAAAGAAAAGGATATTTTATTCAATATAAAAATATTATCATCTGATATAAAATGGATTACTGTAAGAAAAATTAAGTCACTAATAAAAACATTGTAGTTTAGGAGTGGTGGCTCACACCTGAAATGCCAGCACTTTGGGAGGCCTAGGCAAGCAGATCACTTGAGCCTAGGAGTTTGAGACCAGCCTGGGCAACATGGCGAAACCCCATCTGTACTAAAAATAAAAAAATTAGCCGGGCGTGGTGGCATGTGCCTGTAATCCCAGCTACTCGGGAGGCTGGGTAGGAGGATCACCTGAGCCCAGGAGGTCGAGGCTGCAGTGAGCTGTGATGGCACCACTACACTCCAACCTGGACAACAGAGTGAGACCCTATCTCAAAAACAAAAACAAAAAACACTATAGTTTATAGACTTACATTACAAACTAATAAACACATCCCTTTATGAGACTGAGTTGCTAGACTCAGCCTCTGAGGGCAGGTCTTATTTTCCTGAACACATACTTTGGAAAAGCTACTAAAGCTAATCAGGCTCTTATTCATGAATAAGATCCTCACAATTCAGAGGGAATTCAATTTAAACCACCAAAAGGCTTATATACACTGTCTAATTAGCTCTACCTTAACAAGGATTTATCCTATTTGCTAAAGGCTTTCCTGTCTTCTTTCTGAGTTATGGTATTAAGCTATGTCTACATACCCTAAACTCAGGACTGACAAGTGATGGTTTCAGCCTGGGTGTTTTGTCCTCCAGAGACTTGGGAACATGCTGATACTATTTAGAAAAAGCCAGATAATGCTTGGTGCACGGTAGGCCATAAGGTCCAGATGCTAGATTGAATCTTTTTACTTTTCATTCTGATATTTTTGAAGTCCTGAACACCCAGTATCAGTTCATATGCCTTCACAATAATAATAAATCACCAAAGGAAGGATCAGTTACTAAGATGTACTGAATCTGGTTCTATAAATGTCTTGGTGATATGGTCTTTTTATTAACTCAGTGCCTGCTGACAGATTTTACATAAAATGTACCGTTATTATAGGACTAGTTTCACCCAAAGAAATAAATTACACACTTAACTTGCCACAACATTAACTTGATCAAGTGGAGCTTACAATATGCTGGTCATGGAGAAGTGTTTCTATTATAAATCATGACCTTGTACCCACCCAGCCTTTTATCCTTACGGATACCCTTAGCTTAATGTGACATCATGATGGCCCCACTCTTCAGATGGAGTGTGGGAGGGGTCAGGAAAGAGGAGAAACAAAATAAAAACTCATCCATAATGTCAGTGACACCCACCCTCTTCCCTGTTTGCAGGGGAAAGAAAGAAGGGAACCCCAGTGAAGAAAAGAAATGAATCCAATGCATTCATGATGTTAGTGAAATCTCTCAAATATTTCTTTGCTGATTTCACTGCTATTGAGATGATCAAATTCTTCAACTTCTGCATGGAAAGATACTATCATTCTTAAAGCATTCTTTGTGGTCATCCTCAATATCTCTGTATTTTTTTTTTTTTGGAGACGGAATCTCGCTCTGTCACCCAGGCTAGAGTGCAGTGGCGCGATCTCTGCTCACTGCAAGCTCCGCTTCCCAGGTTCACGCCATTCTCCTGCCTCAGCCTCCCGAATAGCTGGAACTATAGGTGCCCACCACCACAGCCAGCTAATTTTTGTATTTTTAGTAGAGATGGGGTTTCACCATGTTGCCAGGCTGGTCTCAAACTCCTGACCTTGTTATCCACCCACCTCAGCCTCCCAAAGTGCTGGCATTACAGGCGTGAGCCACTGCGCCTGGCGTATCTCTGTATGTTTTACAGAAACTTGCTGTAGCCTGCAAGATGCATTGAGTCTTAGCATAAACTCCATTACCAAGAAAAGTTTAAGCCTTCTCTCCCTTCTCCCCATCCTTTCCCCCAAATGCCCCACTCCCTTCTTTTACTAGAGCATATTTGATTTAGATGGAGAGGTAATAAATTTTTTTAAATCATTTTATTTTATTTTAAAATAAAATTGTATATATTTAAGATGTAGAATGTGATGTTTTCATAACAAGTTGTTGCTTTTAAAAATGCCATATGGTATGCAATATGATACAACTTATGTTTTAAAGTCTTGTATATGCCTGAAAAAGAAACTGTTTTTTTTTTTTTTTTTTGAGATGGAGTCTCGCTGTTTTGACCAGGCTGGAATGCAATGGTGCGATCTCGGCTCAGTGCAACCTCCACCCTGCAGGTTCAAGCGATTCTCCTGTTTCAGCCCCCAAGTAGCTGGGACTGCAGGTGCGTGCCACCACGTCCAGCTAATTTTTTTTTATATTTTTAGCAGAGACGGGGTTTCACCATTTTAGCCAGGATGGTCTCGATCTCCTGACCTTGTGATCTGCCTGCCTCAGCCTCCCAAAGTGCAAAAGAAACTGTTTAACAGTAGAATTAAGTAGGGAAGAAAGAGAGGTAACTTTTTACACTTTGGTATTATTTCAATCTTTTATAATAAGGATGTAGACTTTTAAAGTCATATTCTTCTGGCCTTCACATCTTAGCTCAAATGTCTCTTGCTCTGATCAGACCCACCTGGACCACCCTGTTAAAATTGCAATCCACCCTCTGTTCTCCCTTCTTTCCATGATCCTTATTAACTTCAAACATACTTAGAGTGACTATACAATTTATTAATCAAATATGACCCTTCTGAGAGTGAAAGGGGTCATCAACCTGGGATGAGGGAAGCCAGGGCAATGTCTACAGTCTGAGGCTATCTGAAGCAAACTAGGATGTCTGGCAACTTTAGACACACCATGTAGTTGAGTTTTTCATTATGCTTACCAGTCATCCCCCCAACCTAAATTGAAGCTTCACAGGAGTGAGAAGGCAGAGCTTTTTATCTGTTTGGTTACTGACATATTCCAAGGGCCGGAGCAGTGCTTGGAACTAATAGGTCGGAGATTCATTGAATGAATGAGTATATGAATGAATGAATGATAAAAAAATTCATTTTGGAAAAGATGTTATGTAAATGTGAAGGAATGTTTTAAACTATCCCATACGGTGCCAAGTCTTTGCCACATCAAGACATTGTGTTGAGTGTTCTGCACATAAAAAGAGCACGCTAAATATTTCCTTGTTAATTGGTTTGAGATCTGATGAATTCTCAGAACAGAACCCCATCCCTGTTAAAATGAGTAACTCAAATATATTTAAAGTCTAATAGTAATGCTATTTTTGGTTGGCCACCCTGGACTGATGTGCTGCTATTTTCCTTCATTAGGATGGGTAAGTGAGGGTTGATTTATTGTATAGTAACATAACACGTTCAAGTGTTCTGTATCCCCTTTCTGCCCACTTGGAGAGCTATTGTCACCTTTTTTTTTTTTTTTTTTAAGAGACAGAGTCTTGCTCTGTTGCCCAGGCTAGAGTGCAGTGGTGCAATCATAACTTACTGCAGCCTTGAACTCCTGGGCTCAAAGGATCCTTCTGCCTCAGCCTCCTTTAGTAGCTGGAACTACAGGCATGTACCAACATGCCCAGCTTATTTTTAAATTTTTTGTAGAGATGGGGGTCTCACTATGTTGCCCAGGCTGGTCTCCAACTCCTGGCCACAGGCAATCCCTCTACCTTGGTCTCCCAAAGTGTTGGGATTACAGGTGTGGGCCACCATGCCTCACCCTATTTTCACTTTTAAGGAGAAATTATCTGCATTTTAACATTTTCTCATATAGTTTTGTTTTTGGCATGAATTAAAATATTAATGTACAGACAGCCTTCCCACATGGTGTGATTTCATATTCTTCCTACTGTTTTTTTGCCCATTAGGTATTAACCAACAACTCTTGATGAATTAGTTCCTGCATAGTCTCCACTTAATTTTCTCACTTTGCCATCTATCTATGTATCTATCTATGTATCTATCTATGTATCTATCTATGTATCTATGTATCTATGTATCTATCTATCTACCTATCTATCTGTATGTATCTGTCTTGACACCAATATGTATTTTTCAGTATAATCAGGAGGGAAATAGGAAAGACTGTGCTTCAGCCGTTTTTTTTTGTTTGTTTGTTTGTTTAGACAGGGTCTTGCTCTGTCACCCAGGCTAGAGTGCAGTGTTAGGATCATGGCTCACTGCAGTCTTGAGCTCCTGGAGCTCCTACCTCCACCTCCTGAGTAGCTAGGACTGTGGACATGTACAACCACACCCGGCTTAAACATGTATTTTTATACTGCTCTTTCATTCATTGCTCCCCATTATTTTGGTGCAATTTAAAAGCTGTTTTGGTTATCCTATAAAATAAAACAACTATTGAAGTCAACTATTTTCTTTCTTGAAAGCCCAGGTGGTACTTGCACTTACCTTAAAAAATGATTTAAGATTTTAAAATGACTTCATCATCAAATGCCTTTTGTTTAACATAGCAAAGGAAGTATTTCTCATTAGCAAAATGTTTTCAGTGATGTGTGGGAAAGATAGTGTTTAGAGAAAAGCAAAGGGCATAGGAGAAAAGTTGGAAACTTAAAAGGGTGAGCGAGCAGAAAGAGGAGCAAGAGAAGGAGCTGAGGAGTGGCCAGGAAGAGCTGTGTTGAATTGAACATCTGATTTAGGTTTAGTTGATCGCTGTCTCATGTAGATGGCATGAGACTGGAGGGCAAGGATATTTATTTCATCTTTCTGTCTAAAACATCACAGAATATGTAGGAGTGTGGGGACAAAGTTAAGTTAAGAAGACAGAAAGAGAACCTGCCCAAGGATAGAAGAGTGGTCAGTGGAGCAAAAGGCTTCTGAGAGCAGCAGGATGAGGAAGAAAGGGACCCCTGGGTGTCAGTCTGTTTAGGCAACACAAGAACAGGATAGAGAGATTGAGGAAAACTACTTCTTGCAATAGGGGTAATCGCATATATCATCTGTAATCATTATTAAGAAGTTAAGCTTCAGGGATAATTTGGAAGGAGATTTCTATTTCAGGGATAAATTCGCCAGTCTTGTTAACCTTTACAGATCAAATGTGATATATACATATATCACATCTGGGATATATATATGTATATATGGAAATGTCTACAACAGAAATGTAAACATTTTCCCTTCTCTGCTTTTTTCAGCAACCTTTCTTATCCATGAGCTAATGCCTAGTCCTGCCCTGCATCTGGCCTTCAGTCTTTGTTGTTGGTGCTGCTGCTGCTGCTTTTATTGCTTGGTTTTTAGTCCTACAGCCCTTCCCATATGATAAAAGGGAGAGAGGGGTGGGAAGAGACAGGGAAGCTGGAGAGAAGAGGGTGGGAAGAAAGACCCACTCCAAGGTAATTTTCTGTCACTCATCATGGTGCTTTAAGGGCTTGAGTTTTAATAAACTCCATTATAATATTAGCCACACTTGTTTAAATCAATGTTTTAATTAATTTAAAGTTAAAGGCCTGTACATTAATTCATAAATTCATAAATATTTCAACAGGGGTTCTCATACTTTTTTGTGCATGGAAATCACTTTGGTGTATAGACTTTCCCTCACCCCACTCCAGAGGCCCTGATTCCCCAGGTCTGGGTGGGCCCAGGGAAAGGTCTACCGTATGGAGCACTGCAGGCAGCTCTGATATACTGAGCTGGGAGGCTCTTGGAGAAACATCAGCTTAGCAGTCACTATTTTTACCCCTTCTGCCCTGGATCAGGTCCCAAGAACCTCCTCTCATCTCTCCTATTTCTGAAGAAGAAAAGGTGGCTTCTGCCCCCAATACTTCTCTCTGCCCTCCAAAGCTGAGAGGGACAATCCAGTTTCTGTGACCAGCCCCGCCCCATCTCCCCCATCCCTTTCTTGAATTCTTATGGCTTTCTCATACATATCCTGGAGCTAAAAGTGGCAGGCTCCTTTTTAGCTCTAAATGGGATGGAAAAAGTGGGCACTATCACTGAGGGAACCGTATTAGTTAAATATGATGGGACATTTTGACCCCCTGGAGCCAAAGCCATCAAGAAAAAGTGGGTAATGCCTCTGATGTCCTTGCAGGAAGTGCTTTTTCCCTGTGATTTTTGTGTGAAAATATCATCAAGTAGACAGCTCAATATTTATCAGAAAAATCAGGGAAAACTTGTGTAGTGTGGCTTATTTTAGCAAGAATGTGGGATAAAATGAAACACAAAATAATGTAAGGATTATAGCTGGAGACATGAGTTTAACCCAATTCCTGGCATAAAGTAGGTATTCAGCATATATTTGTTGAATAAATGAATATATATATATATTTGTTGAATAAATGAATATATATATATATATTTATTTATTTATTGAGACGGAGTCTTGCTCTGTTGCCCAGGCTGGATTACAGTGGTGCGATCTCGGCTCGCTGCAAGCTCCGCCTCCCGGGTTCATGCCATTCTCCTGCCTCAGCCTCCTGAGTAGCTGGGACTACAGGCGCCCGCCACCACGCCTGGCTAATTTTTTTTTTTTTTGGTATTTTTATTAGAGACAGAGTTTTACCATGTTAGCCAGGATGGTCTCGATCTCCTGACCTTGTGATCCGCCCGCCTTGGCCTCCCAAAGTGCTGGGATTACAGGCGTGAGCTGCCGCTCCCGGCCTGAATATGTTTTTAATAGGCCCAAGCCCTATTCCTAGCTGTATAATATAGACATATGAGACGCACAGATAATTTCTATTTACACCTCTTCAGAGAGCTGTGACAGTTTTTAAAATCTCAATTAAGCTGCTATTTGGTCACAAGATTACCTACCATGATTGTCAGGAACCTACAGCTACCCAGTCACACGGACAGTTATTAGTCACTCCTAGCCTGACCCAAAATGTGTAGGTTAGTCGGCAGTTAGTCATTAATAAGATACTGCTGAGGCCTCAGAGAACTTTTGAATCTTGTAGTGTTCGGCTGAGAATGGTGTCTTGTGATAGCTGGCTTGTATGTATTAATATTGGGGAAAAGATGTGAATTTGCTAATAATTAAAGTTGTTAAGTCATTCAGACATATTATACATATGGAAACTAAAGATGTTGGAATAGTAATAGGTAACCAGAGAATCCCAGTATACTGAATAGATGCCTCATTGGTTTGATGATTACTGATGGTATAATCCAAGAAGACATCCACATCCAGGAGTGAATGTAGGATGCTGGATTTCAGGACATAAAATCTTGGGATTTTTGTGGTGATTCAGAAAAAGCCAGTGAAGTTAATCCTAGGCCCCGTGGAGAAGCCCAGTGCCCTTATTCAATAGATGAGGAAACCACAGCTTTGAAAACATTCTTTCCCTCTAGGCTCCTTCACTCATTTTTTCTCCTCTTGCATGGTGAGCTGTAAAGCGTTTCACACTGTCTTCCCTCTTCCCACAGTTATTGCTTGATACAGGGGCCAGTAGTTAGGATAACCTTACTGGCTCATATTCCATAGTCCCATTCATATAATATTAATCCTGTAACTTAAAAAAAAGGCAACAGAATCATATTATCAGGCTTCTGATAGTGGTCTAAGAGTCTTTTTTTTTTTCAGTTTCCAAATGGTTATTTTATCAGATTGTTTGAACATTTAATTTATCCTGTTTGCAATCCAAAATAGTTACCTGAAGTTTGCTGTTTTCTGTGTGTGTGTGTTTACTTTTATTGTATATGTATTTTTCTAAACTCTTTGGCACAATTTTCTGGGGGCAGTCCAAGAGTCTTTTACTAAGCCAAATTTATATGGTGTTCCCCCCAAAATTGTTAGAAAGGTGTTAGAAAAAAGTTTTTCCTCCATTTCTATCATTAGTAGTCTAGACTAGGGGTTGGCAAACTTTTTCTGTAAAGGGCCAATAGTAAATATTTTAGGCTTTGTAGGCCATAAGGTTTTTGTCTTAACTACTCAACGCTACTGTTGTAGTGTGAAAGCAGCTGTGGACAATATGTAAATGAATGGGTGTGACTGTGTGCCAATAAAACTTTATCTATAAAAAGACACTTTGGAGTTGGGTACAGAGGCAATCAATATGGTCCCAGCTACCTGGGGGGGCAGAGGCAGGAGGATAGCTTGAACCTAGGAGTTTGAGGCCAGCCTGGGCAACATAGTAAGACCCTCATCTCTAGTAAAAAAAAAAAAAAAAAAAAAAAACATGCCAGGAGCGATGGCTCACATCTGTAATCTCAGTACTTTGGGAGGCTGAGGTGGGCGGATCACCTGAGGTCAGGAGTTCGAGACCAGCCTGATCAACGTGAAGAAACCCCGTCTCTACTAAAAATACAAAATTAGCCGGGCATGGTAGTGCATGCCTGTAATCCAAGCTACTTGGGAGGCTGAGGCAGGAGAATGGCTTGAACCCAGGAGGTGGAGGTTGCGGTAAGCCTGGATCATGCCATTGCACTCCTGCCTGGGCAACAAGAGTGAAACTCCATCACCAAAAACAAAATAAAACGAAAGAAAAAAATATAAAACCAAAAACACTGTGGTTCCGGAGCTTTGGCCCACACAGGTGGTAGTTTGTGAACACATAACATTGAGAGATGCCACTTCCCTGCATGGCCAAGATGAGGAACAAATTTTGCATGTAAGTAATTAAGAAAGTTGAAGGGCCGGGCGTGGTGGCTCACGCCTATAATCCCAGCACTTTGGGAGGCTGAGGCAGGCGTATCACCTGAGGTCGAGAGTTCAAGACCAGCCTGACCAACATAGAGAAACCCTGTCTCTACTAAAAATACAAAATTAGCCAGATGTGGTGGCACATGCCTGTAATCCCAGCTATTCAGGAGGCTGAGGCAGGAGAATCGCTTGAACCTGGGAGGCAGAGGTTGCGGTGAGCCATGATCGCACCATTGCGCTCCAGCCTGGGCAACAAGAGCGAAACTCCGTTTCAAAAAAAAAAAAAGAAAGTTGATAATATTTATTTTATTCCCTGGATAGATTTACTATTGGGTTGCTGGGGAGAAGCCCAATGAGTTATATGCTTGAATTTTTGGTCTGAATGTTCTTTGAATGAAAGCAGAAATGATCGCTAACCAAAAATAAAGACACTGTTAATTTAGAGTTATACTTGCACAATAGTTGGGTAACTGCCTGAGTTTTTCAGTTTAGTTTCTGAATGTCAGAACTACAGCCAGAACTGACAGAGAAATTGTCTTCTGTTTTTCCTGCTTTCCTTTATCCCTGCAGGTTTTCTTTGCTGGTTAACGTTCTTCCTGCTTTGTGTCTCCATCTGCCTTTGCAGTACATGCCCTAGACTTCTTATTGCCCACAGATCCCCAACAAACTTGCTTATCCCGGTTCATTGGTTCATTGTCTCAGGACCAGCTCTCATCTGAGGCACTAATTACAACCGAAGCATAGATTGTAATAATAATTTTAGGCATTCTTCTTTGGGAAAAAAGATGGCTCAGAGTGGTCTCCAAAGAGAAGACTCACATCATTTCCCCCATTGCCTTGTTAATTGTCAGCAAGAGATCAGGAATTTCTCCACAAGGCTCTGTAAAGGCTAGTTCATGCTGCCTCAAGACCTTTGATAATTGTGTAAACTATTAATAATAGTTGTCTAAAAGATTCAGACTTCTTTCTACCTCTGCCTCCATTGCACCTTTAGCAATCTGGTGTCTCCACAACTTTCTTCATGGAACCACCACCAGGCCCCTTCTGTAGGCTTCTTATGGAGGCTGAAGGTGTCTACATGGCAGCATAAAGTAGTAATTAAGGACTCTGGAGTCACTGCCCAGGCTCAAATCCCTGCTGCAAATTGTGAGGTCTTTGGTGAGTCACTAAATTGCTCTACACCTCAGTTTCTTGTAAAAATGTTACTAACAATGATAAAAACATTTATCTAATAGGTTACTTGTGAAGATTAAATGAAGCAATAGGGTAAAGCCAGAGCTTGGTACACAAGTACTCAATACATGTCAGTTATTGTTATTCTCAGATAGAAATGAGATAAAAGCATCAGCACTTTTTTTTTTTTTTTTTTTTTTTTTGAGATGGAGTCTCACTTTGTCACCTAGGGTGGAATGCAATGGCGTGATCTTGGCTCACTGCAACTTCTACCTCCCGGGTTCAAGCGATTCTCCTGCCTCAGCCTCCCAAGTAGCTGGGATTACAGGCACGCACCAGCACGCCTGGCTAATTTTGTATCTTTAGTAGAGACAGGGTTTCACCATGTTGGTCAGGCTGGTCTTGAACTCCTGACCTTAGGTGATCCACCCGCCTTGGCCTCCCAAAGTCCTGGGATTACAGGCGTGAGCCACCATGCCTGGCTCGGTATCAGCATAATTTATATTGAGCTATATTTTGGTTGCTCTAGCTACGAGCAGATTGCCATTTAACCATTAGCATTCCTTAAAGACACTGAAAAACAGGCTCCTTGGCTCCTGCAAGGAGCATGGTTTAGGAATCTGACCCACTTGGATGTGCACATTGTTCCTCCCTACTAGCTCTCTGACCATGGTCAGGTAACATTGCTTTACTGAGTTTACCATTTATAATTTTTACCTATGTACAGCTGGTATGGACAGTACATCATGGGAGAATGCCAGTGAAATGGCAAGTTCTTGTTAAATATTTTTATTTTAATAATGGTCTTGGATGTCCTCAGTTTATATCTGCAAATATCTGTGGAGTTCTTGCAAGGCATTAGGCCAGGTATCAATATCTTACAAATTGGGAGAATTAGTTAGGGAAATATTTCTGGAGAGAAGAACATCTTCTTTCTTTGTTTCTTTTCTTTTTTTTTTTTTTTGAGATGAAGTCTCACTCTTGTTCCCCAGGCTGGAGTGCAATGGCGCGATCTCGGCTCACTGCAACCTCCGCCACCCAGGTTCAAGCGGTTCTTCTGCCTCAGCCTCCCGAGTAGCTGGGATTACAGGTGCCTGCCACCATGCCCAGCTAATTTTTGTATTTTTAGTAGAGACGGGGTTTCACCATGTTGGCCAGGCTGGTCTTGAACTCCTGACCTCTGGGGATCCGCCCACCTCGGCCTCCCAAAGTGCTGGGATTACAGGCGTGAGCCACCGTGCCCGACAGAACATCTTCTTTCTAAGCAAGCTGTCTGTTCTGTGTGCAGACAAGGCTGGTCTTGGATAGTATATCATTGGCAGTTTGGTCCAACGAGCTCAGAATGCAGAAAAAATCAACCTAGATTCTTGACTCTGTTAGTGGCTCTCTGGATCTCTGTCTTGTCCTGTAAAGAGTGGATTGGCCTACGTATTTTCTACGGATTCTTACTGTTCTAAAACATAGGCTTTGTGTGTATAGGGCAGTGATATGGCATTACTTATGTGTCTACACTGATCTGGCAAGAGGCATCCAACTGTCTAGTGTTGTCAAGGAAATGTTAGTTGGTCGGAATAGTTTCTTTGCTTTTAACATTGCAGGGTGAGTAGCAATAAGGGTTTTGTCTTTGTGGTTTTATTTGTGTTCCCCTCCTTTTGTTTTGAATGATATGTGGCCCAGTAATATATTAACAGTATAGAAATGAAGAAAACATTCTGCGTGACTCAAAAACTAGCATTTTTTGCTGTCATCAACCAAGGAGCCGGTTTGGAGAACAGTAAATACCAGAAGTTCACGGAAGTGGGAAGCACTACCCAATTAAACAAGTATAGTGTCCGCCCCAACCACCTGCTATATTCACAGGTTGTCGATGGTTTGTGTGCGTCATGTGTAAATGCACAAAATCCTTCCCTACTTTTAACATGAATATAATGAAAACCTGATTTGGCTGGACACTTCAGTAAAAGCAGTCAGACTGGTTTTTACACATAGACACAATCTGAATTGATGACCCGTTCAGTCATTTAACCAATTAACTTGATCAATAACCAGTTAGTGACTTTATTAGAGGTCCTCTGTGCATCAAATAATTCAAACCACCACATATAATTAAATATGAGATTATGAGTTAGTTATGGATACAAACAAAAAACATTTAAGTGAAAACATCTCAGTATCTCTTTAAAATGTCCGTTTCAAACAAATTTGATTTAGGATGAAAATTAATGTAATTCTGTCAAAGCTCCATAGAAAAGTGGCACCATATGCAATTAAAAAGAAAGCAATACCCAAACATTTACTTTAGGGATAGTCTCTGAACTTTGAAATATCTATAAAATGGTATATGTGATATAACTGGCCCTTTCTGTTGGAGGTGATGTTAACTGTCACCAAGGAACTGGTAATAAATACATTATGAAATCCCATAAATCAACATTAGCAAACACAGCCCTCAGCAAACTATCTTTCGATGACTACTGTAATGATTAATAAGAATGTGAAGTCCAGTTAATACACTGATTTTTCACTCTTGAACTTCGTCTAGTTCATTAACATAGAAAATATTTAATCCCTCCCATCTTCAATCTAAACCTTAATCCTAATCCTTCTCTTCAGTCTCTGATCGTTTCCATCCTAAAAATCTGGCCAATCCCACAACCCCCTTTAATTACCTTTCCATTTCTTTCCTTCCTTCTGCCACCAAGTTTCTGGAGTTGTCTGAGGCCACAGGAAACTAAAGTGACTGTCCTAATCACGCAGTTAAAAAACTGTGGAGCCAGATCTCAACCCATTTCTTCTGCATGGCATCATCTTTAATGTATCCTTCCTCCACCCCTTCCTTCTGTAGCCCATGCTCTCCGGTATGTAAAGTGATGTCTTTGCACGATGTGTTGGTCTCAAGCCCCTCTCTATTCTCCTATCATTACTCTAGCTTACTAATTGATCTCTAATTGATCTTCTAATGGATCTCCTTGTCTCTTGCTTCTCCCCTTTACACAACTGCCAACAAGCCCTCTTCAAATTTCAGCTCTGTTTATGGCATTCCTCTGAACAAAATCCCCCGTGGCTTCTTATTGTTTACTAAATAGAGTCCAAACTACTTACTGTAGCATTCAAAGTCTCCCACAGTCTACTTCTTCAGTTTTACCTTTTATTTTTAGTTTGACTATGCTCTATTCAAAACGACAACAGGGAGCGGGCGTGGTGGCTCACGCCTGTAATCCCAGCACTTTGGGAGGCCAAGGCAGGTGGATCACCTGAGGTCAAGAGTTCAAGACCGGCCTGGCCAACATGGTGAAACCCCGTCTCTAATAAAAATAAAAAATTAGTTGGGCGTGGTGGCGGACACCTGTAATCCCAGCTACTCAGGAGGCTAAGGCAGGAATCGCTTGAACCCGGGAGGTGGAGTTTGCAGTGAGCTGATATTGCGCCACTACACTCCAGCCTGGTTGACAGAGTGAGACTCCATCTCAAAAACAAACAAAAAACAACAACAACAAAAAAACACAAAATGACAATAGGGCCTGAAGTTTCCTATTTCCTCAGTCTAACTGGGCTTTTCCAGGGCACTTAGTTGTTCCGGTTGCACAAGGCTGCTTAGAATGTGGGGCAGGAAGGCTGTCTCTAAACCTCACCAAGGGCTAGCCCAGCAGTCTTGGTGACCCGCTTGATGGAGTGCCAGTTTGTCCGACTTCTGGCCATTTCTGCTGCACTGACCATTCAAGATTCAACTTAAATACTAATTCCTTCATGAAACATTCCTTTATGCGGCCTCCTCTCATCTTACCTGCTTTGCCATTTCTTATTGTAAATGTCTATGCATGTGTCACATCTCCCCTTCTATGTTGTAAGCTCCTGGAGCAGCTCCACAACAGTGTCTTAAAACAGTAGTATCTGGTTGGGCGCAGTGGCTCATGTCTGTAATCCCAGTACTTTGGGAGGCCGAGGCGGGCGGATCACTTGAGCTCGGGAGTTCAAGACCAGCCTGAGCAACATGGTGAAACCCCATCTCTACAAAAAAATACAAAAATTATCTGGGCATGGTGGTGGGCGCCTGTAGTCCTAGCTACTAGGGAGGCTGAGGTGGAGGATTGTTTGAGCCCAGGAGGTGGAGGTTGCAGTGAGCTGAAATTGCACCGCTGCACTCCAGCCTGGGTGACACAGTGAGACCATGTCTCAAAAACAAACAAACACAAACAGAAACCTACAGTAGAATCTGAAGAATTGTCATGAGGCATGGCACAAATAATTTATTCTTAATAACAGTTCCAAGTACTTTGGCTTTACTGTAAAAGGGGGAATTATATGGTATATGAATAATATTTCAAAACAGTTGTTATAAAAATAATAGTTCAAATCCTAATATTTATTTGTTTATCTATTTTTTTGAGACAGGGTCTCATTCTGTCTCCCAGGCTGAAGTGCAGTGGTGTGTTCATAGCTCACTGCTGCCTTGGCCTCCTGGGCTCAAGCAATCCTTCCACCTCAGTCTCCTGAGTAGCTGGGATTACAGGCACGTGCCACTATACCGGATAATTTTTAAATTTTTGTAAAGACAATCCCACTATGTTGCCTAGGATGGTCTTGAACCCCTGGGCTCAAGAGATCGTTTTGCCTCAGCCTCCCAAAGTGCTGGGATTACAGGCATAAGCCACCATAACCCAGCCTGAATCCTAATATTAACGAATGATTTTAAGTTACTTAAAAATAATTTTAGGCCGGGCGCGATGGCTCACGCCTGTAATCTCAGCACTTTGGGAGGCTGAGGCGGGAGTATCACGAGGTCAGGAGATTGAAACCATCCTGGCTAACATGGTGAGACCCCGTCTCCACTAAAAATACAAAAAATTAGGCAGGTGCGGTGGCGGGCGCCTGTAGTCCCAGCTACTCTGGAGGCTGAGGCAGGAGAATGGCGTGAACCTGGGAGGCGGAGCTTGCAGTGAGCCGAGATCGCACCAGGGCACTCCAGTCTGGGCGACAGAGCGAGACTCCGTCTTAATGATAATAATAATAACAATAATAATAATAATAATTTTAAGCAGGACCTGGTACAACATGGCAGATATAGCATGCACACATTTATCTCAATTTCTCCGGAATTTTCTCCTCAGTTTCATCTTTAATCCCAATACTTTGGGAGGCTGAGGCAGGAGAATCGCTTGAGCCCAGAGGTTTGAGACCAGCTTGGGCAACATAGTGGGATTCTGTCTCTACAAAAATTTAAAAATTGGCTGCTGTGGTGGTACATGCCTACAATTTTAATCACAACAAATAAGAACAAAAGAGAATAAGCTCAAAATAGTGATAAGACTGGAAGAGGAACTGATCAAGAGAAGGCAGATTTCAACGTATTTCTGGAAGATGGCAAATGGAAAGAAGAAGATACTTGCTTTTAGTAATAAAGAAATAGGTGATTCAAATTGGCCTCCTCTTGAAAATTAGGACAAAATTAAAAATATACCTTATTGTAGGCATTGGAGAGCTAGCACGAGAGTAGGGAAATGTTGAACCATGGTCTAGTAGAAAACAAAATTCTTTTTTTCTTTTTTCTGATATGGAGTCTTGCTCTGTCGCCCAGGCTGGAGTGCAGTGGCACGATCTCAGCTCACTGCAGCTTCCACCTCCCGGGTTCAAGCAATTCTCCTGCCTCAGCCTCTCGAGTAGCTGGAATTACAGGCGCATGCCACCATGCCCGGCTAATTTTTGTATTTTTAGTTAGTAGAGATGGGGTTTCACCATGTTTGCCAGGCTGGTCTCCAACTCCTGACCCCGTGATCTGCCCGCCTCTGCCTCTCAAAGTGCTGGGATTACATGTGTGAGCCACCGTACCCAGCCAGAAGACACATTCTAAGAGGAGAGTTCTGGGAGGCATTTGCCCATTCCAGAAGAGGTAACTAAGAAGCTGTGAGGCTGAGCAGTGTGGGGCCAACAGGACAAAAGTTGAAGTCTTAAATATCTACCCCTCAACACACTTGCACTTTGACTTAGGATCACAAAGAGCTGCACTGTAGGAGATAGTGAACCAGAGAGTGAACTGCTCTTAGAGGAACTGCAGGCCAGTTTCAAATCATTACAGCTCTGAAGTTGGATTAAAGTGATCCTGACTTACTCATGCCCCCAGCAAATATAACTATATTACTATTTTATGGAGGAATGGAATATTATCCTGGGCCTCCAATTATCTTTACAAATAATTTTGCAAATGCAATTTCCAGCATGCAATAAACAAATAACCAAGAAAGTAAGAAAACATGAATAAGAACCACATTATAGTAAAAATGCTAAAAACCAAAGGAAGAGAAAACCTTAAAAGCAGTCAGGGAAAAAGACTGATTATCTTCAAAGGAACAACAACTTGACTCACAGCTGACCTTTCAGCAGAAACAAGGAGAACTAGAAGATAATGAAGTACAATCTTTAAGGTGATAAGAGAAAATAACCACCAATATAGAATTCTGTACCCATCAAACACATCTTTCAAGAATGACAGTGAAATAAAGACATTTTCTGTTAAACAAAAGCTTACGGCAGCAGAGTCACACTAAAGGAAACACTAAAGAATGTTCTTTAGGTAGAAGAAAATTGATCCCAGAATAGCAGGTCAATGTGAGAAGAAATGAAGAGTAATGTAAACAATAATAATAATGTCTTATGTGACTTGCAATAGCTACAAAATTAAATATACCACAACAATGGCAAAATAAGAAGGAATATATGTTATATGTGTGTGTGTGTGTATATATATATGAACACACATATATATGAACACACATATATATATGAACACACACATAGAAGTATAGATAATGTTTTGAGGTCCTTCAATTCTGGAATTGTCTAGGTAGAGAGTAAAAATACAAATCATATTAGGTGACTATTATTGGATTACTATTATTGGATAAGTTAAGGATGCATACTGTAATTTCTTGGGTAGCTACAAGAGAATGATGATAAAAGTGTTTGTATGCACCTAATAATGTATTACAGTTTTAAAGTGTACTAAAATTTGACAAAAATTGGCTGGGCACTGTGGCTTATCCCTGTAAACCCATGTAATCCCAGCACTTTGAGAGAATGAGAGGGGAAGGATTATTTGAGCCCAGGAGTTCAAGACCAACCTGGGGAACAAAGTGAGCGTCCTGTCTCTACACACACACACACACACACACACACACACACACACACACAATTAGCTGGGTGCAGTGGCGTGTGCCTATAGTCCCACCTACTTAGAAGGCGGAGGCAGGAGGATCTCTGAGCCCAAGAGTTTGAGGCTGCAGTGAGGTATGATTGCACCACTGCACTCCAGCTATAAAGTCTCAACAAATTTCAGACTTGAAATCATTACTGAATTGTTCTCTGTTCGTAATACGAGTAAGCTAGAACTCAATAACAAAAAATAAGTGACAATCAGCATCACAAATGATAAAGAGGATCTTACAATAGGTTGTACAATATTAAAAATATCTAGCCCTGTGATTTGGTTTGATTCAAAGAATGTGGTGGAATTGTCAATGTAGCACTTCTGAGAATAAAGAGACCTCTCTCTCTCTCCCTTCCCTTCTTGGAGACTCTGCCACTGCCACTGGGAATAATAGCAACTTGGAGCTTGAGACCATGTAGAACAGAACTAAGTTAGCCCAGCTGTCTCTGCTGTGGCCCCAAGTATGTGAGAAACCCAGCCAAAATCAACAAAGCTGCTTAGCTGACTTGTAGCTAATTGCAGATGCACAAGTGAACCCTGGCAAGACTAGCTCAAATCAGTAGAAATACTCAGCCAACCCCTAGACTTGTGAGAAATATGTAGTTGTTTTGGGTAATGTAGTAATAGCTAAATGATACAGGCAATAAGTCAAGAAAAAACAAGGTATAAAGATGAAAAAGAAAAAAAATCGATAGTTATTTGCAGATGGTAAAATTGTGTATACGGAAAATCCAAAGGTATCCATAGATAGATTATTAGAATTAATGAGTTGTGGATCTCAAATGCTAAAAATCAACTGCATTTCCATATAACAGAAACAAATAGAAAATAACTAAAAAAAACCTTTCAAATAACATCAAATCATATGTGGCACATAGAAATAAAACTAACAAAATCTGTGCCAAAATTCTCATGTAGAATTATAAATCACTGGCCGGATGTGGTGGCTCATGCCTGTAATCCCAGCACTTTGGGAGGCCGAGGTGGGTGAATTGCTTGAGTTCAGCAGTTTGAGACCAGCCTGGGCAATATGGCAAAACCCTGTCTCTACTAAAAACACAAAAAATTAGCCGGGCCTGTGGCGTGTGCCTGTAATCTCAGTTACTCAGGAGGCTGAGGCAGGAGAACAGCTTGAACCCAGGAGGCAGAGGTTGCAGTGAGCTGAGATCACGTCACTGCACTCCAGCCTAGGTGACAGAGTGAGACTCTGTCTCAAAAAAAAAAAGTATAAATCATTATTTAGAGACAAAAAGGAATAAATAACTAAATAAATGGAAGGATATGCCATATTTATGGATCGAAAAAGTCAATATTGTAAACATGACGATTCCTTTTAAATTCACTTATAAATTCAAGATAATTCCAAAGAAATCCCAATAGTTTTAACAGTATTATTTAGAGACACAGTCTCATTCTGTCACTCAGGCTGGAGTGCAGTGTACAATCCAGAGCTCACTGCAGACTTGACTTCCTGGGTTCAAATGATCCCCCCACCTCAGCCTCCCAAGTAGCTGGGACTACGAGTGCACACTACTATGCCTGGTTAATTAAAAACATTTTTTTGGCTGGGCATGGTGGCTCACACCTGTGATCCCAGCACTTTGGGAGGCCGAGGTGGGAGGATCACAAGGTCGGGAGTTCAAGACCAGCCTGGCCAACATGGTGAAACCCCATCTCTACTAAAAAATACAAAAATTAGCCGGGTGTGGTGGCAGGCACCTGTAATCCTAGCTACTCGGGAGGCTAAGGCAGGAGAATTGCTTGAACCTGGGAGGTGGAGGTTGCAGTAAGCCAAGATTGTGCCACTGTACTCTAGCCTAGGTGACAGAGCCAGACTCTGTCTCAAAAACAAACAAAAAAACACTTTTTTTTTTGTAGAGATGGGGTCTCACTATGTTGCCCATGGTGGTCTCCAACTCCTGGCCTGAAAGGATCCATGCTACTATGCCTGGCTAATTAAAAAAAATTATTTTTGTAGAGATGGGGTCTCACTATGTTGCCCAGGGTAGTCTTCAACTCCTGGTCTGAAGAGATCCTCCTGCCTTGGCCTCCTAAAGTGCTGAGATTACAGGCATGAGCCACCATGCCTGGCCCTCCAACAGCTTTTGTTTTTCAGAGGTTGACTGATTCCATTATGTACATAGGGCCCAGACTAATGGGAAGTTTCTTCTGGAGAAGAAAAACAATGTTGGAGGCCTTGTGTTGCCATATACTGAAGCCTATTATAAAGGTATAGTATTTAAGACAAGGAAAAACAAATCAATGAACAGAATAGAGAATCTGGAAACAGACCCATGAACACTTGACTTACATAAATGGTACTATTTTAGAGCAGTAAGAAAGTAATGGCCTTTTTATTAAATGGGGCTGAGACCATTGAATAACCCTATAGAAAACATGAAAATTGACCCTCACTGCACACCATTCACAAAATCAATTCTGGAGGGCTGAGGAGCTAAATGTGAAAGGCAAAACAATAATGCTTCCAGGAGATTCTAAAAGCAAGTATTTCTGTGGCCCTGGGGTAGGAAAAGTTTTTTGTTTGTTTGTTTGTTTTGAGACAGAGATTTACTCCGTCACCCAGGATGGATTGCAGTGGTGCAATACAGTTCACTGCAGCCTTGACCTCCTGGGGCTCAAGCAATCCTCCCACCTCAGCCTCCCGAGTAGCTGGGACTACAGGTGCATGCCACCACACCCAGCTAATTTTTGTAGTTTTGGTGAAGACTGGGTTTTGCCATGTTGCCCAGTCTGGTCAAGAACTCCTGAGCTCAAGCAGTCTGCCCACCTTGGCCTCTTGAAGTGCTGGGATTATAGGCGTGAGCCACCAGATTTCTTAACAGACCATAAAAACGCACTAATGAAAAAGGAAAAGCTGGGTGACAAAATAATCTGTACAACAAGCCCCCATGACATGAGTTTACCTATGTTACAAACCTGCTCATGTATCCCAGAACGTAAAATAAAAGTTAAAAAAGGAAAAGATTGATAAATTATACCACATTAAAACTACATACTTTTTTCTCATCAAAGGCACTTTAAAAGAATGAAAGCGTAAGCTGCCTAGCGGAGAAAATATTTGCAATACATATAACTGACATGTAATGTGTTTCTTCACATTAAAAGAAAAAATGGTTAAACTAATTCAAAATGGTCATGTTATAAAAGTTATCTAAGTTGGGCACAAAATACATAAAATGTGCCCAGTATCATTATTAATGAGGGATATATAAGCTATAATCACAGTGAGATTCTGGGATTCAGCACCGCATCAGAGTCCCCAGATGACAGGCGAAGAGTTGGCAAGAGTTGGTAAGAATGCAGAACAATGGGAGCTCTTTTATATGACTAACAGGATTGTAAACTGGTATGACTACTTTGGAAAACAGTTTGGCATTCTGTACTAAAGTAAAGATATGTATACCTTATGACTCTGCAACTCTCATCTTAGGTATATAGCCAACAGAAAACCATGCAAAAACAGACACCAAGAGATAGATAGAATAATGCTCATAGCAGCAATTTCTAAAATAGCCCCAAATTGGAAAAAATTCATATTCATTAAAAGTAGAATGACTGGCCGGGTGCGGTGGCTCATGCCTGTAATTCCAGCACTTTGGGAGGCTGAGGCTGGCGGATCACTTGAGGTCAGGAGTTCGAGACCAGCCTGGCCAACATGGTGAAACCCCGTCTCTACTAAAAATACAAAAATTAGCCAGGCATGGTGGCAGGTGACTGTAATCCCAGCTACTTGGGAGGCTGAGGCAGGAGAATCACTTGAATCCGGGAGGTGGAGGTTGCAGTCAGCCGAGATCACACCACTGCACTCCAGCTAGGGTGACAGAGTGAGACTCAGTCTCGAAAAAAAAAAAAAAAAAAAGTAGAATGACTACATCAATTATGTCATATTCTTCTACTAGAATGCTACACAGACATGAAAATGAGCAAACTACATTTGCGTTCCATGACATAGGTGAACCTTGCAAATGCAACATTGAATGAAACAAGACCTAAAAAATTATTTACTGTAGGATTCCATTTATATAAAGTTCTCCAAACCTAATTATGAGGCAAAACCTAACTATAGTGTTTAGGAATGCATGTAAGTATAAAACTATAAAGAAAATCAAGGAAGTGTTTACCAATAAAGTCATGAGAATGTTTATCTTTGGGGAGGCACAGACAGGAGCGGTAATTGGCAAGAGCCTGGAGAGAGGCTTCTAGGTGCTAACAATGCTCTGTTCTAGATGGGAGGATGGTTACATGGGCGTTGATTTTCTGATAATTTATTGAGCTCAATCTTCTGATTTGTGCCCTTTTCTAGATATGTATTATATTTGAAAAGAAAGTTTGGGCCGGGTGCAGTGGCTCACACCTGTAATCCCAACACTTTGGGAAGCTAAGGCAGGTGGACTGCTTGAGGCCAGGAGTTTGAGACCAGCCTGGGCAACATGGCAAAAACCCATCTCTACTAAAAACAGAAAAATTAGCTAGGTGTGGTGGTATATGGCTGTAATCCCAGCTACTCAGGAGGCTGAGGCATAAGAATTGCTTGGACCCGGGAGGCAGAGGTTGCAGTGAGCCGTGATTGTGCCACTGCACTGCAGCTGCAGTGACAGAGCAAGACTCTCTGTCTCAAAAAAAAAAAAAAAAAAGAAAAAAAGAAAAAGTTTAAAAAAAGTGGATGAAGGCATCTCTGCAAATGACCAAAATGGAAGAAGCAGCAGCTCAAAATATGAACACTAAATGTCTGCAGTGGAACTTTTAAAAAATGTTCTACTCCCAGAATCATTTCTGTTTGACTTGACATTGTTCAGTCTGCTGGTTTTCTTATTTTATTTATTTTTATTTTTTTTGAGACAGAGTCTCACTCTGTTGCCCAGGCTGGAGTACAGTGGCGTGATCTTGGCTTGCTGCAACCTCCACCTCCCAGGTTCAAGCGATTCTCCTGCTTCAGCCTCCCTAGTAGCTGGGATTACAGGCATGTGCCACCATGCCTGGCTAATTTTGTATTTTTAATAGAGACAGGGTTTCTCCATGTTGGTCAGGCTGGTCTTGAACTCCCGACCTCGGGTGATCCACCTGCCTCGGCCTCCCAGAGTGCTGGGATTACAGGCATGAGCCACCGTGCCAGGCCAAATCTACATTTTTCATAAGGGGGAGATTAAATATTGTCTAAAATGACAAATCAAGAAGATAGAAGCAAATTATTCAGAGGCACACTAGCAACCATTAGAAGAATTAGAAATAATTTTAAACAGTGATTGCTTCCTGGAGAGAGGCACACGGAGAAGAAGACTGCTCTCCACTATAAACCCTCTGGACTATTTGATTTTTGTCATGTGCATATTACTTTGATAAATCTAATAAAAGTTACAAGATTCCAGGTTGCATCATTCTCATCTACTTGGTTTAAGAATTGCTTTTTGAGGCCGGGCACAGTGGCTAATACCTGTAATCCCAGCACTTTGGGAGGCCAATTCCGGCGGATCACCTGAGGTTGGGAGTTTGAGACCAGCCTGACCAACATGGAGAAACCCCGTCTCTACTAAAAATGCAAAATTAGCTGGGCGTGGTGGCACATGCCTATAGTCCCATCTACTAGGGAGGCTGAGGCAGGAGAATCGCTTGAACCCGGGAGGTGGAGGTTGCAGTGAGCCAAGATCATGCCATTGCACTCCAGCCTGGGAAACAAGAGTGAAACTCTGTCTCAAAAAAAAAAAAAAAAAAAAAGAATTGCTTTTTGAGTTTGTGGCACTGTGACTAGC